>NC_090801.1:40005529-40332615 GCF_036512215.1 Solanum lycopersicum | reverse complement strand
ATAAAAAACCTCTAACCACCAAAAATATTGAATAACACAAAAAATAATTTGAATATTAAATCAAACATTTTCCTCTATTATTAGAATTATCTTTTTGAACATTTCTTTTACCCTTACATTATTAATCTTTCTTTTAAATTATGATATTTATAATTTTTAATTTATGTAATAAATTTGTAAAGAAAAAAAAGTGAGAAGTACTAACTCATATATAGGTTACTCGTCTTTTTGAATAAAATAAATAAGAAAAACAAGAAAAATATAATTCAGAAGGTACAATTCATCTAACCGTTCATCGATAACAAAAATAATAGATGCTTACATTTTGTAATCAAGAACTAGAAAAATAAAGTATAGCCAAATCTCTTGTTTCCATTAAATTTTATTAATCATAATCAAAATTCTAATATCTATTTATACATGTGAAAATCATATGTAATAATAAACTTATAAACACGTATTGATGTCGTTAAAATAAATATAATTATTAAAATTAGATAAAATTTTGTATCAAATTTCTAAATTTTATCTTTACCGCAAAATAACTTTAACGAACTTTACTTTGTGACACTAAAATATTATCGTTATTGCTGTAAAATAAATTTAAAATTATAATAAAAAAGTATTTTATAATTGTTGGGTTTTAGCAAGTGTGAATGGGAAAAGAAAAGAGAGAATATGAAAAGTGAGGGAACTACTTTGGAGGGAAAATGAATAGTCATTTGCAAAATACAAATGAAAAATCACTTCTCCCATATCGGCAAAAGAAATGGAAATTGTTGTCCTTATAGAAGGAACACTTCCATTACTTCTTAAAAGAGATAAGAAGAAGATGTCCCTCGCGCCGTCGTCGTCGCTCGGCTTTGGCTTTGGCTTTGGATTGATTGATAAATTTTTTGGACAAAATTTATTTAATCAGTTTTTGTTAAATCAAATAAATCCTGTTAATATTATCTCTTGTAATATTCTGAAAAGTTGTTACTTTTCCGAAAAGTCGTTACTTTCCAAAAAGTAGTTATTTTCCTAACAGACACATTTTTTCGAAAAGTTGTTATTTTTTCCAAAAGACACAACTTTCTGGATAAAATGGGTCTGAACAGATTTCACTGAACAGACATGTTCCTTGCTGAAAATGGCTATAAAAGGAAGTCAATTTTTGATTTTTCAAACACTGAAAATTTTTCTTTCTCTGCAATTATTTTTCTCTCAAATAAAATCAAAGTGTCGATCGACTGAGTCTGTGTGACTTGTTGCTGTTCTTAAGTTCGTTGAAGTTAAAGAAGTTTGAGGTACCGCTATTTCTTTAACAGGTTTAATCTGTTTTATCTTGGGAGAAATTAATCCATAACCTTGGGTACAGTGAGAGGATTAAATTTCTTAAGGACACACAGTAGTTTCTGTGGACTCGGATTAATTCTTGTATTCTATATTATTTTCTGTTTCATCTTATTTCTGTTTCTGTTTATTAACTTTATAAATACAAGTTATTGTAAGAATAACAATCTTAAGAAATTTAACAGTTTCTGTATTTGAGGTTTCTGGAGATTAAAACCTTTATGGTTTTCTACTCTGCTTGAATTTTTAAAATTCATTCGATTAACGATTAAAAGAACATAAAAATTTTATCATTAAATCAGAAACAGTTTGTGTAAAGATTTGTTCTTTACTGTTAGTATTTTAAATACTTAATTTTTCTGCCAATTGTGACAAAAAAAAGACTAATTCAAGTCAAACAAATGCTGGAACAGTAAGTGCTGCAACAACAACGGTTGCACATAATCGTTCAAATGCTGCCTTAGCATCGACTGAGAAACCTGCAAAGTTTTCTGGAGTCAACTTTAAGAGATGGCAGCAAAAGATGTTCTTCTATCTCACTACGTTGAGTCTGCAGAAGTTCATCAATGAGAATGTTCCTGTTATGTCATATGAAACTCCGGCTGATGAACGATTCTTGGTAACAGAAGCATGGACACACTCAGATTTTTGTGTAAAAATTATATTTTGAGTGGTCTGCAAGATGATCTGTACAATGTGTACAACAATGCAAAAACCTCAAAAGAACTCTGGGATGCTTTAGAAAAGAAGTACAAAACAGAAGATGCCGGAATGAAGAAATTCATTGTGGCAAAATTTCTAGACTTTAAGATGATAGACAGTAAGACTGTCGTCATCCAAGTTCAAGAATTTCAGGTCATAATCCATGATCTCCTTGCTGAAGGTATAAATTTATTTAATGCCTATGTTAGAAATATTAAGTTTTCCCTTAATACTCACATAACCTTTAATGTAGGATTGATTGTGAATGATGTTTTTCAAGTGGCTGCAATTATTGAAAAGTTACCTCCATTGTGGAAGGACTTTAAAAACTACTTGAAACACAAACGCAAGGAGATGACTGTTGAAGATCTCATAGTAAGGTTGAGAATCGAAGAGGATAATAAGGCTGCAGAAAAGAGGTCACGTGGTAATTCAGCAATATCTGGATTAAATTTTGTTGAAGAAGATTCCACAAAATTAAAGAAAAGAAAGAAAGCATCTGGTCCAAAAAGCAATCCTCCTAAGAAGAAATTCAATGGAAACTGCTTTAATTGTGGTAAAAATGGTCATAGGGCTAATGAATGCCGGGGTCCTAAGAAGGACAAGAAAAAGAAGGATCAAGCAAACTTGGCTGAATCCAAAGGAGAAATAGACGATCTGTGTGCAATGCTTTCAGAATGTAACTTGGTTGGAAATCCAAGAGAATGGTGGATAGATTCTGGTGCCTCATGCCATGTTTGTGCCAACAAAAAATTATTTTCATCATATACTCCAGTACTTACAGATGAAAAATTGTTTATGGCAAACTCCGTTGTTGCAAAGGTGGAAGGAACTGGCAAAGTCCTATTAAAGATGACATCAGGGAAGGTGGTGACTTTGAATAGGGTCTCATATGTTCCAGAATTGAGAAAGAATTTAGTTTCAATTCCAGTTCTGACCAAGAATGGATTTAAATGTGTATTTGTTTCTGATAAAGTAGTAGTAAGCAAAAATGATATGTATGTAGGAAAAGGCTACCTTAGTGATAGCCTTTTCAAACTCAATGTAATTGCAGTTGATATGAATAAAGATTTTGCTTCTTCTTACTTGCTTGAGTCTAAATATTTATGGCATGAACGTTTGGGACACGTTAATAACAAAACCTTGCGAAAACTGATTAACTTAAATATTTTGCCAAAATTTGAGTGCAACAAATTAAAATGTCAAATTTGTGTTGAATCTAAGTATGCTAAGCATTCTGATAAATCTGTTGAAAGGAATTCAAATCCTTTAGAATTGATTCACACTGATATTTGTGACATGAAGTCAACACCATCACGTGGTGGGAAAAAGTATTTCATAACTTTTATTGACCATTGCACTAGATATTGTTATGTCTATTTGCTAAATAGTAAGGATGAAGCAATAGATGCATTTAGGCAATATAAAACTGAAGTTGAAAATCAGTTAGATAAAAAGATCAAAATGATCAGAAGTGATAGAGGTGGAGAATATGAATCTCCATTTGTAGAAATATGTTTAGAAAATGGAATAATCCATCAAATTACTGCTCCCTACACTCCTCAGTCTAATGGAATTGCAGAAAGAAAAAATCAAACTTTAAAAGAAATGATGAATGCATTACTTATAAGTTCAGGTTTACCACAGAATTTGTGGGGGAAAGCTATCCTTACAGCAAATCAGATACTTAATAGAGTGCCTCACTCAAAGACAAATGTAATTCCATATGAAAAATTGAAAGGTAGAAAATCCAATTTGAAATATTTTAAAGTGTGGGGGTGTCTAGCCAAAGTCCAAGTTCCTATACCTAAGAGGGTAAAAATAGGACCTAACACTGTGGATTGTGTATTCATTGGATATGTCACAAACAGTAAGGCATGTCATTTTTTGGTTCATAAGTCCGAACATCCGGATATTCATGATAATACGATAATGGAATCAGATAGTGCTGAAATTTTTGAACATATCTATCCGTATAAAACTAGACTTGAGTCATCTAGTGGGGGATCTAAACAAACCAGAGAAGAACCAAAAGAGAATGAACAAAATGAAGAAAATCCAAGACGCAATAAACGTCAAAAGACATCTACTTCATTTGCGATTTTGTAACATTTCTTCTTGAAAGTGAGCCTCAAACATTCAAGGAAGCAATGTTGTCTAGCGACTCAACCTCTTGGAAGGAGGCTGTTAATAGTGAAATTGAATCAATCTTAAGCAATCATACTTGGGAGTTGGTTGATCTTCCTCCAGGGAACAAACCCTTGGGTTCAAAATAGATCTTTAAAAGGAAGATGAAAGACGATGGAACTATTGACAAATATAAAGCAAGACTTGTTGTCAAAGGTTTTAGACAAAAAGAAGGTCTTGATTATTTTGACACATATTCGTCGGTGACTAGGATTACATCAATTCGGATGTTAATTGCACTAGCTGCAGTATACGGTCTTGAAATTCATCAAATGGATGTGAAAACAACCTTCTTAAATCGAGAGCTTGAAGAGGAAATTTACATAGAACAACCTGAGGGTTTTGTAGTTCCTGGTAAAGAAAAGAAAGTGTGCAAACTTATTAAGTCACTTTATGGGCTAAAACAAGCACCAAAACGATGGCATGCAAAGTTTGATCAAACCATGTTGTCCAATGGATTTAAGATCAATGAATGTGATAAATGTGTTTACATTAAAGATACTCCAAATCAGGAAGTAATTTTATGCCTATATGTAGATGATATGCTTATAATGAGCAAAGACATTGCTAATATAAAAGCTACAAAGCGTATGCTTGCTAGTAAGTTTGATATGAAAGATTTAGGAGTTGCTGATGTGATATTAGGAATTAAAATTCTTAAAACTCCTAACGGTCTAGCATTGTCTCAAACTCATTATATTCAAAAGATACTTGAAAAATTTAAATTTTTGAATTTTAAAAGGGTAAAGACTCCAATTGATGTAAATCTTCATCTTGCAAAGAATAAAGGCGAAAGTCAGTCTCAATTGGACTATGCTAGCGTATTGGGAAGCTTAATGTATGTCATGAATTGTACACGACCAGACATAGCTTGCGCTATCAGTAAACTGAGTCGATACACAAGTAATCCTAATCATAATCATTGGTTGGCAATGAAGAGAGTTTTGGGATACTTAGATGACACTCAAAACTATGCTTTACATTACAACAGATATCCAGCCGTTCTTGAAGAATATAGTGATGCAAATTGGATTACTGAGTCAACTGAAATAAAATCCACAAGTGGATACGTTTTTACTATTGGTGGAGGAGCAATATCTTGGAAATCATCCAAACAAACATGTATAGCTCGCTCTACAATGGATTCTAAATTCATTGCTTTAGACAAGGCAGGTGAAGAAGCTGAATGGCTCCGGAATTTCTTAGAAGATATTCCATTTTGGCCCAAACCAATGGCTCCTATATGCATACATTGTGATAGTCAAGCTGCAATAGGAAGGGTTGGAAGCATTATGTATAACGGCAAGTCTCGTCACATAAGACGAAGACATAACTCTGTGAGACAACTACTCTCTAGTGGAATTATCACAATTGACTATGTGAAGTCAAACGATAATGTGTCGGATCCACTTACAAAAGGCCTAAATAGAGAGGGAGTTGAGAAATCATCGACGGGAATGGGACTATGGCCGAGAACAAGTCATCGTGGCGGTAACTCTACCTAGAAGACTGGAGATCTCAAGATCTAGGTTCAAGGAGATAAAACAAAGTCATTGATGACGGTTCAACATTGTCAAAGAAAAAAAATTTATTATTATTATTTTATGGTCCATTCTCATGACGAGACAATGTTTAGTAACCAGGATAAAGACATAAGGACTTTTTAATGGTTTCTAAGTTTGATACAGGAAATATCAAATGGTGTATCTATGGGATAACACATTTAGAAATCACCTATGTAAGTGTGAAGTGTAAGTCGCTTGAAGGAGAATCCGGTAAGGCCAGTTCTTTAAGCACTTACTATCCAAGATGTGTTCTTGGCTGAAACGAACAAAACAATGAGAACTAAGAACAGTCCAAGGGTTGATTGTGTGACATATGTTGTCTAGGTGTACACCAAAGTTCGACGGTTCAAAGATATCAAATCTACCGATTGACCGAGTATATCCGATATATGTTCACTACGGAAAGTTTAAAGGGAAACCTACTTATCCAGATGCGATTAACCTTTACCTACAAGACACACAAGTTTTTTCATGCATATGTTTTAACAATAGCCTTTCCCATTCATGTAGGGTATTGTTGGGTTTTAGCAAGTGTGAATGGAAAAAGAAAAGAGGGAATATGAAAAGTGAGGGAACTACTACTTTGGAGGGAAAATGAAAAATCATTTGCAAAATACAAATGAAAAGTCACTTCTCCCATATCGGCAAAAGAAATGGAAATTGTTGTCCTTATAGAAGGAAACACTTCCATTACTTCTTAAAAGAGATAAGAAGAAGATGCCCCTCGCGCCGTCGTCGTTGCTCGGCTCGGCTTTGGATTTGGATTTGGCAAATGATGTGATTGATTGATAAATTTTTTGGACAAAATTTATTTAATCAATTTTTGTTAAATCAAATAAATCCTGTTAATATTATCTCTTGTAACATTCTTAAAAGTTGTTACTTTTCCGAAAAGTCGTTACTTTTCAAAAAGTAGTTATTTTCCTAACAGACACATTTTTTCGAAAAGTTGTTATTTTTTCCAAAAGACACAACTTTCTGGATAAAATGAGTCTGAACAGATTTCACTGAACAGACATGTTCCTTGCTGAAAATGGCTATAAAAGAAAGTCAATTTTTGATTTTTCAAACACTGAAAATTTTTCTTTCTCTGCATTTATTTTTCTCTCAAATAAAATCAAAGTGTCGATCGACTGAGTCTGTGTGACTTGTTGTTGTTCTTACGTTCGTTGAAGTTAAAGAAGTTTGAGGTACCGCTATTTCTTTAACGGGTTTTAATCCGTTTTATCTTGGAAGAAATTAATCCATAACCTTGGGTACAGTGAGGGGATTAAATTTGTTAAGGACACACAGTAATTTCTGTAGACTCGAATTAATTCTTGTATTCTATATTATTTTCTGTTCATCTTATTTCTGTTTTTGTTTATTAACTTTATAAATACAAGTTATTGTAAGAATAACAATAATAGTATGTTTTGTCACTTTGGAACGTGTGTAAACACATGAAAGAAAACTGCCGTCCAAAATTCAACGCAGTATTTGACTTCAGTTGACGACAATTCTAAATCGGTTTAGGTTCGAGGAGGATTAGGAATCATATTTTAATTATTTTAATTATTTATTTTTTGGGGACCAAACTGTGAAAGCATATTTAAATGCTTTTTTTACTTTTCAAATGACTTTTTATGCTCCCTCACTCTACAGTCTATAACGCGTAATCAATATGCATCACAAAAAAATAATACACCCTAGACTCCTCTCCACACCACTCGTTATAATTTATGTGATATTAAGTGTTGTTTTTGGTTTAGTTTTAGTTTTAGTTTTTATTTTTGTTTTTGTAAATTAATTTTTTAAATTATATTATTTTAATATTTTAAAATTGAAGATATTCAGAAACTATATAAGAAGTATTATAAATTGCAAATTGTTATATATCAATATAACAAAAAAATACATTATGAAATATTAGTTAATATCATATCACTTGATCTCAAAAAGGAAATTACGATAACTAAAAAGGAATGGAGGGAATAATTTTTTTATTTTAATTATGCATTTAATTTAAAAATTAAAATTAATATATTTTTAAAAAATCATATAAAATAATATAAATAATAATAATGTATAATCAAAAAAGATTTTTTTTTAAAAATGTGATGATTAAAAAGTTAGTTGAATTTTATTATATTGAAAAGTATGTATAAATTGTTGACCGAGCAAATAGTACCTTTTTGTTTTATTAACATTTGCAATTATTATTATATAGTACCTTAAATATTTATCAACATTTGGAATTATTATACTCTTTGACTCTGTCAACATGAGAAAATGTGTTTTGAAGAGTAAGGTTTATTTATCCCTTAATATTTTGGATATAGAAAAAGAGATTAATTTATATTTACTAACAGTGAATAGTACTATCCGTTTATTTTTAGAAATATTTATTTTTTTAATTTAATGATTATATTTTTATATTTAAAGATTAATGATTCTTTTAATTTTTATTTTTCTTTTTTTAAACAAACTCTATAAATTTAAGATTTTTAGGAATAAAATTCAAATATTATTTATACTAACGACTATGAGTATTACTTAAATAAATTAGTTTGAGTATTACTTGAATAAATTGGAATGCATATGATGGTATACGATTAAAATTTATTTTCAATTAATTTTTGTATTATCGATAAGATAAACTAAGAAGAGAATTGAAAAAAAAAGAATTAAGCAGAGAAAAGTTGAAGCAATGGAAGCATCTATTCAGAAACTTTTTCATGTTAGAAAGAAGACTTAATAAGTTATAAATAATATTTTTTATGAAATCAATTAGTCTAAATTAAAAAAAAAAAGTAAAAAGTTACTATTGATAATTGTCTCAAATTGCTTCAACGGTATTATGGGAATGAGGTAAAAATAATGAGGACAAGAAAACACTGCAAAAATCTGCTTATCTTTGACAACCAAGAAAAATCCTAAATAAACTCATATAATTAACTTAGAGTTCAAATTATCATATAATATTATTTAAAATTTAATAATAAATAATATATTTTGAAAAATAAATATTTCTACAAAATGAGATGAAAGTTGTTATAGAATAATAATTGCAAATGTTAATAAAACAAAATATTTTCATTGTGGGGAAATAGTTAGGTCCTCAAGTTATTGTCTTCGTGTGGAGTTCGGTGTTATATGACTTAGCATATTTACACTTTCAATTAATTTAAAATAGCGTTATTTTTAATTCTTAAAGTTAATGAATGTTTAATTTATTTTATCAAGAACATAGAATATATAATAGACTCTACGAATCGTAAGAGTTTGAGGCAAAAAATTCATTACCATATTGTTCAATACTAGTAACACTATAAAATAGATAAAGATAATTGGAAGAATAGAACAATAATCCTTCATCTATTTCAATTTTGTGTAGTTCATTGTTCTATTCCACACCAAATCGTACATATCATAAGCCTAATAATTTCGATTTTCAATTTATGATATACTTTTCATATAAGAATAAAAATATATTCTATAATATTGTAATATAAGTGATTAAATTTGATCTAGCAATCCTATTTTTTTGTGATACAAAATAATATATCTCTCATCTCATGAAAAAAAACCTTATTTGAATTAACATTCTTAAAAACCTTAGATATCATTTCAATTATTAACTATATTTATATTGGAGATTATTACTTTTTGTTTCAAATATTTACCAATAAAATAGTTCACAAAAAATAATCAGACTTTGCATATGTAAGTATAACATGTAAATGGTAAAATGCTTGAAAAATATTATTACTAATAATAATACAACAACCGATATATCAAGGCATTTTTAAAATTTGAATTCTAAATAGAATAACTATACCATGAAGCTTAATGGACGAATTTTAAAAATCAAAACAAAAAAAAAAAAGATGTATAGATTTTTATAATAAATTGGCATTACTTAAAATTTTTTGTAATTTTGGTTAAATGAATGATTATAACTTTTAGATTTAATATTCTTCTTTATGGCAATAATGTTGTAAAGAATTGGTTAAATAAATTTTAGGCTTTAATTTTCTCCTTTATGGGCAGTAATACCACACCTCCACCATCCCATAATCTTCCCCACCTACTCAAGGTTTATTATTATGTTTATGACACTTTTTCTTTTATTCTATTGTACTCCAATTTGAAACGATTAAGAATAAAAAAGTACTTATTATTTTGCAATAATTTTTATTGGTTGTGATATTCTTTGGCATTCCTCAATATAATCTTAAAAATAGAGGTTTTGAAAATAATATTAGATATACTTGAAAGAATGTTATCTTATATTGTTCATTTATCTTATATTCTTCTTCCTGTTTTAATATTTTTCTTATTAATTTGCTCTTATTTTACAATAGATTACCAACACGAAGTCTTAAGGTTGAACAACACTTTTTGCAAATTATGGAACAACACTTTTTGCAAATTATGTATTTATATTTTGTTTTACAGTGGTGATGTCTTAGATTTATATTTTATTTTTTGATAAGTGTATATGTGTGATATTGTCTAAAGAATTTCATTGATAATTTTTTTATTATTATTTGTAATTTGATTATTTTATGATAGTTTTTAGTATATCAATTTTATCAAAGTTTGAGTTCATGATAATTAATATATTTGAAAAAATATTCTTATCATACAATGTTGGAATTCACCTAGAAGCTAAAGATCTTATGCAACTATTATCGAAGGTAATCATTGAGTCCAGACAAAGTGAAGGTTGTGATTTCCTTTGTCATCATTTTGATGAACGATTGAAGATTGTATATTTGACAGTGAAAGATTCACTCTAATTATGGACTAGTTTGAACGAAAGATATGACTATCTTAAGATAACAATATTGCTATAGGCTTATTATAAGTGGATTCACTTACCGTTACAAGTTTTTGAAACTCTATATATATATATATATATATATATTACTTTCATGTATACAAAATTGCTTCCCTATTAAAATTATGTAGGAAACATACAAATGATAATGTATGTTGGCAAAGAATCTTGTTAGTTTTATGTCTCAATTTGATAATACAATAATAATATCGGGTATGAAATTTTAAAAAGTATTCTAAATTGATCTCATGCAACGAATGATTTAAAGAATGAAAAGGTTAATGGCCTTATTTATTAAAGGAATCTTTTTGTGGCTGAGCAAGATACTATTCTATGATTGAAAAATCATGAAATTGTTCTATTACCAAAAACAAATGAGTTAGAAGCACATGAAAACTCTAAAAGAAAACAAAATAAAAATTGAAACCATAACAATATGTATGAGCATTCTTAAAATCCGTGGTGATGATCATTATTATAAAAGGGAGAACAACATGAATTCTTAAAACAATCATTCAATAGGTAATTGTCATCGTTGTAGTATGAAAGGTCATTGGAAGAATGAATGCCGAAAACAATCATTCAAGAGGTAATTGTCATTGTTATGGTATGAAAGGTCATTGAAAGAATAAATATCGAAAATTTGAGCATTTTGTTAGATTTTATAACACAATTTTCAAAAGGAAAAAACTAAAAATGATGCTTCTTCTTCTGTTGCTCACTCTGAATTTATCACTTATGGTAATGTACACAATTAAGAATTTTAATTATGCACATTTCAGAATTTAAAGAAGCAAATGAGAAACACAATGCCAAGAAAAGAACCCCTTTGTAGATGAAGGAGAATGTGAATATTCAACCCCTAACTAGATTCATTGAATTGCTTTACATTTATGTTCTGTGGAACTTCTAGTTCACTTGGTTCACTTTATGTAACTGAAAAAGAATATTGATTGTTTTTTTAAAATTTGTATAGAGGTTAAATGACAACCCAATTTTTGAAAGTTTTTTTTTTTTTTAGTATAATCTTCATAAATTTTTATGTAACTTATATTTATTTTTTTGGAGAGAAATAAGTTTGATGAGTTAAGTAGATCTATTATTTTTTCTAAATGATGGGTTAATGTCATGTCATTTCAACTACAATAGAAGGATATTTTGAGATATTTACTTATTTTTGAGAAAAATATAATAGGTGAATTATATTTTTGCCGTAAAAAGATAATTAGTAATTTTAGTTAATATAATTACTATTCAAAAGTTTTCTTAAAATTTATTGGTTAAACGCAATTAATTCTTACTAAGAATACTTTTTTTGGGAATGTACTTTATACATATAAATCCTTTTTAAAAATAAATAATACTAAAAATCTGTCCAAACAAAATATTAGTTGTATTTTATTTGGTCAAACACAGATTAATCTTATCAAAAATATGTTTTTTGGAAAGTGATTTTATACAAATCAACCCTTTTTTAAAAAATAAACTAATACTAGAAATCTACCAAACTAAATATCACTAATATTTTTAAAATTCTATTTGTCAAACGCATATTATTATCTTTTTTTTAAAAAAAAAATGATCTCATTTAACTTGACATATAGTTTTAAAAATGAATGAAGACTTTTTAATTTTGTGATTTTAAATTAAAATAATATCAAATATACTAAAATACTTTTTAATCTTGTAATCTTAAATATGCTACGTTGAAAACTGAAATTAAAATATTGTAAAAAAATAATAATAAAGAGGTCATTTACTAACTAAAAAAAAAGGTGGGAGTACTTTTTGTTTAACAATTACTTTATTTATTATACAAATCAACCTTTTTTTAAAAATAAGCTAATACTAGAAATCTGTCAATACAAAATATTAGTTGCTCTTTTAAAAAATAATCAAATACTAATTATCATTCAAAATTAATTAGTCAACCATAAATTATTTTTAAGTAAACTTATTTTTCAAAAAAGGAAAAGAAATTGATCAACAAATGATTAGGTTATTTTTGGAATTAATGGGTCATGCAAAGAAACCACAATCCATTTGTTTGAAAAGAAAAACCTCAAACTTTATTCTCTTTTATTTATTTCCTTTTCCTAAATTTATCATCACTATATATAAATCCATACCCTTTTAGCCTTTTAACCAAGAAGTAACCAAAAGTCATAAAAATAAAAAATAAAAATCATGTCTATTATTTACCTTTTTCTTCTTCTTTTAAAATTCAATTCCTTATCTTCTCGTGCTGCTGCTGCTTCTGTGTTTGACACTTTTGTCGATTGTCTCACAAAAAACTCAATTCCTCAATCAGAAATCTCGAAAATCGTGTACACCCCAAACAACCTTTCGTTTAACTCCATTTTACAAGCCTATATCAGAAACGGCCGGTTTTTCAACTCCTCCACTACTTCCAAACCGGTTATCATCGTCACTCCGACGGTGGAATCTCAGGTCGCCGGAGTTGTTGTTTGTACCAAACAGTTAAATTTACAGCTGAAAATCCGTAGCGGCGGGCATGATTATGAAGGCATTTCGTATATCTCCGATGTTCCTTTTATTATGCTTGATATGTTTAATTTACGATCGATTTCCATCGATACGAATGGTAAAACTGCTTGGGTACAAGCAGGTGCTATTTTAGGTGAAGTTTATTATAATATTTGGAGGAAAAGTCCAGTTTTAGGTTATCCTGCCGGGGTTTGTCCGACGGTGGGTGTGGGTGGGCATGTTAGTGGTGGTGGTTATGGGAATATGCTTCGTAAGTTTGGACTTACGGTTGATAATTTATTGGATGCTCGATTGGTTGATGTTAATGGTAGAATTTTGGATCGTAAAGCCATGGGTGAAGATTTATTCTGGGCGATTAAAGGCGGTGGTGGTGCTAGTTTTGGTGTTATTCTGGCCTTTCAAATTCAACTCGTTACATTACCACAAACCGTAACTTATTTCAGAGTTGAAAGGTTTATACAAGATACTACTACCACTGATGCTGTTGTTCAATGGCAGAATGTTGCTAGTAAAATCGATAATGATCTGTATATAAGGCTACTCATACAACCAATTACTGTGAAAAGCAAGTCCAAGGGTGCAAAGAGTAGTAAATCGATACGAGCAACGTTCGTCGCGTTGTTCTTGGGTGATTCTACTAGATTAATGTCTCTAATAAGCAAACAATTCCCTCTTTTGGGATTGAAAAAACAAGATTGTGTGGAAATGAGTTGGATTGATTCCGTACTACAATGGGCAAATTTCGACAACACGACAAAACCAGAAGCGTTGTTGAACCGAAAAGGGGATCCATTAACTCACTTGAAAAGAAAATCTGATTACGTACAAACCCCAATTCCTAAGAAGGAGTTGGAGTCCATTTTCGCTAAAATGATTTCTTTAGGAAAAGCAGGAATGGTGTTCAATCCATATGGGGGAAGAATGGGTGAAATTGCAGAAGGAGAAACACCATTTCCTCACAGAGCAGGTATACTTTTCAAGATTCAGTATTCAATGAATTGGCATGAAGAAGGATTAACAGCTGAAAAAGAGTACTTATCACAAATAAGAGATTTGTACAGTTTCATGACCCCATATGTTTCAAAGAATCCAAGACAAGCTTATTTGAATTACAGGGATCTTGATATTGGTATAAATGATCAAGTTTCACAACATAGTTTAGAAAAAGGAAGAGTCTATGGGACCAAGTATTTCAATAAAAATTTTGATAGGTTGGTTAAGGTGAAAACAATGGTGGATCCACAAAATTTCTTCAGAAATGAGCAGAGTATTCCTACTCAAACGAAACAGAGGAAGATTATGTGATCTCAGTATTTACTTAAATCAAATATTTTGCTCTAAATATTTTCGTTTTTACTTTATTAGTTTATGTGTTTTATATTATTACTTACTCTCTTTTTTATTTCACTTTTGAATTGACACATAATACTTCTATTAATTATAAAGTAAATGAAAAGTTTTACATTTTTCAAAGTAATTAATCATTTAATAATGGATATAATAGATAAAAAGAATTATCCTTTTTTGATTTGTTAAAATAAACAAATAATTAGAGACAATTATATAAAGAAAAGTAGACAAATAATTAGGGACAGAGATAATAATTAATAATAAACACATTAATAATTAAAAAGGAAAATATAAATGTATTTAACTAAATTTCGTTATTGATAACAAAAATCAAAATACTGATCTGAAAAGTCAATATTATATTGGTACTGATGTAGAAAACAATACTCTAAGCAATAAAGTCAGAGAAAAAATAAACTACTTATACAAAGATTTATGATAAAATAGAAGAGGACAACCTACAGTTTTGTTTTATAGAAGAAAAGTGAAAAAGTCTATCTACTAAGAGGTTTCACATTATATGTACTATATATAGATTGATTGATGTACCACCTTTAATTTAATTCTTTCATCCAACTTGTCTTCGTTAAATTTAAAACAATTGAAAGAAATTAACATACTATATAAAAGAATAATATTATTATTTAGCTACTATTTTTTATCATATATTTTATGATTTTCTTAATTATTAATTACCCTAATATATCTTACCATATATTTATTTCTCCTCTTATATTTTAAGATTTCTTAATTTTTAAAATATAGTTTTCTCTTACCATATGTTTTAGAATTTCTTAATTATTAAACATCGTAATATCTTTTATTATATATTTTAGGGCTCCTTAATTTTTTAAAATATGTTTCATTTTATCATATATTTTGGGACTTCTTAATTTTAAATATTATAAAAATAATTGAATAATAATTTGAAAAAACTAATAATAAATGATAATTTTCCCTATAATAAAGTCTTTTAATAAAAGGTAAATTATGTGCACGTGTTTTGCATGATGTATCACTTTAATAACCCCCCTCCTCTTTTAAAAAAGAATAATTTACTTCCCAAATAACTAGTTTAGTGCATTAGCATGTATGTCTAATAATTTACTTTATAAATAGGGAAAATGCATAAATTCATCTCAGAAATTTTATCGAAAAGTAAGTTACATGCTTAAATTATTGAGGCAATCTATTACACATTTATACTATCTAAAAGTGAATTTAATATCATCCTAAACTGACATGGAAATAAAATTTAATAAAAATTAAAAAAAAACGTGTTTGTGTAAAAAAAATAAAAGGGCAAATTTTTCCCACCCCACCTTTCTCTTTCAGTTTTCCTACCTTTCCTCTTCCTCAATTTTTTTAGTATCACAAACACTATTTTCATATCAAATTCATCAAGTCAAGAACGGATTATTCAATTTATTTTTGTATCTTTTTATTGATTGTGAACATTTGAAATAAAAAAAATTAGATATTGCTTTTTTTGTGTGTGTAAATTTTTTTTTGAATTTTGCACGAGATTCAATTTTTTAATGTATGTTCATAGAACCTTCTTCTTTCTTAGAAAAATTCTCTCTAGATTTATTTCAAAAATAGTAATAGTAAATCGAGCACCAATTCTAAATTGTCCGACTAAAATCTTTACAATTAAAAAATTGTAATTTTTCACAATTCTCTTCTTTTAGCTTGAATGAAATTTGTATATTGTGATAATTTTTGTGGTGGTATGACTTTTAATTTCAATAATGACAATGAAATTCGTGATTTTGATGGGGTGGTGAATTTATGATTAAAATTGTGATGAATTTCAATGATAGTGATATGATTTCGATGGTTAATTAGTTAAAGTTATGATGTTTGTTATCGGTTTTTTATGATGACAATGGTTATGGAAAGACTTCGGTGGTGAATTTGATAATGGATAGTGAAATCTATGGTGGTGGAGATGTGAATTTGATGATAATAACAACAACGGTAGTAATTTACTGGTGGGTCTGATGGTGTATAGGGAAGAAGAAGAAATTGGGTGATTTGAATTTATTTTTAAAAATCTGACGTCAATATTGATGTGGCAGTGACATTGTGACGATGTGGCGCGAGCGTTAAATATTTTCTCATCATGTGACTGGTCTATGTGTATCAGGGTTGAAATAAATTCACTTTTAAATAATTCAGGTGGGTAATAGGTCGTCGCAATAGTATAAGCGTGTAACTAACTTTTGTGACAAATTTAGGAAAAAATTTATGCATTTCCCCTCCCAAATAACTAGTTTAGTGCATGCTAGTTAGTAAGTATGTATGGCTTTAATTAATTACCCCCTACCCACTTTAAAAAAGAATAATTTACTTTCCAATTAACTAGTTAAGTGCACGTGTTTTGCACGTATATATCAGTCTTTACAAAAAATAATTTACTTCACAAGTAACTAGTTAAGTGCATGTGCTTTGCACTATATATCGCTTTAATTAATACGCCCTGAAAGTCCTTTCCTTACAGTCAAGTGACTTTCAGCTCCTCCTTTCTTTAATTCACAGGCACAGGAGGTCAAATTTCAATTGTTGTGAAAGTTACCAATTATTTTCTAGATGGTTCTGCAACACGTTTGGAACAAAATAAAAGTATCTTCATTTTAAAATTCCATTGGACTCGACTGGAGTAATGTTATCATTACCAATGATTACAATTTCATCAATATATAGTAAAAGAAAAAAAGAACAGTTTCCACGTCGTTCTCCATCAAATACCAAATTTTTTGGAAAGATGTGTATATGCTTGGATTGATGGAGAACGACGTGGAAACAGAATACTTTACAGCCTCACGCAGATAATCTATTATTTTCGCCTTCAAATAAGGATTGAGGCGCTACTTTTAGCCCTTCCAATTCAAAACTCAAGAGGTAATAGATGTTACCTGTTTGGTTTACAAGCAGCCACCTTTAGTCTTTCCCATCATGGTGACTGAGTAGATATCAGGCGAGTTCATTACTTTCTTTTTTTAGTTTATTTAAAAAAAGAACAATCTTTTTTTATTTTTGCAACACTTTAATTTCAACTTGCTACATGTTTTAAGACTACAAAATTGAAACATATTTTAATATATTTGATATAACTATAATTTAGGACCATAATTGAAAAGTCTATTTTATTTTTGATGAAATAATAATTATTCATCTGAATAATTAATTTATCAAGTATAAAACTTTTTAAAAGTAATACACATATTTTAAAGATAACATAGTTAGAATAGGATAACTCACCACACTTATTGACAAGTAAACGTAGAGAACAAATTATATTATTGATATCAAAAATTAAAATTATAGTGATTTTGATGAAAACTTATCTTATTTATTATAGTCGGAAATTAAATATGAACAAAAGTCAATATTTAGTTGTGTGTCAATACCAAAGTTAGAAATTATGTTTACAAAATTTCAATTAAGTTATAGTTAGTTTCCATAGATTTAAATAAGAAAATATTTTGGTCAATAGCATTTGTGTACCAAATACATCAACCTTTTTTCCCCTTGTTTAAGCATTTTTATTTAAATAGTGCTTTTTAAAAATCACTTTATAAAGTTTATTCAAATAGGCTCTAAAATATCATGATTTTTTTCAGGTTAAAAATAACTGAATAAGTTGAGACTTAATTAGTAATTATAACTCCAATTAATTTGAGAGTTTCAAATATTAGAATAATAACTAAAAACAATTATTTCTTTAGAAATATTAATTAAAATTTTGTCCTTCACAAAAAAATCCTAGACACAATTGTTATAGATTATTTTTCTTAAATAATTATCATTTAATCATTATACTCATACTTAAAATAATTATAGAACGATTATAACTGTGGTAAGTTAAAGATTTTTATTCGATGATAAAAAATTATTTAAGAAAAAGGGTAAAAAAATTCCCTTAAGGAATTGGAAATGACTAAAAAATGTTCTTCTTTCATCTATTGGAGCAAAAACATAAAAATGCACTTACAATTAAATTCAACCCTAAAGTACCCCTTCCTTTAACATAAGCTGATGTAGCAAAAATAATTTGGAGGATTAAAAAAGTACTATCAAATTCTTTCAGTATTCTTGGATCTTTAAAAAAGGTTATAAAAATTTCTATATATCAAGTAGAGCTGTCAATATGGGCTAGCCCACCCCATCCGGGCTAACCCATACATGCTTTGACATTTTACGGGCTAGGCCGGGCTAGCCTATTTTTTGTGTGGGCCAGAAAATGGTCGGCCCAGTCCACAAGTACGTGGGCTAAAGGCTTGCCGGGCCAGCCCACTTTTTAAAAAATAATATATTTTTTTATAACTATTAAATTAAATTTTAAATTATAATTTAAAAATATTATCATAAATATCGACAAAACAATATTACATTATGTTAGGCCTTATTTGTTTGCACTTAATGGGGTTTGAATCTTAATCATTCAGAATTGCCTCATTAAGTGTGTTTGTTTTTAAGAACTGGATCTTAATTATTCAAATACAATTCATTAAGTTCGTTTGTTTTATTTTCTTATAAATCTCTTAATGGGTCTGGATATATCTGAATGAATCAGATCTGTAACATACCCTTAACACTATTCAGACTAAAAAATAAGACTCCTATCTTAATTCAACTAAATCACGACAACTCATAAAAATTGTTTTCTTATTTAATTAATATTAGTTACATGCTTGTCATTATAATTTCCTTTATTCATATTAACTTAATATACATCTTTTACTTTCTAAATTAATCAATATATTTGAATTGATAAGCACTCCATGCTATAATATTTAGCACGATTTTAAAAAATAAGAAAGTATTAGTTATTTGATCGATGACAATAAAAAAAATTATAATAAAATAAAATATTTTCCTAAATTATATGTATACTACTCTATATAATGTCACGACCCAAAACGAGCCGCGAGTGGCACCCACACTTATCCTACTACGTGAGCGAACCAACCAATCTAAACCCCAACATTTCAACCATAATAAACAGAATATAATGCGGAAGACTTAAAACTCATTAACGAAATCAATTAAATAACTTCTAAAGTTTATCAATTACTATCCCCAAAACCTGGAAGTCATCACCACAAGAACATCTATCCTCAAATTACTAAATCTATGAGTATCTAAGAAGCTAAAATAAGTAAAAGAGATGGTCCATGTCCGAACTTCAAGACATCCAGAAGCGAAGAAAAGAATCCAGTCCGAGCTAGGAACAATAGCTCACCCTGAAATCTGATTATGCTGAAGTCTGGCTAGAGTTACGGTTGAGTCGAAGTCGATGACACGTTTGTTGCACTCCACAAATAACAAAGAAAGAAACATACAAGTAGGGGTCAGTAGAAGGCACAAGTACTGAGTAGGTATCATCGGCCAACTCAAAATAGAAAGCAATATATATCAGATAATAACATAAAATCGACTACCATACTCAACAGATAACAACAACAAGTACCATAACCATTGGCCACAACCCAAGCACATCCATGAGCACTCACGCCTCCATACCATACTCGTTAGGGAAATAGGTTCTTTAAATTGAGTATATTAACATAATTCAGGATTCATTCTTTTTACTATCCTGGTGTCGGAACGTGACACTCCGATCCTCTACTACTATCCTGGTGTCGGAACGTGACACTCCGATCCTCTACTATCCTGGTGTCGGAACGTGACACCCGATCCTCTACTATCCTGGTGTCGGAACGTGACACCCGATCCTCTACTATCCTGGTGTTGGAACGTGACACCCGATCCACTACTACTATCCTGGTGTCGGAACATGACACCCGATCCACTATTACTATCCTGGTGTCGGAACGTGACACCCGATCTACTATTACTATCCTGGTGTCGGAACGTGACACCCGATCCATTAACCTCATTCTTTTAATTCATCAAGCCTTCTTTTATACCAAGGCATCATTATTAACAGAGAGGGTTTTAGGTTTAAGCTTCACAACCTCATCTTTCCAACCCATTACAATTACATAATCACATCATGCAAGCATACAATTAAGCATATAGAAGACTTTACAATACTATCCAATACATATCATTCGCTATTAAGAGTTTACTATGAAATAGCATAAACCATAACCTACCTCCACCGAAGAATTGTGATCAAGCAAGCTATTCCTCAAAGCCTCTGCTTTCCCTTCGTTCTTCTCTCCCTCTAGCTCGTTCTCTCTTCTTTTTATTTTTGATTTTCTCCTTTTTCCAATTCCCTTTGTTTTACCCTAATTACCATATAATTAAGTATAAAAGATGGTAAAAGTAACCCACTATTTATTCCAAGATTGTCTCCTTTAACCCCCAAGTAATTGAATTATTAACATTAAACCACTAACTATATAATCATAAGCAGGAATAGTCCAAAACACCCCTTAAAAACTTTTAACAGAAATCCGACCCAGTCAGGGTTACATAGTCTGTGACGGTCCGTCGTGCCTGCGACGGTCCGTCTAGCTGAGTCGTCACAGAGTTCAGAGACTCAAATTCATTGAAGAGTCTGTGACGGTCCGTCGTGCCTACGATGGTCCGTCCTGCTCTTCCGTCGCAAAGTTCAGTGAGTTGTTCTCAGTACCCAATTTTCCAGAGTCTAAGTGTTTTTGAACGAGACCCCCTCGACGGTCCGTCGTGCCCATGACGGTCCGTTGTGGGATCCGTCGACCCAGATAGTTATAACCAGAAATAAACTCTACTGCTCAAAACGACTAACAGGTCGTTACAATAGATACCAATTTATCCATCGTTCGTCCTCGAACGATCACAAGAAGAAAAACAAGGGCGAAAACGAGTACTTGAATCTGTAAACAGGTGTGGGTATTTTTCTTGCATATCAGCCTCCTTCTCCCAAGTGGACTCTTCAATTGGTCGATTCTTCCATTGAACCTTAATGGATGCAATCTCTCTTGACCTCAACTTGCGGACTTCTCTATCTAAAATAGCAACAGGCTCCTCCTCATAAGACAAATTCTCATCAAGAAGAACAGAATCCCAACGAATGATGTAGTTTCCATCCCCAGGGTATCTTTTCAACATAGACACATAAAATACCGGGTGCACTCCTGCCAGTCCTGGGGGCAAGGCTAATTCATACGCTACCTCCCCCACGCGCTTCAGAACTTCAAATGGACCAATATACCTCGGACTAAGCTTACCTCGCTTACCAAACCGCATCACCCCTTTCATGGGTGAAACCTTCAGTATGACTTGTTCACCCTCCATAAACTCCAAGTCTCTAACCTTTCGATCTGCATATTCTTTCTGCCTACTTTGAGCCGCTAAAAGCTTTTCTTGAATGCATTTCACTTTATCTAACGATTCCCTCAGAAGGTCAGTACCCCAAGGTCTAACCTTAAATGCATCAAACCACCCAATGGGAGACCTACATCTTCTCCCATACAGTGCCTCAAATGGGGTCATATCAATACTTGAGTGATAGCTATTGTTGTATGAGAACTCTTCTAAGGGTAAGAAGTTATCCCAATGACCACCAAACTCTATCACACATGCACGAAGCATATCCTCCAAAACCTGAATCGTTCGCTCAGACTGACCATCGGTCTGAGGGTGAAATGCAGTACTAAGATCCAACCTAGTACCTAATTCAGCATGCAATGTTTTCCAAAACTTAGAAGTAAATTGTGTGCCTCTATCTGATATGATGGAGAGTGGAACTCCATGCAATCGAACAATTTCTGAGATATAAAGTTTGGCTAACTTCTCTGCATTGTAAGTCACCTTGACCGGAATGAAATGAGCAGACTTAGTCAATCTGTCAACAATTACCCAAATGGAGTCATACTTACCCATTGTCTTTGAAAGACCAACCACGAAGTCCATTGCAATTCTCTCCCACTTCCATTCAGGAATGGGCATTCTCTGAAGTGTCCCTCCAGGCCTCTGGTGTTCATACTTTACCTGCTGACAATTCAGGCATTGAGCAACGAAATCAACAATGTCACGCTTCATCCTACTCCACCAAAAATGTTGCTTTAGGTCACGATACATCTTGGTTGCACCAGGATGTATAGAATACCTTGAACTATGAGCCTCTGTAAGAATAGTGTGAATCAAATCATCGACGCGGGGTACACATACCCTTCCCTTAATCCTCAAAACACCTTCCTCATCGATTTTTGCTTCTTTAGCCTCTCCTTGCAATACCTTATCTCGAATCCGGATCAGTTTCTCATCAGTGAACTGCTTTCCCTTAATCTTGTCAAGAAAGGAAGATCTTGCCTCCACACAGGCCAAAAATCCTCCCTTGTCATTTACTTCTAGCCTCATAAGGTCATTAGCCAAAGTCTGAACCTCTCTAGCCAATGGGCATCTAGAAACCTGCAAGTGGGCTAGACTTCCCATGCTCCCTGCCTTTCTACTTAAAGCATCTGCCACAACATTAGCTTTTCCCGGATGATACAAGATAGTGATATCATAGTCCTTCAGTAGTTCCATCCACCTCCTCTGTCTCAAATTCAAATCTTTCTGAGTAAAGACATACTGTAAACTGCGATGATCTGTATAGACTTCACACTTAACCCCATATAGATAATGTCTCCATTGCTTTAATGCGAACACTACTGCAGCCAACTCCAAATCATGGGTCGGATAATTACGTTCATGCACCTTTAATTACCTCGAAGCATAAGCAATTACATTCTTCTCTTGCATTAGCACTGCACCCAAACTAGAATAGGATGCATCACAATAAACAATGAAATTCTTACCTTCCACTGGCAGGGTAAGAATTGGTACAGTAGTCAACAAGGTCTTGAGGTTCTGAAAACTTTCTTCACATTCGTCCGACCATACAAATGGAACACTCTGCTTAGTCAAATTTTTCAGTTGGGAATCAACAGAAGAAAATCCCTTGACAAATCGACGGTAGTAGCTAGCTAAACCAACAAAGCTCCTTACCTCTGTAACATTAGTAGGTCTTACCCAATTCTTCGCTGCTTCAATCTTGGTAGGATCCACCATCACTCCATCCTTAGAAACCACATGCCCCAAGAAGGACACTGAATCTAGCCAAAACTCACACTTGGAGAATTTGGCATAAAACTTTTTCTCCCTCAACATTTCCAATACCATTCTCAAGTGCTCCTCATGTTCTTTCTTGCTCTTTGAGTATACCAGTATATCATCGATGAGTAAAATGACAAAGAGATCCAAATATGGTTTAAAAATCCCATTTATTAAGCTCATGAAAGCAGCAAGGGCATTCGTAAGTCCAAAAGACATTACTAAGAACTCATAATGTCCATACCTGGTCCGAAAAGCAGTCTTTGGCACATCCATTGCCCGTATTTTCAATTGATGATAACTAGATCTCAAATCGATTTTTGAGAAGGTACAAGCACCTTGTAACTGATCGAACAAATCATCGATGCGAGGAAGAGGATACTTGTTCTTAATAGTTACCTTATTCAGTTGTCTGTAGTCTATGCACATCCGAAAACTTCCATCCTTCTTCTTCACAAACAAAACAGGAGCACCCCAAGGGGATGCACTTGGTCTAATAAAGCCTTTCCCTAACAACTCTTGAAGTTAGGCCTTTAACTCCCTTAACTCGGCGCGAGCCATTCTATAAGGGGGTATGGAAATGGGGCGAGTACCCGACTCCAGATCAATACAGAAATCAATGTCTCTATCTGGTGGCATACCAGGAAGGTCTGCAGGAAACACATCCAGAAACTCACGGACTATCGAAATCGACTCAATTGAAGGTACTTGGGTAGTATCATCCGTGAGGTGTGCCAAGAAAGCTAAACAATCCTTACT
Organism: Solanum lycopersicum; assembly: GCF_036512215.1. NCBI lineage: Eukaryota > Viridiplantae > Streptophyta > Magnoliopsida > Solanales > Solanaceae > Solanum > Solanum lycopersicum. Next base: position 40,308,333 of record NC_090801.1, on the reverse strand, counting down.
AATCATTCTCTTAGCACGAAGAAAGGAGATGATACGAACTGGAGTGGGAGTGTAGTCACCCTCCCACACTAACAGATCTGTCCCAGGCTTGGCCAATGTCACAGTTTTGGCATTACAATCTAAGATTGCAAAGTTTGGAGAAAGCCAAGTCATACCCAGAATTACATCGAAATCAACCATTTCTAAGATAGTCTACATGAGTATTGCTCCCCATAAGAGTCACAAGACAAGACCTATACACCTTTTCAACTATCACGGACTCACCCACCGGAGTAGAAACACGAATAGGCATGTCAAGCAATTCACAATGCAAATTAAGACCAGTAGCAAATGAGGAAGATACATATGAAAATGTGGATCCAGGATCAAATAATACAGAAGCCATGCAATCACAAACCAAAAGATTACCTGTGATAACAGCATCAGATGTCTCCGCTTCAGACCTCCTGGGAAAGCATAACAATGGGCCCTATCACCTGTCTGTGTGTTGCCCCAACCATGTTGTGCTGCAGTCGCTCCGGCTTGCCCGCCACCCCGGTTGGCTTGGTGACCACCATTACCTTGACCACCACGTCCTCCAGAATTGCGGCCTCTTCCATGACCACCTCTACCTCTGACTATTGGGGGTCTGTAACTCTGTTTTGGACAATATCTCTTAATATGTACAATTTCCCCACATTCATAACACTCTCTGGGTTCAAGCATAGGTCTCTGTGAGAACGACGGAGTCTGGGGATAACCTCCAAACTCAGAGAAATGTTGACCGGTCTGCGGTGGACCCCCAGCTACAGCCTGTAGTGAAGACTGAATAGGTAGGGCTGGATAACCTCCTGAACTCTGCCCTCTGGAGTAAGAACCACTAAACTCACCTCCCTTACGAAACTTCTTAGTTGCTGATGCCATGGTGAAGTCATCTGACTTCACTCCCTCCACCTCTATCACAAAGTCTACCACTTCCTGAAAGGATTTTGCTGCAATAGATACCTGTAAGGCTGGAATCTGCATATCTGACCTCAATCCCTTCACAAAACGGCGAATCCGCTCTTGTGGACTGAAGCAAAGCTGGGTGGCATACCTAGATAATGCACGAAACTTAGCCTCATACGCAGTAACCGATATCCTGCCTTGCTCTAGGCTCAGGAATTCATCTCTCCTCCTATCCCTCAAAGTCTGAGGTATATACTTCTCCATAAACAAGCTAGAGAATGATGCCCAAGTCATAGGTGGTGTTTGTGCTGGTTGAAACTCAACATACGATCGCCACCACATTTTGGCATTCCCCTGAAGTTGATAGATCACAAACTCGACGCCAAATCGTTCTACTATGCCCATCTTGTGTAGTAGCTCATGACAATCAACCAGAAAATCATAGGCATCCTCAGATTCAGCACCCTTGAAGACTGGAGGTTTCAATTTCAAGAACTTAGTGAAAAGTTCGTGCTGATCACTCGTCATCATAGGCCCTGTAGTCAATCGAGGAAACGTGCCTATTTCCAATGAGGCATCCATGCGGGGAGCCACAACAGCTGCATGTTGTACTCCCGGAACCTGAGGTGTTGGTGCAGAAAACACTGGAGGTGTCTGGCCTTGATCAGATAACCCGCTAAGATAAGCAAGAACCCGATTAATCATATCTGGGGTAGGTTGGGGTGGTAATTCCTCATTCTGCACTTGTTCATTCTCCCCTTCCTCACCCTCTCTTACTACTTCCTCAGTCGGTGGAGGAGTCACCGCCCTAGTACTAGATGGGCCAGGTGCTTGTCCTCTTCCTCTAGAGAACGTCCTCCCGCGACCTCTACCACGACCTCTTGCCACTGCTCCTCTTCGAGCTACAGCCTCAGTGGTTGGTTCAGACGCATCTTGTCTTGCCGGTGTTGATGTTGGCGCGGTTGTTGCTCTAGTTCTAAACATCTGCGAAATAGAGTGAAGATGGTCAGATACCAATTTGTATCACCTAGATACAAATTGGATCCAAGTAATAGTACGAAAGAAGGAAAGAATGGAATTTTCCTAAAGTCTTATAGCCTCGCAAAGAAAAGTAAAGGCGTCCCCCTACCGTTCCTCAAAACTCTACTAGACTCGTTCTTGTATGATGAGACCAACGAACCTAATGCTCTGATACCAAGTTTGTCACGACCCAAAACGAGCCGCGAGTGGCACCCACACTTATCCTACTACGTGAGCGAACCAACCAATCTAAACCCCAACATTTCAACCATAATAAACAGAATATAATGCGGAAGACTTAAAACTCATTAACGAAATCAATTAAATAACTTCTAAAGTTTATCAATTACTATCCCCAAAACCTGGAAGTCATCACCACAAGAACATCTATCCTCAAATTACTAAATCTATGAGTATCTAAGAAGCTAAAATAAGTAAAAGAGATGGTCCATGTCCGAACTTCAAGACATCCAGACGCGAAGGAAAGAATCCAGTCCGAGCTAGGAACAATAGCTCACCCTGAAATCTGATTATGCTGAAGTCTGGCTAGAGTTGCGGTTGAGTCGAAGTCGATGGCACGTTTGCTGCACTCCACAAATAACAAAGAAAGAAACATACAAGTAGGGGTCAGTAGAAGGCACAAGTACTGAGTAGGTATCATCGGCCAACTCAAAATAGAAAGCAATATATATCAGATAATAACATAAAATCGACTACCATACTCAACAGATAACAACAACAAGTACCATAACCATTGGCCACAACCCAAGCACATCCATGAGGACTCACGCCTCCACACCATACTCGTTTGGGAAATAGGTTCTTTAAATTGAGTATATTAACATAATTCAGGATTCATTCTTTTTACTATCCTGGTGTCGGAACGTGACACTCCGATCCTCTACTACTATTCTGGTGTCGGAACGTGACACTCTGATCCTCTACTATCCTGGTGTCGGAACGTGACACTCGATCCACTACTACTATCCTGGTGTCGGAACGTGACACCCGATCCACTATTACTATCCTGGTGTCGGAACGTGACACCCGATCCACTATTACTATCCTGGTGTCGGAACGTGACACCTCCGATCCATTAATCTCATTCTTTGAGTTCATCAAGCCTTCTTTTATACCAAGACATCATCATTAACAGAGAGGGTTTTAAGTTTAAGCTTCACACCCTCATCTTTCCAACCCATTACAATTACATAATCACATAATGCAAGTATACAATTAAGCATATAGAAGACTTTACAATACTACCCAATACATATCATTCGCTATTAAGAGTTTACTATGAAATAGCATAAACCATAACCTACCTCCACCGAAGAATTGTGATCAAGCAAGCTATTCCTCAAAGCCTCTGCTTTCCCTTCGTTCTTCTCTCCCTCTAGCTCGTTCTCTCTTCTTTTTCTTTTTGATTTTCTCCTCTTTCCAATTCCCTTTGTTTTACCCTAATTACCATATAATTAAGTATAAAAGATGGTAAAAGTAACCCACTATTTATTCCAAGATTGTCTCCTTTAACCTCCAAGTAATTGAATTATTAACATTAAACCACTAACTTTATAATCATAAGCAGGAATAGTCCAAAACACCCCTTAAAAACTTTTAACAGAAATCCGACCCAGTCAGGGTTACGTAGTCTGTGACGGTCCGTCGTGCCTGCGACGGTCCGTCCTGCTGAGTCGTCACAGAGTTCAGAGACTCAAATTCATTGAAGAGTCTGTGACGGTTCGTCGTGCCTACGACGGTCCGTCCTGCTCTTCCGTCGCGAAGTTCAGAGAGTTGTTCTCAGTACCCAATTTTTCCAGAGTCTAAGTGTTTTGGAACGAGACCCCCTCGATGGTCCGTCGTGCCCATGACGGTCCGTCTTGGGATCCGTCGACCCAGACAGTTATTACCAGAAATAAACTCTACTGCTCAAAACGACTAACAGGTCGTTACATATAAACTATTTTAAATTGCATTATATTAGATTCTCAGAGTATTTGAGTGCAAAAAATAATCATATTAATGGTGTAACTTGATGTTGAGTTTTTAAAAGATAAATCATATTACCTTGTTGCGGTAAAAATATTCAAAATATTATTTTATATGAAAAAAACTATTTTACTAACAAGGTTTTTATAATATTTTATTGATATAACGTTTAATTTCATATGTACATTCAGATATCGAAAATAAATTGTCCCAATAATTGAGTGTTCAGATTCAGAGACACTATTTTAATATTCAGATGTTTATTCAGATTTACACATCTAGATCTTAATGAACATCTTAATATTTAAATGTGTATTCAAATTCAAACGTCTTAATCTTAATAGAAACAAATGAGACCTTGTCACTACTTGTTGATCAAATTCACAAATATAATAATCTTTATAATATTTAGGGAAAATGCACAAGTACCCCCTAGACTATAACCGAAATCCCAAAGACACATCTTACTAAGGTTGTATTACCCCCCTGAATTTATTTTTTTTTGTAATTTTGTGTACCTCTTTGGCTTACGTGGCATCCAAATATCTCTGGCGCGCCTCAATTGCGTGGAGTGACATTGAGTGCCACATAAGACAAAAGGTGTATAAAATTATATTAAAAAAAATCAGGGGTAATAGGACCTTAGTTTAGTTAATGTGTGTCCCTGGAATTTTGCATTTTCCTTCATATTTATTAAGTTTTTTTTTTCAACTAAAAGTATAAATATCTAAATAGAAATATTAATCTAATTGTTTTGATTTTAAATTTATATTCATACTAATATGTATGTTGTATTCTCTATATTTGAAGTGTACTTTTCAGTAATATTTTATTTATTTAAACATGTTTTATTCATGTCCATTCAAATCATTCATTTTGTATGTTATTTTCAAGTTCAATTATCAACTATATTTGTCAAATAAATATGTTTTGTATGTTGTATATCAATTGTTTATAGTCATATAATTTCATTTTAACTTTTGAATAAACAAAAAAAATTGTATTCTAAACTGGATTTTGTATTTCAAAAATTGTATCCTAAAGTTGTTTTAGTTTTTCATTAGTTTCATCATTCACTTTTATTTTTAACTTTTGATTTAAACAAAAGTTGTATTTTAAACTGATTTGTATTTCAAATTTATATTTTAAATTGATATGTATTTCAAAATTTTCTTCCCAGATAAGAAAAATTAGAATTTAATCGAACTTTCTTCAACAGAAATTGATTATTATCAATGAATTTAATAAGAAATATTGGAGAATTTGATGAAGAAAAGGGATGAGTGCTATGCATTTATTTTTAAATTTGTAACATATGAGAATTTTTTAAGTATTCTCTCTCCTAAATTTCTCATTTATGTTATTAAATATTTGTATTCTTTCAATTAAGTCAAATAAACAAAGCATAAATTAAATATATAACAAACTAAAATATTGATAATTTTAATAATATTGAATGTGTATCTAAGGGGTTTTATTAAATGCTAAAATTGTTTGACATTTTGAAAATTTTTCCTTTAAAAAATTATTTTAAAAATATACTTTTAAACAAATGGACTGACCAGACATGACTCGTAGCCCACATAATAATGGATTGGGTTGACTGTTTTCTGGCCCCGCAAAAAATGGATCCATCCGACTTGGCCTGTCAAATTTCAAAATTTGATATACTAGCCTGAATGGAGTGAATTAGTCATATTGAGAAACTCTAAATACTTACCTGAGTTGGTATAAAAAGAAAAAAAATACCTTAAATAATTGGAAAAAGGGTAAAAAATATCCTTAAAGTATTGGAAATGGCTCAAAAATGACCTTCCTAATTCCATCTATTGGATAAAAAATGTCCTTCCATCCACCTATTTGGATAAAAAATTCCCTTAGAATTAAGTTTAACCCTTACCTTTAACAGAAGTTGATATGACAAATATATATTTTTTAATTAAATATGTGACATTATTTTATTGGTCCACATATAATTAAACCCACTTTATTCGCAATCATACCCATTAATCCAAATCAAAAACCATTTCTCTCACTTTTTTCATCTTTCTTCTACAAAATATTTGAATGATTAATAAAATAATATCAAAACAATCAGTAAAAGAACATGATGTTCGAAGCATTTCTCAGAATTTACGAAGTCTTTCATGGGCTAATTGGAGATTGAACTCTTCCTCAACTGTTGGAAGCTCCAGTTCTCTTAAAATGTGATCAAATGAAAATTAGAATTGTGTCTTGCTTCCATGCCATATCAAATGAACGATTTTTTGTTCTCATCTCAGCAAATCATTCATTCTTTTGATACGTTTTTGTGTACAAATTAAATTGCACTTGTCTTAACTACCATAAAACTAGTAGGTAAGTTATTATTTTTTCTAGAGAATGATGATATACAAAAAAATTTATAACCTGATATTAGAGCCGTTTATATGGACTAGGCTCGTTGGGCGGGCCTGGCCTAACCGGGGATTTAATAGGGCTGGACTAAGATTTTTAGAACCCATTTAAGAAAAAGGTTTTTAGCCCGGCCTGAATAAGCCTGCTCATTTGAGGGGCTTGAGAAATATTGGTAGGACTGGCCCGTGGGTCAATAAAAATTAATTTAAAAATATAATATAATATTAAAATTTAAAAATAAAGAGAAGTCCAAGAATATATATAATTTAATTCCCTTATAATTTTTGTTCAAATAAATGCAATGTTCTTAAAATATAATTGACATATGAAAAATATAACTGACAATACTAATATGAACACAATTTAGTAGTGAAGTTAATAAAAATACAGACCCAAAAGAAAATTTACTAAATAAATGATTTTATATAGAAACACAAAAATACATAAAAGACTCAAAATATACAAATCAGAACTAAAAACAAAACTAATATGAACTTAATACATACAAACCCAATAAGAAGTTATCGATCAAATGATAATTTGATGCATATCTTTTGTATAATTCTTTTTTCATTTGAAAAGCAGAAGAAGAAAGAATCTGGACAGAGAGAGGAGAATAAAATAACGAACAAAGAGAAAGTGAGAGTTGAAGGAGAGTGAAAATTCTGACTGAAGGAGAGTGAAAATAGAATTTATTTCAGAAGGATAATTATAAACATATAATTTCCTATATATGAGAGAGAAAAAAATAAAATTGAAAAAATATGAGAGAGAATACAATGGATATACTTTATTTGCTAAATATTGACGACATTTTAAATAATTATTTAAATTGTAGATGTTTATAATAATTATGTTATAAATTTTAATTAGTTAGCTAATTTTTCTCTTTTTAAAATACTAACATAAAAAGATATCAATGAAGAATGCATTTCAAAACAATTGAAAGATAATAACGACACAATATAAAATAAAAATATTATTATTTAACTACTTTTTTACCATATATTTATGATTTCTTTATTAATTTTCTTAATACATGATATTTATTTTTTGCCTTATATTTTAAGATTTCTTAATTTTTAAAATATATTTTTCTTTTACCATATGTTTTGGAATTTCTCAATTATTAAATCTCATAATACCTCTTACCATATATTTTAGGGCTTTTTAATTTGTTAAAATATATTTTTCTCTTACCATAAGAACTCCTTAATATAAAATATTAAAGATAATTGAATAATGATTTGAAACAGTAAAATGACAAGTTTCTCTCTCTTTTTTTTTTTTTTTTTTTTATAACAGTCTTTTAATGAAGGGAAAAAAAGTTCAACACATTTCAATGATTTTTTATATTTTTAAAGTAACTGGTTAAGTGCATATATTTTGCATGTATGTATCGCTTTGATTAATACACTTTGAAAACATGTTTTCTGTCACGTTTAAGGTCACATCAAAGGATATTTTTAAACATATAAACAATATATATATATAAATGAAGATGACAGACAAAGTGATGTGGCACCTTCTATAGCCTCCATTCCTTTTTTTCATTTTCTCTCTTTTTTGACATTTTTTCTTCTTTTTTTTTATGAAATAATTTGTTTATTAATTAAAAAAATTCAAGTATATTTATTATTGTAATTATATATAATGGTTACAAAAAAACCTCCATCTATTGATATTCTCACTTAAATTGCATGTCTTTTCAATTTCCTTCTAACTATTTTTGTGGCTTATCCAATCTATAAATACCTATCATCTATGGAGATGTTGAATGTTCATTTTCATTTTTCCATTCTTTCTTTTTAGTAGTATAGGTTTTTAATTTTCTTTTCTTCGTCTTTTTATTCATCAATCATATTAGAAGACATAAAAAAGATGATGTCACAATATGACTTTCACTTCGATGAAAATCATAGATATATTCTTCAAAAATTCATCACATTATTTGGTATAAGTTCAACAAAATGAAGAAGGAAGCACAATTATCTTGGAGATTCCGGAAGATAGAGTCATAGTATTATAAAAGTTTGAATGATTTTCAAACATTTTGAAAATTCATTGTTGTATTATTTTGATTCCAATTAATATTATTCTATTCTCTTTTATTTTATTTCTTCATTTTGAACAAAAAAAATGATTATTCCATTGTTGTTGTTGAAGATGAAAAAAATGATTATTATATATATATATATATATATATATAATTAATATTTTTTATTTTTTCATGGTTGAATTAAAGGGGATATTATCTATGGTACACTTTTTATAATATCTACTAAATATTTTTGTCCCTAAAAATATATAATATGGTCTATTATATTAGTAATCAATCACAAAATAAATGAATAAATATTTTTTTCAGTATTGAATATTTTTAATGATATATTCTAATTGAGCACACTCGGTATCACTTTGTAAGAATATACTACATTGTTGTTGTTTTAATTAAACATATAAAGTTTGAATTTTTTAAGTTAGTAATGAAACCATATAAGAATATATGTAAATTTGTGACTAATAAAATTAATTTCGATTAGAGAACTTTTTTTTATTGTAATTTGTTATTAATAACATTTTAAGTTTCTTACCTTTTCATTTTCTCCTATTAAATAGATAAGGGAGAAACTAATCTTACAAACATAATTGGAACTTTGAATTTAGCATTCCCTAAAATTAATCTCATTAATTTTCCCTTCTTAAACTAAGAAATATGTATCTCTTTATCTTCATAACTTATATTTCTATAATCTCTAACTCCTCATAACTCTCAAATTTTAAATGTGTAAACTTATGATAATTTATTGTGTTTCTCAATGAATATCTAAATAAATGTGTATTGTAAGACAATCCTTTTTTAAGCAAGTGTTGTTGTATTCTAATTCATTTTTGATGTACTCATGATAGAGGAAAATCTTATGAATTATGTATATTGATTTTTTCTTCCTTTTTAGTTAGTCATGTTCAAGAGATCAATTCTTGACCACAGAATCTGAATCTTAGGCACTAATTTTTTTTCCATAATCTTTATAACCCCTCATGACTCTCAAATTTTAAATGTGTAAACTTATAATAATTTATTGTTTTTCTTAATAAATATCTATATAAATGTGTATTGTAAGACAACCCTTTTGAGACAAATATTAATGTATTTTAATTCACATTTGATGTACTCATGATGAGGAAAATGTTTTATATATATATATATATATATATATATATATATATATATATATATATATATATATATATATATGTATGTATGTATGAACCTATGATAGAAGATATTTAATTTATTTGCCAAAATAAAAAATAACAATTGAAAAAAAAGAGTATAATTTTATGAATCATGTTTTTGTTATTTTATTTATTGTTTTTTAATCCCACTTTAGTTTATCTATTTTTTATTCCACGTTTTATTCAAAGTAATTGAAAAATAAAATTCAATAAATGAAAATATTGATCTCATAATTGAAGATTTTGTTTTTTAGTCAAAACTGATCTCTTTTTGCTTTGGTTTACTTATATGTTAATATTTTGTAATATTAAATACTTGTATTTTATATACTATGAAAATCATATTTTGTAACTCTTTTGAAGTATAATTAAATATAGATCAAAATAAATAAAATAGTGAATATAAATATTTAATATACGTTTTATGAAATTTAAAAATAGGACAAACATATATGCCAAAAAAATTTATTCACACATTTGATAAATTAATTTGTTTTTGTTAAATATGTATCTTTTGAAAATTTTAAATAAAAGATGAATACAAATGACTAAATAAGTTGATTTGATTTTTAATATATTTTTTAAAAATAAAACACAAAATCTTGTACATAAAAACTTTTCATATGAGTATGACTAAAAAACACAAAATTATGATTAAAATTTTAAATTATTTTAATATACTAAGTAATGAGTATATATCTTAGGGTGTTCATGTATTAATTTTATATAGAAAGAGGTGCAATCATTGATTTGAGAATGCAAGAAGTATATTTGAAATGAAACATATTATCAGAGTATTCAATTTAATTAACTTTTGAATTTTATTATTCTATACACATAATATGTGAAGATGTTTATTATCTACCAAATATTTTTACGTAGTTTATATGAATCTATTTATCTTTATATTTCATATAAAAAATATAGATTAAAATATAGTAAACGAGTTAATAATTTTTTTTTAAAAAAACATATTCTCATTCGAGGTTGGATATATTGAAACTTAATAATAGCGTAACATTTTGAATAACATTCTTAAAAAATAAATTTGACAAATGATAACAATTATATTTGATATAGATACAACTAAAGAATCTAAAATAGCAATAGATGTGATTCATGCAAAAATCATACAAATTTAAATTGTATATTTGAAAAAGGAATAAAAACGATTGAAAAATAAAATATTCAAAGGAGTTTTATCATATCAATATGAAAAAGGATAATAAGACGTGTAGATGTATTTTATTAGTATTTTTCAGTTATTTATAATATAATTCTTATATACTCAAGAAAAAAAGTACATCGGATTATATGTTGTAATATAAAATTCATACTCATTGATATTCCAATAAAATGTAGAAAGTGACATATTAACTACCTGTCCAAACAAAAAAATTACTAAGAAAATATATATTGACATTTGATATATTGACTACTAATGTACTATCCCTCATTATAGATGTTAAATTTAAGTTTCATTTTGATCGTCATCTCAAAACGATCTTCATAATTAATATATAGTAAAAAATGTAACGACCTGTTTAGTCGTTTTGAGCAGCAGGTTTTATTTCTGGAAAAACAGGCTGAGGCGACGGACCCCACGACGGACCATCATGGGCACGACGGACCGTCGCAGGTCTCGTTTCAAAACACTTAGAAAATCTAAAATTGGGTACTGAAAATCGACTCTCTGAACTTCGTAACGAAATGACAGGACGGACCGTCATAGGTGTGACGGACCGTCACAGACCCTTCAGAGAAATTGAGTCTCTGAAGTCTGTGACGGAGCAGCAGGACGGACCGTCGCAGGCGCGACGGGCCGTCACAGACTGCGTAATCTCAGTCTGGGTCGGATTTCTTTATACGTTTTAAGGGACGTTTTGGACTATTCCTACTTTAATTATAAAGTTAGAGGGTTAATGTTAATAAGTCTAATTACTTGGGGGTTAAAAGAGGTAACCTTAAGTTAATTAGTGGGTTATTATTGCCATCTTTTATTCTTAATTATATACTAATTAGGGTAAAAGAAAAAGGGTTTTGAATAAAGAAAATAGAAAGAACAAGAGAGAGAGGGAGAATCGAACGAGGAAGAAAGAAGAACAAAGCTTTGGGAATTGCTTGCTTGATCACTAGTCTTCGGTGGAGGTAGGTTATGGTTTTCATGCTATTCGTAGTAAACTATTAATGGCGAATGATATGTATTGATAATATTGTAAACCCTGCTATGTGCTTAATTGTATGCTTGCATTAACGTAATTATATAATTGTGATTATATAAGCATGATGAAGTTATTGAATCCCAAATCTTGCAAAACCCTAATCTACTTTGTTAATGATGATGCCTTGGTATAAAAGAAGGCTTGATGAACGAAAGTAGTGAGATTAGGGGATTGGGTGCCACGTTCCGGTACCAGGATAGTATATGAGGATCGGAGTGTCTCGTTCCGACACCAGGATAGAATATGGAACGGGTACCACGTTCCGGTACCAGGATAGTATAAGTGGATCGGAGTTTCACGTTCCGACACCAAGATAGAATATGGATCGGGTGCCACGTTCCGGTACCAGGATAGAATGAGGATCGGAGTGTCACGTTCCGACACCAGGATAGTATATGGATCGGGTGCCACGTTCCGGTACCAAGATAGAATATGGATCGGGTGTCACGTTCCGACACCAGGATAGAATGAGGAGCGGAGTGTCACGTACCGACACGAGAGGAATAAAGATAATGAATCTTGAAAGATGTTAATATATTCAATCTAATGAACCTAATTCCCAAATGAGTATGATGAGGAGGCGTGAGTCCTCATTGATGAGCTTGGTGTTGTAACCAAGGGTTATGGTAATTGTAAATGCTGCATGCTAAGGATATTAGTTGATTTTATGATATTATCTGATATATACTGTTTTCTATTTTGAGTTGGCCGATGATATCTACTCAGTATCTGTGTTTTGTACTGACCCCTACTTTTATGTTTTCTTCTTGTTTATTTGTGGAGTGCAGCAAACGTGCCGTCGCCTTCGACTCAACAGTAATTCAAGCCAGTCTTACTACATCGGAAAATTAGGGTGAGCTAATGCCTCTAGCTTGGACTGGATCTTCTTCTTCAAGTCTTGATGCCTGGAACTTCCGGCATGGACTAGCTTTTACTTGTTTTAGCTTTTAGAATACTCTTAATTTAGTCATTTGATCGTAGATGTTCTTGTGGTGATGACTTCAAGATTTTGGGGATAATAATAGTTTTTGATTTTATTTATGAGTTTAAGTCTGCACCAACACCTCCGGTTTCAGAGGTACAACATGCAGCCACTATGGCTCCTCGTATGGATGCTTCATTGGACATAGACACGTTTCCACGTCTGACTACTGGGCCTATAATGACAAATGATCAGCATGAACTTTTCAGTAAGTTCTTGAAATTGAAACCTCCAGTCTTCAAGGGTGCTGAATCTGAGGATGCTTACGATTTTCTGGTTGACTGTCATGAGCTAATACACAAGATGGGTATAGTAGAACGGTTTGGTGTTGAGTTCGTGACTTATCAGTTCCAAGGAAACGCCAAAATGTGGTGGCGGTCACATGTTGAGTGTCAACCAACAGAGGCACCACCTATGAGTTGGGCGTCATTCTCTAGTTTGTTTATGGAGAAGTATATCCCCCGGACTTTGAGGGATAGGAAAAGGGATGAGTTCTTGAGCCTAGAGCAAGGTAGGATGTCGGTCAATGCATATGAGGCTAAGTTTCGTGCACTATCCAGATATGCCACTCAACTTTGTTTCAGTCCACAAGAGCGGATTCGTCGCTTTGTGAAGGGGTTGAGGTCAGAGTTGCGGATTTCAGCCTTACAGGTAGCGGCTACAGCAAAATCCTTCCAAGAGGTGGTAGACTTCGTGATAGAGGTGGAAGGAGTGAAGCCAGATGACTTCACCACGACATCGACATCAAAAAGGTTTCGAAAGGGAGGTGAGTTTAATGGTTCTTACTCTAGAGGACAAGGTTCCGGAGGTTACTCAGTCCGACCAATTCAGTCTTCACTATAGACTGTAGTTGGGGGTCCACCTCAGACCGGTCAACACTTCTCTGAGAGATCTATGCTTGAACTCAGAGAGTGTTATGGATGTGGGGAGATCGAACACATTAAGAGGTATTGTCCAAAACAGAGTTACCGACCTCCAAATGTTAGAGGTAGAGGTGGTTATGGAAGAGGTCGTCATTCTGGAGGATGCGGTGGTCGAAGTAATGGTGGTCACCAAAACGGTCGGGGTGATGGGCAAACTGGAGCCACTACATCACAACATGGTAGAGGCAATGGACAGACAAACGATAGGGCCCATTGTTACGCTTTCCCTGGGCGGTCTGAAGCGGAGGCATCTGATGCTATCATCACAGGTAATCTTCTAGTTTGTGATTGCATGGCTTCTGTATTGTTTGATCCTGGATCCACATTTTCTTATGTATCTTCCTCATTTGCTAATGGTCTAAATTTACATTGTGAATTACTTGATATGCCTATTCGTGTTTCTACTCAGGTGGGTGAGTCTGTGGTAGTTGAAAAGGTATATAGGTCTTGTTTGGTGAACTTTGTGGGGAGCAACACTTATGTAGATTTGGTTATCTTAGAAATGGATGATTTTGATGTAATTCTGGGTATGACTTGGCTTTCTCCGCAATTTGCGATCTTGGATTGTAATGCTAAAACGGTGACGTTAGCCAAGCCTGGGACAGATCCGTTAGTGTGGGAGGGTGACTACACTTCCAATCCGGTGCGTATCATCTCCTTTCTTCGTGCTAAGAAAATTGTTAGTAAAGGGTGTTTAGCTTTCTTGGCACATCTCAAGGATGACACTACCCAAGTACCTTCGATTGAGTCGGTTTTGGTGGTCCGTGAGTTTCGGGATGTGTTCCCTACAGATCTTCCTGGTATGCCACCAGATAGGGATATTGATTTCTGTATTGACCTTGAACCGGGTACTCGCATCATTTCTATACCCCCTTATAGAATGGCTCCCGCGGAGTTAAAAGAGTTAAAAGCCCAACTTCAAGAGTTGTTAAACAAAGGCTTTATTAGACCAAGTGCATCTCCTTGGGGTGCTCCGGTTTTGTTTGTGAAGAAGAAGGATGGGAGTTTTCGAATGTGTATAGACTACAGACAACTAAACAAGGTAACCATAAAGAACAAGTATCCTCTTCCTCGCATTGATGACTTGTTCGATCAGTTACAAGGTGCTTGTGTCTTCTCTAAGATTGACTTGAGATCCGGTTATCATCAATTGAAAATACGGGCAACGGATGTGCCAAAGACTGCTTTTCGAACGAGGTATAGGCATTACGAATTTGTAGTGATGTCTTTTGGTCTTACGAATGCCCTGCTGCGTTCATGAGCTTGATGAACGGGATTTTTAAGCCATATTTGGACCTCTTCGTGATCGTATTTATTGATGATATACTGATATACTCAAAGAGCAAGAAAGAACATGAGGAGCATTTGAGAATGGTATTGGAAATGTTGAGGGAGAAAAAGCTTTATGCCAAGTTCTCTAAGTGTGAGTTTTGGCTAGATGCAGTGTCCTTCTTGGGGCACGTGGTTTCTAAGGATGGAGTGATGGTGGATCCTTCTAAGATTGAGACAGTAAAGAATTGGGTAAGACCTACTAATGTGTTAGAAATAAGGAGCTTTGTTGGGTTAGCTAGCTACTACCGCCGATTTGTCAAGGGATTCTCTTCTATTGCTTCCCAACTGACGAACTTGACTAAGCAAAATGTTCCATTTGTATGGTCGGATGAGTGTGAGGAAAGCTTTCAGAAGCTCATGACTTTGTTGACTACCGCACCCATTCTCACCTTGCCAGTGGAAGGTAAGAATTTCATTGTCTATTGTGATGCATCTTATTCGGGTTTGGGTGCAGTGATAATGCAAGAGAAAAATGTGATTGCTTATGCTTCAAGACAATTAAAAGTGCATGAACGTAACTATCCAACTCATGATTTGGAATTGGCCGCGGTAGTGTTTGCATTAAAGCAATGCAGACACTATTTATATGGGGTTAAGTGTGAGGTCTATACGGATCATCGTAGCCTACAGTATGTCTTTACTCAGAAAGATTTGAACTTGAGACAGAGGAGATGGATGGAACTACTGAAGGACTACGACATCACTATTTATTATCATCTGGGGAAGGCGAATGTTGTAGCGGATGCTTTAAGTAGAAAGGCGGGAAGCATGGGAAGTCTAGCTCACCTGCAAGCTTCTAGACGCCCATTGGCTAGAGAGGTCCAGACTCTAGCTAATGACTTGATGAGATTAGAAGTAAATGAGAAGGGAGGATTGTTGGCTTCTGTGGAGGCAAGATCTTCCTTTCTTGACAAGATTAAGGGAAGACAGTCTGATGATGAGAAACTGCGCAGAATCCAAGATAAGGTATTGCGAGGAGAGGCTAAGGAAGCACAAATCGATGAGGAAGGTGTTTTTAGGATCAAGGGAAGGGTATGCGTACCCCGCGTCGATGATTTGATCAACACTATTCTGACAGAGGCTCATAGTTCAAGGTATTCGATACATCCGGGTGCAACCAAGATGTACCGTGACCTAAAGCAACACTTTTGGTGGAGTAGAATGAAGCGTGATATTGTGGATTTTATTGCCAAATGTCCAAACTGTCAACAAGTAAAGTATGAACACCAAAGGCCCAGAGGAACACTTCAGAGAATGCCCATTCCGGAATGGAAATGGGAGAGAATCGCAATGGACTTCGTGGTTGGTCTTCCAAAGGCGATGGGTAAGTACGATTTCATCTGGGTGATTGTTGATAGGTTAACTAAGTCTACTCATTTCATTCCGGTTAAGGTGACTTACAATGCAGAGAAGTTAGCCAAAATCTATATCTCAGAAATTGTTCGGTTGCATGGGGTTCCACTATCCATCATATTAGATAGAGGTACGCAGTTTACTTCCAAGTTTTGGAGAACATTGCATGCTGAATTAGGTACTAGGTTGGACCTTAGTACCGCGTTCCATCCTCAAACCGATGGTCAGTCTGAGCGAACGATTCAAGTGTTGGAGGATATGCTTCGCGCATGTGTGATAGAGTTTGGAGGCCATTGGGATAGCTTCTTACCCTTAGTGGAATTTTCATACAATAATAGCTATCACTCAAGCATTGATATGGCTCCATTTGAAGCATTGTATGGTAGGAGATGTAGGTCCCCCATTGGTTGGTTTGATGCGTTCGAGGTTACACCTTGGGGTACTGATCTCTTGAGGGATTCGATGGAGAAGGTGAAATCTATTCAAGAAAAGCTTCTAGCGGCGCAAAGTAGACAAAAAGAATATGCAGATCGAAAGGTTAGAGACTTAGAGTTCATGGAGGGAGAACAAGTCTTGCTGAAGGTTTCGCCTATGAAAGGGGTGATGCGGTTTGGTAAAAGGGGTAAGCTAAGTCCAAGGTACATTGGTCCCTTTGAAGTACTTAAGCGAGTAGGGGAGGTGGCTTATGAATTAGCCTTGCCTCCAGGGCTGTCTGGAGTACATCCGGTATTCCATGTGTCGATGTTGAAAAGATACCATGGGGATGGAAACTATATTATTCGTTGGGATTCAGTATTGCTTGATGAATATTTGACTTATGAGGAGGAGCCTGTTGCCATTCTAGATAGAGAAATTCGCAAGTTGAGATCAAGGGAGATTGCATCCATCAAAGTTCAATGGAAGAATCGACCCGTTAAAGAAGCCACTTGGGAGAAGGAGGCAGATATGCGAGAAAGATACCCATATCTGTTTACAGATTCAGGTACTCCTTTTCGCCCTTGTTTTCCTTCTTGTGATCGTTCGGGGACGAACGATGGGTAAATTGGTATCTATTGTAACGACCTGTTTAGTCGTTTTGAGCAGCAGATTTTATTCCTGGAAAAACAGGCTGAGGCGACGGACCCCACGACGGACCGTCATGGGCACGACGGACCGTCGCAGGGTCTCGTTTCAAAACACTTAGAAAATCTGAAATTGGGTACTGAAAATCGACTCTCTGAACTTCGTAACGAAATGGCAGGACGGACCGTCACAGGTGTGACGGACCGTCACAGACCCTTCAAAGAAATTGAGTCTCTGAAGTCTGTGACGGAGCAGCAGGACGGACCGTCACAGGCGCGACGGGCCTTCACAGACTGCGTAATCCCAGTCTGGGTCGGATTTTTTTATACGTTTTAAGGGACGTTTTGGACTATTCCTACTTTAATTATAAAGTTAGAGGGTTAATGTTAATAAGTCTAATTACTTGGGGGTTAAAAGAGGTAACCTTAAGTTAATTAGTGGGTTATTATTGCCATCTTTTATTCTTAATTATATACTAATTAGGGTAAAAGAAAGAGGGTTTTGAATAAAGAAAATAGAAAGAACAAGAGAGAGAGGGAGAATCGAACGAGGAAGAAAGAAGAACAAAGCTTTGGGAATTGCTTGCTTGATCACTAGTCTTCGGTGGAGGTAGGTTATGGTTTTCATGCTATTCGTAGTAAACTCTTAATGGCGAATGATATGTATTGATAATATTGTAAACCCTGCTATGTGCTTAATTGTATGCTTGCATTAACGTAATTATATAATTGTGATTATATAAGCATGATGAAGTTATTGAATCCCAAATCTTGCAAAATCCTAATCTACTTTGTTAATGATGATGCCTTGGTATAAAAGAAGGCTTGATGAACGAAAGTAGTGAAATTAGGGGATCGGGTGCCACGTTCCGGTACCTGGATAGTATATGAGGATCGGAGTGTCTCGTTCCGACACCAGGATAGAATATGGATCGGGTGCCACGTTCCGGTACCAGGATAGTATATGAGGATCGGAGTGTCACGTTCCGACACCAGGATAGAATATGGATCGGGTGCCACGTTCCGGTACCAGGATAGAATGAGGATCGGAGTGTCACGTTCCGACACAAGGATAGTATATGGATCGGGTGCCACGTTCCGGTACCAGGATAGAATATGGATCGGGTGTCACGTTCCGACACCAGGATAGAATGAGGAGCGGAGTGTCACGTACCGACACGAGAGGAATAAAGATAATGAATCTTGAAAGATGTTAATATATTCAATCTAATGAACCTAATTCCCAAATGAGTATGATGAGGAGGCATGAGTCCTTATTGATGAGCTTGGTGTTGTAACCAAGGGTTATGGTAATTGTAAATGGTGCATGCTAAGGATATTAGTTGATTTTATGATATTATCTGATATATACTGTTTTCTATTTTGAGTTGGCCGATGATATCTACTCAGTACCCGTGTTTTGTACTGACCCCTACTTTTATATTTTCTTCTTGTTTATTTGTGGAGTGCAGCAAACGTGCCGTCGCGTTCAACTCAACAGTAATTCAAGCCAGTCTTACTACATCGGAAAATCAGGGTGAGCTAATGCCTCTAGCTTGGACTTGATCTTCTTCTTCAAGTCTTGATGCCTTGAACTTCCGGCATGGACTAGCTTTTACTTGTTTTAGCTTTTAGAATACTCTTAGTTTAGTCATTTGATCGTAGATGTTATTGTGGTGATGACTTCCAGATTTTGGGGATAATAATAGTTATTGATTTTGTTTATGAGTTTAAGTCTTCCGCATTACTTTCTGTTGATATTATATTGAAATGTTAGAGTTTAGATTGGTTGGTTCGCTCACATAGGAGGGTAAGTGTGGGTGCCAGTCACGGCTCGGATTTGGGTCGTGACAAAAAAATAAAGTGATAATATTACGTTTGAAAATAAAGAGAGTTATATAATTGATTGAAAAAAAGTAATCCTTTAATTTTTATTTTAAAGACCGCGCGAAGCGCGGTCAAATTCCCTAGTATAACTATAATTTAAGACCACAATTGAAATGTCTAGTTTATTTTATTTTATTTAACTTTGTACTTAGTCATATTAGGCCTTCTTTTCAAATCAATGGAACAAATATATATAAAAAGAACAAATTTGTGCCAATACTAAATTTATCAAGAATAAAACTTTTTAAAAATAACATAAATATTTTAAATAACGTGTAGTTAAAATAAGATAACTCACCATCATACTAATTAAGAAGTAAAATTAAATATAGTGAACAAAATTACATCATTGATATTAAAAATAAAAATTATGTTGATATTGACTATAAGTTATTTTATTTATTATAGTGAGAAATTAGATACAAACAAAAGTCAATATTTTGTTGTGCATCAATATAAAAGTTAGAAATTATGTTGACAAAGTTTCAATTAATTTAATGTTACTTTTTACAGCTGTAAATAAGAAAATGTGCGGTCAATAGCATTTTATACCAAAAAACATCACTAATTTTTTCTCGTTCAAATATTTCTATTCAAATACTTAATTATTTAAAGTGATTTTTAAAAATCAAATCTTAAAGTTCATTCTGACAGACTCTAGATATTATAATTTTTTCAACTGTAAAATAACTAAATAAATTGAGATTTAATAATTATAACTCCAATTAGTTTCAAATTATATAATAGACATAATTACTATTTATTATTTTCTCAAATAATTATCATTTAATTATTATGTTATACACAAGTAATTATAGAACAATTATAACTATGGCAAGTTGAACACTCCTATTCGATGGTAATAAAATTATTTAAGGTAGTTTTTTTTTTGAATTTTTTTATAAGATAGCAATATTTTAGTTTTTAGTGAGACTCCTTAACAATAATTTTATTATTTATTAAAAATGTCATTATTTTAGTTTATTAAGGGATTAGTTATGTATTTATTATTATTTTCAAAAAAATAAAAATAATTAATAACAAAACAGAGCAAATCACGAAAATAAAAAAAATAATTTTTTTTAATTTGATAGAATACAACTAATTAATAACAAAATGAAGAAAATCAAGAAAAATAATATTTCAAATAAGGTAATTTTTGAATTTAAACAAACAAAGTTACGCTACCTTAATTACTAATCATAATTTTAGTATAACTTTAAGTAGGCATAATTTTTTTTTCCATTACTCTTGAGACTTTTCATCTTTTTATTTTTGGGATTAAAATTTACAAAATATCTTTCATATTATACATGTTTGGTTTCATAATCGACATGACATTTTTCTCCCTTATTCCTCAAATTTACAATATTAATTTTTAACACTTCATTGAAAATACAGAATGTATGTAGAATTGAAGTCGATTGATTTAAGATTTTCGCGAGTAGAGAAGAAGATTTTAGAATGAAAAATAAAATAGAAATACAAAATTTATTGGCAAACAAAGTGAGATTAAAATACAAAGTGAGCACAAAATATCTAAAATTTATTGGCATAAATAAAGAAATACCAAAACTTGTTAGTATAAAAAGTGAAAATGAAATACAAAATGATATTAAACTACAAAGTGAACACAAAAGAAATACAAAACTAGTTGGCATAGAAAGTGAGAATGAAGCTGGAAGCAGGAAACTGCATAAGGCAGAGATAATGTTAGTAATAAATGCTCCAATGAAGCCTTCCCAAGTTTTCTCAAGGGACAATTTGATCAAAGGAGTTCGCCCAAAAAAGAATTCGAAAAAATAGGTAGCTATATCATTGATCACAATGAGTGAAGCTGGAAGCAGGAAACTGCATAAAGTTAATCTGTGTTTGAAGTTCCATATCTATGTTCAATTTATTGCATGATTAAAACCAACCAAAATAAAAATGTATGTTCCCCCAAAACTAAAAGAGGTTCACCAAGGATTTCTACAAGATATTCACCAAGACGAAAGGGATTTGGATCGACATCGAAGCATACTTTTTTATGACCGTGGTTCGTCCAGCTTTCGCGCACCTTCTACCTTTTTTTGGAATATATGTTTTTTTTTGTTTTAACTTTTGAACAATTTGTTTATGTTCAAGTATTTCATTATTTTTCAATATCATATGTTTTTTTCTAGTTATTCCATCTTCATATGAATTACAAATTGGTTTATATAATTTATGGATACTAGTATTATACATAAATCATACCATCTGCACTCAATAGTTCAAAGTAGCACTTTTCATTTCAAAATACGCCATTTAATGGATCAAATATGTATCAAATATGATTAAAATATGTATGAATCTTTATTCACTTATTGACTATTTTAATTTCATAATACTATATATAAACGGGTTGTCAATGTACGCTTATTTTGGATGAAATATGTATGAAGTTTGATTACAACTTCTATGAACATGATATCAAAATTTTTATTTATTATCTTTTTAGTATGAAAAATATCATACATTCAATTTATACTTATTTGAAAATACATGTATGAATATTTATTTTCAATTGTTGATTATTTTATTTTCAGGATACTTTCAATAAATATAGTTCATACCATATGGATTCACTATTTTTAACATATTTTAATTAGGGATTCATTGTATCATTGATATTTAAACATAGTGGATCCATCTGTATGAACTTTGTATGATTTTTGTATGAACTATGTATGGATTTTGATTAATACTTGTATGAAAATGATTGACATAAAATAAAATTAGTATTGAAATAAAACTTGAATAAAAGTGTGTTTCAATGTTATTTATAGTTGGACAATATTCAGAAATCACAATTACTCGAATATTAATGATACCAAATGCACTTCACAAAACAAAACATGTGTCTAACAGACAAAACAACATAAAAATTGTGTAACAAAAAGTAAAAAACAAGAAAATTTTTTTTTGCACAGGTTAATTTGAACATGTCTTCCTGTTGTGTCCAACTTGATGACATCTATTGCAGTAATTTTTGACCTTTTGAATTTCACATCAGCAAAACCATTCAACGTTCAAATTGCGGTCTTCCCATTGATCTCTTTAGGCCCGGTGACATCAATTTAGGCTCTGAAATATAACTTGGTATATCCCATGTAATCTCGCAGAGGATATGTTCAACGGAGATGACATATGCATCTTTAAAATTCTCCAGGCTATAAAAAGTAGAACAGAAATTTGCTTCATGCAACTTCCTGTATCCTGCAATTACATGACCAACAAGAATACAAAATAATCAATCCAAATCAGAATTTCATACAAACAATATGTGACATTTCATACCTAATTATTACACATTTCATACCCACTTCATAAACAATTAATATAACTTTCATCATCCTACACCATACCGAAATTGTTCTTTAAAACATACTTCCGACGAAAAAGATACAAACCTCATACACAATTAATAAAACTTTTCTCATCTTGTAACATATAGAAACTGTTATCCAAAGCATACTTCATACAAAAATAAATTTCACAATTCCATCATAAAAAAACATACAAACAATGCTCTTCAAAACAAAATTCATACAAACAAAAAACTTTCACTCCATAGACATTCAATACAAATGTCATACAACAATGATCCACCACGTTATAAATAAATCTTTCTTGCACTTTACTAAACACACTGTAATATCAATTTCATTGGCTTTCTTTACTAGTAAATTAACTAATCATTATTCATATTTTTTATATTTTCAGAAAAACATTGTTCCATGTTGTTGCAAATATGGTACCTACCAAAACGCATTGTGAAACAAAAAACACCATAAACTGTATAATGAAGAAAATTACCAAAAACAAACCTACAAACTATAATAAATACCAACCTGATGGATTCCACCTTCCACTATGTTTAGTTTATATAGATATGTTGTTGGCTGTCACAACAAATAACATTTTTTCCATAACAAAATATTGTCAATCACTAAAAAAAAATGCAGTATGCAAAAAAGAGAGAGAAACACGATAGAAAAAATAATAGATTTTAATTTGATTTCAATTTAATTGAGCGTTTTAAGGAATCAAATAAGAATTTAATTTGATTTCAACTTAATTGAGCGTTTTAAGGAAATTTTTTTTTGAATTCCTTAATATGTGTTAATTAGTTATTATCTATTATTAAATGAAATTATTTTGAATCACATGTATCATTCATTTTTCCATTTAAAAAATAGAAATGTAATTTTTATTTTTATTTTTAAAAAAATAATAAATATTATAATTATTTAAAATCAACCTTTAATTTAAATGCTATAACTTGATATATTAAATGTTATACATTGAAAGTCAAAACCTAATGCTATATCTTGAGAATGTTACTATAAAAAAATGTTATATACCTCATTTTCACTATTTATTTTGAGAAAAAGGACAAATATACCCCCGGACTATCGTAAATGGTATGCGGATACCCTCCGTCATACTTTAGGGACATTGATGCCCTTGTCGTCAAAAAATTAGAACATATATACCCTTCATACTAACGGACATAGACGTGTCATAATCTTATCCAGCGACCCGACATCAGATCAATGAATAAAATTGTGTCACGTGTCTCTATTTAGTCTTCCGTTAGACTAAAGGGCATATACACTCTAGTTTTTGGACGACAGGGGCACCAATGTCCCTTAAGTATGACGAAGAGTATCTACATACCATCTATGATAGTTAGGGGGTATATTTATTCTTTTTCCCTTATATTTTTGAACTGTTGATTTCATTAGTCGAGTGGGTAGGATCATGTTGAAATTCTGATTTTTCATCTTCACATTCGGATATACACCATAATTGATGATTTTAACATGAAAATAAAAGTAAATCTCAGTAAATAAATGAAATTACCTTTGTCAATAAAAAAATCTCTTGAATTAAACTAGTGATTTTGTTGAACAATTTGGAAGAACCTTGAAGAAAGAGGAGTCAGAAAACATGAAAGGTGGGGGAAGAGAATGTGAAATATGGAGAAAGAAGGTTAATGGGAAGTGATTTAATTATTTCTTTTTTCTTTTTAGAAGTTATTTGGTTTAGAATTTGATTAAATGTACGAGTGCTTTGATAAATAAAAGAAAATTTAAATAATAAAATCTGAATACAAAATATTTTCTAAAATATTATCATTCTGACATTTTAAATAAATATTTTAAACTGTTGTTGTTTTAACTAATTATGTTATGTATTATGACTTGATTGTTTATTTTTCCTTTTTATACTATTTCATGATAGTATCTACAACTAATAAATATGGGCTAACCCACCCCATTCAGGCTACCATGCAGACTTTGAAATTTAACGGGGTAAGTCGGATTGATCCAATTTTGTGGGCCTAAAAATAGTCAGCCCAATTTATTATTACGTGGGTTATGGATCATGTCGAGTCAGCCTATTTTTTTAGTATAACTTACATAAATACCATAGTGTAAAATCTAAATTACCTTCTATCCCTATTATTTTTATAATTACATAAATCCCATATTTTTTAGACGTTTCAGATACATAATTAACAATTCGGATACATTATTATTGATACATTATGTATCAATATGTTGCACTTATTAAGGGAAAAAAGTTGTAAATCAATTTAAAATCTCATAGTATCCATTTGTTCCACTAATTAAGGGAATAACTGAAAATTAAATTAAGATTCCACAAATTACGTTATTCCATTCAAAATTATTATCAGGAATTCAAAATCATATAGTGTAACAATCCAAAAAAATCAAAAAATTAAATTTCTTCTTCTTGTTCATCGTTCTCTCGGTTTCATAAAAAAATTTGTCAAAATTTTGAAAAGCGGGATGAGTTATGAAGGATTGTATGGAATTGTTGTTGGACAAGAGGTTTCTTTTGTAAATCTTCAAGTTCATCGAATATCTTTTCGATTTTGATTCAAGATTATCGAAAATTTTGAGATTCTAAATTTTTCTCTAGTCATTGAAGACCCTTTCTATTTTGATTCAAAATTGACGAAAGTTTTAAATTTTAAAATTATTCTCCTAGTTCATTGAAGATTCTTTCAATTTTGATTAAGAATTATCAAAATTTTCGAGAAGATACATCATGAAGATCCTTTCAATTTAAATTGATAAGTGTTGTATATCTACTTGGTACACTAAATAAGAAAGTGTTGCCCATAAGGTTTGTGATCAATACATTATTATTTGGCAATTGTTATGTTACATATACATTTAATATAAATTCAATTTACGTATCATAACTAAAAAAATTAGTGCATGATATATTATTATTTATGTATGTTCTTTTGTTTGAGATCATGAAGATCCTTTCGATTAAATTGATAGATATTATATTTTTACTAGATACATTAAATAAGCAAGTGTTGCCCTTATGATTTTATGTTTGAGATCGATAGATTATTGTTTGGTAATTGTTATGTATAATATACATCAGTATAAATTTGAATTTACGTATCATAACTAAAAAAATAGTGTTTGATACATTATTATTTATGTCTGTTATTTTATTTGAATACAACACTTTAAATTTTTTTAAAAATACATTATAGTAATTGTTTGAGATCGATACATTATTGTTTGGTAATTGTTATGTATCAAATACATTTAGTAATTTTTTTTAAGAATCCATTATAGTAATTGTTTGAGATCGATACATTATTGTTTGGTAATTGTTATGTATCAGATACATTTAGTATAAATTTGAATTTACGTATCATAACTAAAATAAGCGCTGATACATTAATCGTTAAGTAAGATACATTACATTTTATACATGATACATTAATCTGATGCGTGAGATACATTAATATGATGCGCTTATACATTAATTTAATGCGCAAAAATGAGGAATTTTGAAAATTTGTAAAACAATAGATTTAAAGCTCGAGCATGTGTCCTTGCTCGATTTCTTCGCTCACAAATGTATGTCACGACCCAAAACGTGTCGTGAGTGGCACCCACATTTATCCTCCTATTTGAGCGAACCAACCAATCTAAACCCCAACATTTCAACCATAAATAACATAATATCATGCGGAAGACTTAAACTCATTAATGAAAATCGATTAAATAACTTCTAAAAACTCAATACTTATTATTCCCAAAATCTGGAAGTCATCATCACAAGAACATCTATCCTCAATTTACTAATTCTAAGAGTATCTAGAAAGCTAGAATAAATAAAAAGCTAGTCCATGCCGGAACTTCAAGGCATCATGACATGAAGAAGAAGATCCAGTCCAAGCTAGAAGCGTTAGCTCACCCTGAAATTCGATGTAATGAAGACTGGCTAGAGTTGCGGTTGAGTTGAAGACGACGGTACGTTTGCTGTACTCCACAAATAACAAGGAAGAAACATACAAGTAGGGGTCAGTACAAACACAAGTACTAAGTAGATATCATCGGCCAACTCAAAATAGAAAACAGTATATATCAGATAATATCATAAAATCAACTACAATACTCAACATGCGGCATTTGCAATTACCATAACCCTTGGTCACAACACCAAGCACATCAATGAGGACTCACGCCTCCCCATCATACTCATTTGGGAATTAGGTTCATTAAATTGAGTATATTAACATATTTCAAGATTCATTCTCTTCGCTAATCCTGGTGCCGGAACGTGGCACTCCGATCCTCATATACTATCCTGGTGTCGGAACGTGACACCCGATCCATATTCTATCTTGGTGTCAGAACGTGACACTCCGATCCTCATATACTATCCTGGTACCGGAACATGGCACCCGATCCATATACTATCCTGGTGTCGGAACGTGACACTCCGATCCTCATATACTATCCTAGTACCGAAACGTGGCACCCGATCCATATACTATCCTGGTGTCGGAACGTGACACTCCGATCCTCATATACTATCCTGGTACCGGAACGTGGCACCCGATCCATTTACTATCCTGGTGTCGGAACGTGACACTCCGATCCTCATATACTATCTTGGTACCGGAACGTGGCACCCGATCCATATACTATCCTGGTGTCGGAACGTGACACTCCGATCCTCATATACTATTCTGGTACCGGAACGTGGCACCCGATCCCCTAATCTCACTACTTTCGTTCATCAAGCCTTCTTTTATACCAAGGCATCATCATTAACAAAGTAGATTAGGGTTTCTTTTCAAGATTTAGGATTCAATAGCTTCATCATGCTTATTTTATCACAATTATATAATCACATTCATGCAAGCATACAATTAAGCATATAGAAGGGTTTACAACACTACCCAATACATATCATTCGTTATTAAGAGTTTACTACGAATAGCATAAAAACCATAACCTACCTCCACCGAAGAACCGAAGTCAAGCAAGCTACTTCTCCAATACTTTTTTTTTCATCAATGCCTCCGAACCTTTCCAATCTATGCAACATGCATAATTTATAAGTTAACACTTCTATAGGCACTTCATTACTCTATTAAGTATAATCTAAACCCAATAGTCATCAAATACAAATCTATATTCAAGTTTCTTATCTTGAGTTCAATTAATATGTCAAGCCTCCTATTTCCTATATTTAAGCCTAAGGTTAAGTCATTAATTTTCTGAATAACACAACTTTAATGGTATTCAAATAATATACTACACTCAATATTTAATTACCTATCTTAATATATCAAGATTGAATCATAATAAAATAACTATACAAAGAAGAACAAAAGTAATTAAAACCTAAATAACTTGTCACGAAGTGGTACTAATTTAAATTATTCTTATTGTCTTACCATACGGTAACATTGTCAATATTACCTATTAATAGACATAAACAAACTTTGACACCTAAATAAAATAATAATAATAATAATAATATGACCGCAGGAAAAGAGTGCAAATTGAATTTGCACTTCTGATTCCCATTCTCTCAACTTTGCAATACAATATGATTAATAATAATAAAATAATGATAATATGACATATATGCATATAAACAATTGCAGCGATTGAGGCAATCAATGCTTACATGCTGTTCGTCGTTCTTCTTTTCGATTGTTTTTCTTCTCCCGCTGTGCGCCTACTTTCTTTTGCTTTCTTCTACTGATTTTTCTAGTACCCTAATTATTATATTTGCTTGATATAAAAATAGTAAAAGTGCTCCACTATTAGTTTTAATATTATTTTCTCTAACCACTCACTAAATAAATTATTAAAACTACCCCACTAATTTCATAATTATAATTATGAAATAGTTTAAAATACCCATTTAGAATCTAACGAAAAATATTTTATGAAACACAAGGCTTTAACTCTCAAAACGACCAAAAGGGTCGTTACAATAGATACCAATTTACCCATCGTTCGTCCTCTAACGATCCAAAGGAAGGCAATGCAAGAAAGGGTAGTTGTCTCAGAAGTTCATTCGAAATAGTACTACCCTTGGTCTTATACCAAAAGTGTTAAACCTGTCAATTGAAGATCTACCCCTCATCACAACAATACCTTAAATGGGTCCATCTCACTACTCGAGGAATAATCATTGATGTATGTAAACTCAACTAACAACAAAACTATTTCTAATAATGGATTTTTCAACTGATCTATTCTCTAACTAGACCTTGACACAACCATCTGAACAAATATTATCTTACATAACCACGATAAAATTTTAAAGCAAAAGTGGCTACAACCAGAAGTGGATTTTAACCAACTACCACACACTCATAATGCACAAACCATCACAGATCTTATCAGGATTTTCTTTTCACAACCCAATCTCATCACAAACTTAAGTGATGAAAATATTAGCTTTAGACATCGATTACTCATCAAGGGAGAGTCAACATATCTAGCCCAGGGAAGAATAATATCAAGTAAACATCAACAAGGGATACACTTCAAAATGCAAAACCTCGAACATTACTATTAGGCAATTGTAACTCTTCATAGCAGCTCTTATATAGATTCTCATAAGCAAGTTTGTGCGTATAGAACTACTGATATACTTTAACTATTCCAAACAACACCAATTATATCATAACTAAAATATCAAGTTTGCCCAAGGATCCTACCCTATCAAGAGGACACAAGAGGATCTTTACATCCGATTCACCACTAGAAATCAACCCATAGATGTGAAAACACGTGTGGACGTAAAAAAATGAATCATAATCTAAATCACACCCGAAATGAAGTAGTTGTTCATGTAAGAGTGTATATAACCAAGGTCGAATAACTTCAGATATATTTTTTTTCAATAGTTTCCATATCAAATGTCTTCATTCATTTGACTCTATCTCTTTGATTTTCTAGCTATCCACAATCACCAATTTAGTCCCTATTATACTTGCACACATACTTACTTTATCGAACCCTACATCCACTGAAGTCGACACTTTTAGTACTAACAAAACATCATAACCACATCGATCATCTACCTTACTCCCAAACCACCATCCTTATCTTCTATTTAAGCATATCATGACAATTACGAGTTCCAAACAAGGCTACTAACATTATTTAAAATTCGATAGTACCTT
Source organism: Solanum lycopersicum (assembly GCF_036512215.1). Classification (NCBI taxonomy): domain Eukaryota; kingdom Viridiplantae; phylum Streptophyta; class Magnoliopsida; order Solanales; family Solanaceae; genus Solanum; species Solanum lycopersicum. The sequence goes on along the minus strand of NC_090801.1, from coordinate 40,278,475 downwards.
TTCATCATGATAAACTATTAAATCAAACCATAAGTCAACCTCACACCACTTCCACATATCATGCTTTAGCTACCATTCTAAACCATCACATACCTCATGCCAACACTTAGGAATTTTCTTGGTCATTCAAATTATTATGTATCCTATTAGCTCATAACCTCTATTCACCATTAAATATCTATGTAACGCATCATAATATTCTATGTAATCCCATCAGTAGAGTAGTATTATTCCAACTCTAAATTCTTAATAACCATGTAGAATTATATTACACCTTATGCATCATTCTTAAGTCATCTATACAAATTTGAGCAATCTAACCCCATGTAAAATACTAAATTCTTCATGCCTCATTGTTTGCAATCCAAATCAAAACTCAATCTTTATAAAAGTCGATGATAAATTCTAGTAAGTCTATGTCGAACTACTTCACATCTCACATTCATATCTAAACTCATATGCAAAAATCAATACAACCATCAACTACAACCCATGGGTTTATACGAGAGGTCTTATTCCTTCACTTTTCTCAAATTCTTCTCATGGTACAAAATTTTATTCGACCTTTCAATATATCAATATTCTTGTTTCTTTAGATCACTCATCGATCTCATCCTTTTACCAACAACCCATGACATTTTACTTCACATTCTAAATCAAAACTTAGAAGAAAACTCTTCTTAGATCCTTTAACAATCAAAAGTAATAAACTTTATGATCCAAAACATGCATAAGTTCTTTCACATGCTTAATACCGATGCAATCAATCATTTATTACCTTACAAATTCATACCTTGAAAAAAAATCACCAAGAATGCAGACTTATAATGAAAAGTTTGAATTTTAAGTCCAATTGTGTAACCCAATTTATATGCACTTTCTTGCTAAATCTTCAATTTACTTCACCCAAGTATATCCACTAGGACTTTCTTTCCCTATAAGTTTGTCATGCTAGTATCAATCTACCTTTTGAAGCTTAAGATAAAACCACCAGTCCTCACTCAAAACCCTCAAGATAAATTGCACAGTTTAGGTTGTGTTAATATTTGTACCAAAGATCCACCACTAAAGATTTTCTTTAAAATAATGCTCAACAACTAAAATTTTCCTTCAAAATAATGCTCAATCTAAGTTCGTGTAGTAATAAACTAGTTGGTTTCTCAAATGTGAATGCAACACTAAATCTTATTATCTGACCATGTCGTACAACTTGTAACTCTTTTAGTAATTAGTATTCATACTTGAAAATCGACGTACCTGTTTCTACATAACCCTAGTTCTGTCACACCGTGAAAGTCCATTAAATACCTTACTAGAACACATCATACCTGTCCATAATATCGTACCCAAATAGCCCACATATTTCTACCCATTGAATAATCACGAAACATTATCGAACATGTTCTTTCTCTGGACCAAACAATTTGTTTTACTTCTTAGATCAATTCAATAACAAAAATAACACACTTCCTAACTCTAACCAAGTAAGCATCGATGACTTTCTCTAATATACCCTCACTCTATGAAGTCATAGTAGTGTCTTTATTAACCGACACTCTACATGAGACTACCACCATATTTTGCGATCGAGAAAATATATCTATTTCTAAGGACATATTTTTTTTTCTTTTGGTTGTTACTATATCAACTTCAAATACTCTAGTAGTACCCATATTTGAAATAGAGTGAAGAAGTTCAGATACCAATTTGTATCACCTAGATATCAATTGGATCCAAATAATAGCACGAAAGAAAGAAAGAACGGAATTTTCCTATAGTCTTATAGCCTCTCAAAGAAAAGTAAAGGCGTCCCCCTACTGTTCCTTAAGACTCTACTAGACTCGTTCTTGTGTGATGAGACCAACGAACCTAATGCTCTGATACCAAGTTTGTCACGACCCAAAACGTGTCGTTAGTGGCACCCACATTTATCCTCCTATGTGAGCGAACCAACCAATCTAAACCCAACATTTCAACCATAAATAACATAATATCATGCGGAAGACTTAAACTCATTAATGAAAATCGATTAAATAACTTCTAAAAACTCAATACTTATTATTCCCAAAATCTGGAAGTCATCATCACAAGAACATTTATCCTCAATTTACTAATTCTAAGAGTATCTAGAAAGCTAGAATAAATAAAAAGCTAGTCCATGCTGGAACTTCAAGGCATCAAGACATGAAGAAGAAGATCCAGTCCAACCTAGAAGCGTTAGCTCACCCTGAAATCCGATGTAATGAATACTGGCTAGAGTTGCGGTTGAGTTGAAGACGACGGTACATTTGCTGTACTCCACAAATAACAAGGAAGAAACATACAAGTAGGGATCAGTACAAACACAAGTACTAAGTAGATATCATCGGCCAACTCAAAATAGAAAACAGTATATATCAGATAATATCATAAAATCAACTACAATACTCAACATGCGGCATTTACAATTACCATAACCCTTGGTCACAACACCAAGCACATCAATGAGGACTCACGCCTCCCCATCATACTCATTTGGGAATTAGGTTCATTAAATTGAGTATATTAACATATTTCAAGATTCATTCTCTTTGCTAATCCTGGTGCCGGAACGTGGCACTCCGATCCTCATAGACTATCCTGGTGTCGGAACGTGACACCCGATCCATATTCTATCCTGGTGTCGAAACGTGACACTCCGATCCTCATATACTATCCTGGTACCGGAACGTGGCACCCGATCCATATACTATCCTGGTGTCGGAACGTGACACTCCGATCCTCATATACTATCCTAGTACCGGAACGTGGCACCCGATCCATATACTATCCTGGTGTCGGAACGTGACACTCCGATCCTCATATACTATCCTGGTACCGGAACGTGGCACCCGATCCATATACTATCCTGGTGTCGGAACGTGACACTCCGATCCTCATATACTATCCTGGTACCGGAACGTGGCACCCGATCCATATACTATCCTGGTATCGGAACGTGACACTCCGATCCTCATATACTATCCTGGTACCGGAACGTGGCACCCGATCCCCTAATCTCACTACTTTCGTTCATCAAGCCTTCTTTTATACCAAGGCATCATCATTAACAAAGTAGATTAGGGTTTCTTTTCAAGATTTAGGATTCAATAGCTTCATCATGCTTATTTTATCACAATAATATAATCGCATTCATGCAAGCATACAATTAAGCATATAGAAGGGTTTACAACACTACCCAATACATATCATTCGCTATTAAGAGTTTACTACGAATAGCATAAAAACCATAACCTACCTCCACCGAAGAACCAAAGTCAAGCAAGCTACTTCTCCAATAGTCATCAAATACAAATCTATATTCAAGTTTCTTATCTTGAGTTCAATTAATATGTCAAGCCTCCTATTTCCTATATTTAAGCCTAAGGTTAAGTCATTAATTTTCTTAATAACATAACTTTAATGGTATTCAAATAATATACTACACTCAATATTTAATTACCTATCTTAATATATCAAGATTGAATCATAATAAAATAACTATACAAAGAAGAACAAAAGTAATTAAAACCACAACTTGTCACGAAGTGGTACTAATTTAAATTATTCTTATTGTATTACCATACGGTAACATTGTCAATATTACCTATTAATAGACATAAACAAACTTTGACACCTAAATAAAATAATAATAATAATAATAATAATATGACCGCAGAAAAAGAGTGCAAATTGAATTTGCACTTCTGATTCCCATTCCCTCAACTTTGCAATACAATATGATTAATAATAATAAAATAATGATAATATGACATATATGCATATAAACAATTGCAGTGATTGAGGCAATCAATGCTTACATGCTGTTCGTCGTTCTTCTTTTCGATTGTTTTTCTTCTCCCGCTGTGCACCTACTTTCTTTTGCTTTCTTCTACTGATTTTTCTAGTACCCTAATTATTATATTTGCTGGATATAAAAATAGTAAAAGTGCTCCACTATTAGTTTTAATATTATTTTCTCTAACCACTAACTAAATAAATTATTAAAACTACCCCACTAATTTCATAATTATAATTATGAAATAGTTTAAAATACCCATTTAGAATCTAACGAAAAATATTTTATGAAACACAAGGCTTTAACTCTCAAAACGATCAAAAGGGTCGTTACAATGTATCACGAATATAATTTGATATTGTGTACGGAAACGTATTCTTCTAAATTTGAATAACCGTAGAAGATACATAGCAACACTTGATACATGATAAAATGATACATTTGGTAGAGACTACTTCTTTTCATTTCATAATGTAGTTTCACCAGTAAAAGAGGATCTCCTAAAACTGATTTTTTTTGCAGAAAACAATATGAATACATCATATCTTTTACCTTTTTCTTATGCATATTGTGAAGGTGAAAATGGAGGAGAATCCGGTAATTCTTTGAAAAAAATTGTAAAGCGAAAACTAGAGTGTGGAAATATATTACTGAAAATAGAGAGAATTAAATCTCAAAATTAAAAAAATGAAGGAAGTAAAGATCGAGAGAGTGAAAATAGGAAGATATAAAGTGAGTAAAAATAGGAAGAGGTTGAGGGAGTGAAATAAGGAGTAAAAATAGAAAGAAAAACGTGTATATCTTTATATATATGGAACAACGGGTTTGAAAGAAAAAAAGAGAGATTTTAGAAATATTTTTAAATGATAGGGAATAATAGAAATTATGGAAAATAAAGATGTGTATATAGGTAATTTATCCTTTTTTATTGAAAAATGTGTAATTTTTATAATTTTTTAAAATATTAACATAAAATAATCTTTATACACCCTACGTTTCAATTTATACGAGTTAATTTGATTTGATACAATTTTTTTTTAAAAAAAGAAATACTTTTGAAACTTGTGATTTAAAATAAGTGATAAATGTTTGGCTATACTTTTTAAAAGTAACACGCATATTTTAAAGATAACATATAGTTAGAATAAGATAACTCACCATCAAACTTATTGATAAGTAAATATTGTGAACAAATTACATTATTGATATCAAAAATTAAAATTATAATGATATTGATTAGGAGTATTTATCTTACTTATTATAGTAGGAAATTAAATATGAACAGAAGTGAATATTTTGTTGTGCATGTGTCAATACCAAAGTTAGAAATTATGTTGAGAAAATTTCAATTAAGTTATAGTTACTTTCTATAAATTTAAATAAGACAATATGTGGTCAATAGCATTTGTGTACCAAACACATCAACCTTTTTTGTTTCCTTGATTAAGCATTTTTATTTAAATACAAAATTATTTAAAGTGCTTTTTTAATTCAAACAAGCTCTAAATATTATGACTTTTTTCAGATTAAAAAAACTAATAAATTGAAACTTAATCAGTAATTATAACTCCAATGAATTTCAGAGTTTTAAATATTAGGATAATAATTAAAAATAATTATTTATTTTCAGAAACATTAATTAAACTTTTTGTCCTTCACGAAAAGATTCTAGACATAATTGTTATTTATAAATTTTCTCAAATATTCATCATTTAATAATTATACTTGTACTAAGCAATTATATATAATGCGATTATAACTATGGTAAGTTGAAGACTCCTATTCGATGGTAATAAAATTATTTAGAGAAAAGGGTCAAAATGCCCTTAAGATATTGGAAATGACTTAAAAATGTCTTTTTTCTGTAACATCCCGCAACTAGAAAAACTAGAATGAAGTTTGAATTTTGGAAATTTTTATATTTAAAAAGTATAAGGAAATCTAGAAAATTGTAAGTAAGTTAAAGTTGAGTTTTTGATAACTTCAATCGGTCATAACTCGTAGCTCAGGATGAGTTAGGTGTAGTTCTAGATATGGTTGGAAAGACCTTGAAATGATATTTCCAACGCGTCAAGTTTGTCCAATTCCGAGCTCGTGTGAGTGAGTTATGCCCTTTGGAAGTTGGGCTGTTGGATTAAAAAAATGTCCAATCCGAAGTTGTAAGGGGTATTTTGGTCTTTTCACTATCCTATTATTTTGGACTGTTGGATTAAGAAAATGCCCTTAGAACTTAGTCAGTTTTAGAAATTGGAATTTCATGCTAGGCTAAAGAGAAAGGAGAAGAGAAAAGAAGAAGAAAAGGGCAAGATTTGCCAAGATCGTTCTAGTTTGATCGTGATTTCTCCGAGGATTTACTTCGATCAGGTATGTGATGTCACATAGTGTTGGATTAATTTGCTCACGCGCTAATCATGATATTTTTAGTGAATTTAAGTTCTTGAAAGCTTAGAAATTGAGTTCTGATGAGTCTGATGAAGTTATATTAATTCCTTGATTTGTTGAAATCATTGAAGTGTTGTTTGAATCGAATCCATGAAATTCGATTTATTTTGAATAGAATATGATGTACTTTTAACATCAATTGATTCTAAGTATTTTTGGGGAAAAATTCATGGAGTTTAGAGGGTTTAGAGCTGAAAAATGAAGAAGAAATTTCGTCGGATGATATTTGACATTAGTGGCGCGTCGCGCTCCTACCTCCCAGATTTGAAAATGTCTGGTTCGCGTTGTGGAGCTGACACGAGGTATGCTTCCTCTAAAGACATTTTCAAAACCAAATTTTAAAAGCTTCTCCGCGTCGTGGACTCACTTTCAGATTTTGATTTTCGATCTTTTCTCAGATTTAGCTATCTAAAATCATTTGTAAACATCATGAATTCTTTCCAATCACAATCATAATCCTTGAATGCATAATCCAATTCAAGGATCAATTAAGAGTCAAGTGAAGAGTAGTTAAGATCAAAGTCAAGAGTCAAGTGAGAGTAGTTCATTCCAAATTTTCATAAGTCTTTCACAAACGTTTTAACTTTGTTTTAAGACTTAAGTTTTGTTGAGTAAAGAGTAAGAACAAAATTCATTTTCTTTAAAATAATATATGGGAACTAAGTATTCCCAAGAGTAAATGTTTTCACATTTAAGATGAGAGGAAACTGAGATTTCCACAAGAGTTTTGAACAACAAAAGAGGGAACATTTATTTCAAGAGAGCTTTTAAGCTAAGTTTGAGCAATTATCTCAAACCAGAGAAGAAGTTGTTTTAATAAATCATATGAGCTAAGTATATTTTGGAAGTATTATTGAGCACCGATATGGAACTCGAATTCATATTAACTCAAGCCCCCATAAACCATGTAGCCATCATGGATAGAAAAAGGATCATACTTTTAGATGATTCCTTAGTGCTTTTTAGTATGGAGTAGCTGATCCACTTAGTAGTTCAGGTTCTATAATGATAGCAAGGTATAAGACGGTCCTTGACTACGTGAGGTAAAATATTGTACCATCACTTAGGCTCATAATGATGGTTTTTGGTTAGACAATCTGCCATAAAAGTTATTGTATTTTTATATATATTAGTTTATTGTATTTCTACATATATTTTAGAGTTATGTTGTGTCCTTGTATATACACAGAGTTGACATCATGTTTTTAAACAAGTTTTTCTTTATATTACACTTGTCTTAAACAACTTTATAATGAAATGAGTTTAGTTAAGTATTAATGAGTTGAGAAGAGATAAGGTAAGTGTTTTTTTCAAAATCTCTTTCAAGCCTATGTTTGTCAGCATTCCAACTCGCATACTCGTATATTCAATATACTGATGCAAGTTGAATTGCATCGTATTATGATGCAGACAGGTTACCAGGATCAACAAGCAGTGCATCGTTAATCTAGTAAGCACTCCAGAGTCAGTTGGTGAGCCTCCTTGCGATCCAGATGACTCCTTTTTATTTGTTTCAACTATTATATTAGTTCATTAGGATGTCGTGGGTTTTCCCGACATCCATCTCAGTTGTTTTAGAGATTTCATAGATAGTCAGTCAGATGTTAGTTCATTCGTCATTATCTTGTTATTGACTTGTGTTCAGATTTGAGTTGCCATTTCGGCTAAATTCAATATTTTTTTTTTTAAAAAAAACATTATGAGTTCAGTTGAGACAGTTAAGTTATTTAGAATTTGAATCCTTTTATTTATGGTTAATGTCTTCCGCTTAGTAAGTAAGCCAGACAAAGGATTCGCTTGAGGCCAACAATGGTTCTCGAGTGCCGGTCATATAAAAAATGTATGCTTGGGGCATGACATCTTCCACCTATTGAAGCAAAAATACCATTTCATCCACGCATTTGGATTAAAAAAATGCCCTTAAGAGTTAAATTTAACCCTAAAGTACCCCTCCCTTTAGCAGAAGTTAATGTAGCAAAAGTAATTTTTAAATTTCATGTGTGATATTGTTATTATTATTGGTCCACATGTAATTAGACCCAATTTAATTCTCAATCATATCCATGAATCCAAAATCATTTCTAAAAGACCCAACTCTTTTTACCTTCATCTTCATCTTCCTTTTATAAAATTATTAGGAGGATTAACAAATACTATCAAATTCGTTCGGTATTCGTGGATCTTCAAACAAGGTTATAATTTTTTTTATATATCATCATTCTCTGGGAAAAAAAATTTACCTACTAATTTTGTGGAAGTGAAGACAAGTGCAATTTAATTTGTACACCAACACGTATCAAAATAATGAATGATCTACTGAGACGGGAACAAAAAGAAGCCTTCATTCAATTTCCCATGGAAGCAAGACAAAATTCTACTTTTAAACGAATCGAGCCATATTTATCACATTTTAAGAAAATTGGAGCATCTAATAGTACATAAAGAGTTCAATCTCCAATTAGCTCATGAAAGACTTCGAAAATTTCTGAGAAATGCTTGGAACACCATGTTCTTTTACAAAATGTTTTGATATCATTTTATTAATTTTCCAAATAATTTTGTAGAAGAAAGATGAAGAAAGTGGGAAAAATGGGTTTGAGTTTGGTCAATGCATATAATTGTGAATGAAAGTGGTTCTAATTATATGTGGACAAATAAATTAATGTCACATGTTTGATTAAAAAAATATATATTTGCCATATTAGCTTTTGTGAAATGTAAGGGTAATTTTTGGTTTAAATTTAACTCTAAGGGTATTTTCTGTTTAAAAATGGGTGTACAGAAGAACATTTTTTATCCAATAGATGGAAGGAGTAATTTTCCTAGATAGTCATCCATGTTTGGGAAATTACCTAGGAATATTACTTATGTTTATTTTAGGAATACACTCAACTTTGCCTATTTTTCTCAAATTATACTTGACACAAAAAATATATTATCTCTCTCCTATTAGGATGACATGTCACATTATTTATTTATTATTAAAAAGATATGTTTTAAACCTATTTAAAAGTTAGGTTGCAATATGTTTTTTCAAAAAAAAATTGTTTTCTATTTATGTTTTTTGAAAATGTTTTGATTTTTAGATATATTAAGATAAATTTTAAAAATGAATGAAAAAAGAGTCCCTTCCTACAATTAACTACTAATGAATTGTTTTGACTATTTTTTAAAATAAGTTTTTTTTTTTAATTTTTTAATGATAATTGTTATTTTTTAATATAAGTTTTTTAATTAATTATTTAAATAATAATTATAGTTTTTTACGGTGCACTTTTTCTTCTCCTATTTAGATAGATATTTCTACATTCTATTTTATTGGAGTATTCCCTAAAATCACTGAAAGTGTGATAAATATAAATAGACATTTTTTATAAAATAATTCAATTTTCTGTTTTCATTTTTAACCTTAAAAATTAAAATTTGAAGCATTTAAAGATCTTTCATTTTTTCCCCATAATAGCCATTACTGTTTTTATTTTTAAAAAATAGTTCAACTTAATTTTTTTCCTTTAAAATTGAAATTCATGAATATTTGTGGTGCTGACATGTGACACTTAAATAGACAAACCAACATATTATTGTAACGACCTGTTTAGTCGTTTGAGCAGCAGATTTTATTCTGGAAAAAAAAAAACAGGCTGAGGCGACGGACCCCACGACGGACCGTCGCAGGGTCTCGTTTCAAAACACTTAGAAAATCTGAAATTGGGTACTGAAAATCGACTCTCTGAACTTTGTAACGGAGTGGCAGGACGGACCGTCACAGGTGTGACGGACCGTCACAGGCCATTCACCCAAAATCAAGTTTCTGAACTATGCGACGGACAGCAGGACGGACTGTCACAGGCGCGACGGCCCGTCACAGTTTGCATAATCCCAGTTGGAGTCGGATTTCTGGTTAAGTTTTAAGGGACGTTTTTGACTATTCTTGCCTTAATTATAAAGTTCGTGGGTTTTTATTAATAACTCAAATTCTTGGGGGTTAAAAGAGGTAACCCTAAGTTAATTAGTGGGGTATTATTGCCATCTTTTATTCTTAATTATATACTAATTAGGGTAAAAGAAAGAGGGTTTGAATAAAGAAAATAGAAAGAACAAGAGAAAGAGAGAGAAAGTTGAGAGAGAGAGAGAATCGAACGAGAAGGGAGAAACAAAGCTTTGGGAAAATTCTTGCTTGATTCAATTCTTCGGTGGAGGTAGGTTATGGTTTCATGCTTTCATAAGTAAACTCTTAATAGTGAATGATATGTATTGGTAGTATTGTAAACCCTACTATATGCTTAATGGTATGTTTGCATGAATATGATTATGTGATTGTGATAAGATAAGCATGATGAAAATATTGACTCCCAAATCTTGAAAAGAAACTTTAATATACATTATTAATGATGATGCCTTGGTATAGAAGAGGGCTTGATGAATTAAAGTAATGGGATTGATGATGCCTTGGAATAGAGAAGGCTTGATGATTTACAGAATGATATTAGTGGATCGGAGTGTCACGTTCCAACACATAATATTAGTGGATCGGAGTGTCACGTCCCGACACATAGTATTAGTGGATCGGAGTGTCACGTTCCGACACATAGAATTAGGGGATCGGAGTGTCACGTTCCGACACATGTAGGGGATGGGAGTGTCACGTACCGACACATGTAGGGGATCGGAGTGTCACGTACCGACACATGTAGGGGATCGGAGTGTCTTGTTCCAACACATGTAGGGGATCGGAGTGTCACGTTCCGACACATAGAATTAGGGGATCAGAGTGTCACGTACCGACACATAGTAGTAGGGGATCGGAGTGTCACGTACCGACACAAGAGGAGGAAAGATAATGAATCTTGAAAGATGATAATATACTCAACTTAATATACTTAATTCCCAAATGAGTATGGTGTTGAGGCTTGATCCCTCATGGATGAACTTGATGGTACTTATTGATGATTAAAGTACTTGTTGTTGCTACATGTTGAGTTTTATAGTTGATTTACGATAATATTTGATATATATTGTTCCCTATTTTGAGTTGGCCGATGATATCTACTCAGTACCCGTGTTTTGTACTGACCCCTACTTTTATGTTTTTCTTCTTGTTATTTGTGGAGTGCAGCAAACGTGCCGTCATCTTCGACTCAACAGTAACTCAAGCCAGTCTTCGTCACACCGGATCTTCAGGGTGAGCTAACGCTTCTAGCTTGGACTGGATCTTCTCCTTCATGTCTTGATGCCTTGAACCTCCGGCATGGACTAGCTTCTTATGTATTTTTAGCTTTTAGAATACTCTTAGTTTAGTCATTTGATCGTAGATGTTGTTGTGATGATGACTTCCAGATTTTGGGGATAATAATAGTTATTGATTTTATTAATGAGTTAAGTCTTCTGCATTACTTTTGTTGATATTATATTGAAATGTTAAGGTTTAGATTTGGTTGGTTCGCTCACATAGGAGGGTAAGTGTGGGTGCCAGTCGCGGCCCGGATTTGGGTCGTGACAAACTTGGTATCAGAGCATTAGGTTCGTTGGTCTCATCACACAAGAACAGGTCTAGTAGAGTCTTAAGGAACGGTAGGGGGACGCCTTTACTTTTCCTTGAGAGGCTATAAGAGTTTAGGAAAATTTCACTCTTTCATTCTTTCTTTCGTGCTACTACTTGAGTCCAATTGGTATCTAGGCGATACGAATTGGTATCTGACCATCTTCACTCTCTTTCGCAGATGGTTAGAACTAGAGCAACAACTACGCCAACACCAACACCGGCCAGACAAGAAACAACTGAGCCAGCCACTGGGGCTGTGGCTCGAAGAAGAACAGCGGCAAGGGGCCGTGGTAGAGGTCGTGGGAGGACGTCCTCTAGGGGAAGAGGACGAGCACCTAGCCCATCTGATACTAGGGCAGTTACTCCTTCACCGACTGAGGAAGTAATAAGAGAAGGGGAGGATGGGGAAACTGAACAAGTGCAAAATGAGGAAATGCCACCCCAACCTACCCCAGAGATGATCAATCAGGTTCTGGCTTATCTTAGCGGGTTATCTGATCAAGGTCAGGCACCTCCAGTGTTTTCTGCGCCAACACCTCCGGTTTCAGAAGTACAACATGCGGCTACTAGTGCTCCCCGCATGGATGTTCCATTGGAAATAGGCACGTTTCCACGTCTGACTACTGGGCCTATAATGACAAGTGATCAGCATGAACTTTTCAGTAAGTTCTTGAAATTGAAACCTCCAGTCTTCAAGGGTGCTGAATCGGAGGATGCTTATGATTTTCTGGTTGACTGTCACGAGCTACTACACAAGATGGGTATAGTAGAACGGTTTGGTGTGGAGTTTGTGACTTATCAGTTTCAAGGGAACGCCAAAATGTGGTGGCGATCCCATGTTGAGTGTCAACCGACAGAGGCACCACCTATGACTTGGGCCTCATTCTCTAGCTTGTTTATGGAGAAGTATATCCCCCGGACTTTGAGGGATAGGAAAAGGGATGAGTTCCTGAGCCTAGAGCAAGGTAGGATGTCGGTTAATGCTTATGAGGCTAAGTTCCTTGCACTGTCCAGATATGCCACTCAACTCTGTTTCAGTCCTCAAGAGCGGATTCGCCGGTTTGTGAAGGGGTTGAGGTCAGAATTGCGGATTTCGGCCTTACAGATAGCGGCAACGGCAAAATCCTTCCAAGAAGTGGTAGACTTTGTGATAGAAGTGGAAGGAGTGAAGCCAGACGACTTCACCACAACATCGACATCAAAAAGGTTTCGAAAAGGAGGTGAGTTTAATGGTTCTTACACTAGAGGATAGGGTTCGGGAAGTTATTCAGTCCGACCAATTCAGTCTTCACTACAGACTGTAGTTGGGGGACCACCTCAGACCGGTCAACACTTCTCCGAGGGGCCTATGATTGACTCCGGAGAATGTTATGGATGTGGGGAGATTGGACATATTAGGAAAAATTGTCCCAGACAAAGTTATAGACCCCCAATAGCTAGAGGTAGAGGTGGTCATGGTAGAGGCCGTTATTCTGGAGGACGTGGTGGTCGAGGTAATGGTGGTCACCAAAATGGCAGAGGTAATGGGCAAACTGGGGCCACTACATCACAACATGGTAGGGGCAACGGACAGACTAACGATAGGGCCCATTGTTACGCTTTCCCTGGGCGGTCTGAAGCGGAGGCATCTGATGCTGTCATCACAGGTAATCTTTTGGTTTGTGATTGCATGGCTTCTGTATTGTTTGATCCTGGATCCACATTTTCTTATGTATCTTCCTCATTTGCTAATGGTCTAACTTTACATTGTGAATTACTTGATATGCCTATTCGTGTTTCTACTCCGGTGGGTGAGTCTGTGGTAGTTGAAAAGGTGTATAGGTCTTGTTTGGTGAACTTTGTGGGGAGCAACACTTATGTAGATTTGGTTATCTTAGAAATGGATGATTTTGATGTAATTCTGGGTATGACTTGGCTTTCTCCGCAATTTGCGATCTTGGATTGTAATGCTAAAACGGTGACGTTAGCCAAGCCTGGGACAGACCCGTTAGTCTGGGAGGGTGACTACACTTACAATCCGGTCCGCATCGTCTCCTTTCTTCGTGCTAAGAAAATGATTAGTAAAGGGTGTTTAGCTTTCTTGGCACATCTCAAGGATGACACTACCCAAGTACCTTCGATTGAGTCGGTTTCAGTAGTTCGTGAGTTTCTGGATGTGTTCCCTGCAGATCTTCCTGGTATGCCACCGGATAGGGATATTGACTTCTGTATTGATCTTGAACCCGGTACTCGCCCCATTTCTATACCCCCTTATAGAATGGCTCCCGCGGAGTTAAGAGAGTTAAAGGCACAACTTCAAGAGTTATTGAACAAAGGCTTCATTAGACCAAGTGCATCCCCTTGGGGTGCTCCGGTTTTGTTTGTAAAGAAGAAGGATGGAAGTTTTCGAATGTGTATAGACTACAGACAACTAAACAAGGTAACCATAAAGAACAAGTATCCTCTTCCCCGCATTGATGACTTGTTCGATCAGTTACAAGGTGCTTGTGTCTTCTCTAAGATTGACTTGAGATCCGGTTATCATCAATTGAAAATACAGGCAACGGATGTGCCAAAGACTGCTTTTCGAACGAGGTATGGGCATTACAAATTTGTAGTGATGTCTTTTGGTCTTACGAATGCCCCTGCTGCGTTCATGAGCTTGATGAACGGGATTTTTAAGCCATATTTGGATCTCTTTGTGATCGTATTTATTGATGATATACTGATATACTCAAAGAGCAAGAAGGAACATGAAGAGCATTTGAGAATGGTATTGGAAATGTTGAGGGAGAAAAAGCTTTATGCCAAGTTCTCTAAGTGTGAGTTTTGGCTAGATGCAGTGTCCTTCTTGGGGCACGTGGTTTCTAAAGAAGGAGTGATGGTGGATCCTTCTAAGATTGAGACAGTAAAGAATTGGGTAAGACCTACTAATGTGTCGGAAATAAGGAGCTTTGTTGGGTTAGCTAGCTACTACCGCCGATTTGTCAAGGGATTCTCTTCTATTGCTTCCCAATTGACGAACTTGACTAAGCAGAATGTTCCATTTGTATGGTCGGACGAATGTGAGGAAAGCTTTCAGAAGCTCAAGACTTTGTTGACTACCGCACCTATCCTTACCTTGCCAGTAGAGGGTAAGAACTTCATTGTTTATTGTGATGCATCCTATTCTGGTTTGGGTGCAGTACTAATGCAAGAGAAGAGTGTGATTGCTTATGCTTCAAGGCAATTAAAGGTGCATGAACGTAACTATCCGACCCACGATTTGGAATTGGCTGCGGTGGTGTTTGCATTAAAGCAATGGAGACACTATTTATATGGGGTTAAGTGTGAGGTCTACACGGATCATCGTAGCCTTCAGTATGTCTTTACTCAGAAAGATTTGAACTTAAGGCAGAGGAGATGGATGGAACTACTGAAGGACTACGACATCACTATTTTGTATCATCCGGGGAAGGCGAATATTGTAGCGGATGCTCTAAGTAGAAAGGCAGGAAGCATGGGAAGTCTAGCTCACTTGCAAGCTTCTAGACGCCCACTGGCTAGAGAGGTTCAGACTCTAGCTAATGACTTGATGAGATTAGAAGTAAACGAGAAGGGAGGATTGTTGGCTTCTGTGGAGGCAAGATCTTCCTTTCTTGACAAGATTAAGGGAAGACAGTCTGATGATGAGAAACTGCGCAGAATTCAAGATAAGGTATTGCGAGGAGAGGCTAAGGAAGCACAAATTGATGAGGAAGGTGTTTTGAGGATCAAGGGAAGGGTATGCGTACCCCGCGTCGATGATTTGATCAACACTATTCTGACAGAGGCTCATAGTTCAAGGTATTCTATACATCCGGGTGCAACCAAGATGTATCATGACCTAAAGCAACACTTTTGGTGGAGTAGAATGAAGCGTGATGTTGTTGACTTTATTGCCAAGTGTCCAAACTGTCAACAAGTAAAGTATGAACACCAAAGGCCCGGAGGAACACTTCAGAGAATGCCCATTCCGGAATGGAAATGGGAGAGGATCGCAATGGACTTAGTGGTTGGTCTTCCAAAAACGATGGGTAAGTATGACTCCATTTGGGTGATTGTTGATAGGTTAACTAAGTCTGCTCATTTTATTCCGGTTAAGGTGACTTACAATGCAGAGAAGTTAGCCAGACTTTACATCTCGGAAGTGGTGCAATTGCATGGGGTTCCACTATCCATCATATCAGATAGAGGTACGCAGTTTACTTCTAAGTTTTGGAAAACATTGCATGCGGAATTGGGTACTAGGTTGGACCTTAGTACTGCGTTCCATCCTCAGACCGATGGTCAGTCTGAGCGAACGATTCAAGTGTTGGAGGATATGCTTCGTGCATGTGTGATAGAGTTTGGTGGCCATTGGGATAGCTTCTTACCCTTAGCGGAGTTTTCATACAATAATAGCTATCACTCAAGCATTGATATGGCTCCATTTGAAGCATTGTATGGTAGGAGATGTAGGTCTCCCATTGGTTGGTTTGATGCATTTGAGGTTAGGCCTTGGGGTACTGACCTTTTGAGGGATTCGATAGAGAAAGTGAAGTCTATTCAAGAAAAGCTTCTAGCGGCGCAAAGTAGACAAAAAGAATATGCAGATCGAAAGGTTAGAGACTTAGAGTTCATGGAGGGTGAACAAGTCTTGTTGAAAGTTTCGCCCATGAAAGGGGTGATGCGGTTTGGAAAAAGGGGTAAACTAAGTCCAAGGTACATTGGACCATTTGAAGTACTTAAGCGAGTACGAGAGGTGGCTTATGAGTTAGCCTTGCCTCCAGGGCTGTCCGGAGTACATCCGGTATTCCATGTGTCGATGTTGAAAAGATACCATGGGGATGGAAACTACATTATCCGTTGGGATTCAGTTTTGCTTGATGAGAACTTGTCTTATGAGGAGGAGCCTGTTGCTATTTTAGATAGAGAAGTTCACAAGTTGAGGTCAAGAGAGATTGCATCCATCAAGGTGCAATGGAAGAATCGACCCGTTGAAGAAGCCACTTGGGAGAAGGAGGCGGATATGCGAGAAAAATACCCACATCTGTTTACAGATTCAGGTACTCTTTTTCGCCCTTGTTTTCCTTCTTGTGATCGTTCGGGGACGAACGATGGGTAAATTGGTATCTATTGTAACGACCTGTTTAGTCGTTTGAGCAGCAGATTTTATTCTGGAAAAAAAAATAGGCTGAGGCGACGGACCCCACGACGGACCGTCATGGGCACGACGGACCGTCGCAGGGTCTCGTTTCAAAACACTTAGAAAATCTGAAATTGGGTACTGAAAATCGACTCTTTGAACTTTGTAACGGAGTGGCAGGACGGACCGTCACATGCCATTCACCCAAAATCAAGTTTTTGAACTATGCGACGGACAGCAGGACGGACCGTCGCAGGCGCGACGGCCCGTCACAGTTTGCATAATCCCAGTTGGAGTCGGATTTCTGGTTAAGTTTTAAGGGACGTTTTTGACTATTCTTGCCTTAATTATAAAGTTCGTGGGTTCATATTAATAACTTAAATTCTTGGGGGTTAAAAGAGGTAACCCTAAGTTAATTAGTGGGGTATTATTGCCATCTTTTATTCTTAATTATATACTAATTAGGGTAAAAGAAAGAGGGTTTGAATAAAGAAAATAGAAAGAACAAGAGAAAGAGAGAGAAAGTTGAGAGAGAGAGAGAATCGAACGAGAAGGGAGAAACAAAGCTTTGGGAAAATTCTTGCTTGATTCAATTCTTCGGTGGAGGTAGGTTATGGTTTCATGCTTTCATAAGTAAACTCTTAATAGTGAATGATATGTATTGGTAGTATTGTAAACCCTACTATATGCTTAATGGTATGTTTGCATGAATATGATTATGTGATTGTGATAAGATAAGCATGATGAAAATATTGACTCCCAAATCTTGAAAAGAAACTTTAATATACATTATTAATGATGATGCCTTGGTATAGAAGAGGGCTTGATGAATTAAAGTAATGGGGTTGATGATGCCTTGGAATAGAGAAGGCTTGATGATTTACAGAATGATATTAGTGGATCGGAGTGTCACGTTCCGACACATAGTATTAGTGGATCGGAGTGTCACGTTCCGACACATAGTATTAGTGGATCGGAGTGTCACGTTCCGACACATAGAATTAGGGGATCGGAGTGTCACGTTCCGACACATGTAGGGGATCGGAGTATCACGTACCGACACATGTAGGGGATCGGAGTGTCACGTACCGACACATGTAGGGGATCGGAGTGTCACGTTCCGACACATGTAGGGGATCGGAGTGTCACGTTCCGACACATAGAATTAGGGGATCGGAGTGTCACGTACCGACACATAGTAGTAGGGGATCGGAGTGTCACGTACCGACACAAGAGGAGGAAAGATAATGAATCTTGAAAGATGATAATATACTCAACTTAATATACTTATTTCCCAAATGAGTATGGTGTTGAGGCTTGAGCCCTCATGGATGAACTTGATGGTACTTATTGATGATTATAGTACTTGTTGTTGCTACATGTTGAGTTTTATAGTTGATTTATGATAATATTTGATATATACTGTTCCCTATTTTGAGTTGGCCGATGATATCTACTCAGTACCCGTGTTTTGTACTGACCCCTACTTTTATGTTTTTCTTCTTGTTATTTGTGGAGTGCAGCAAACGTGCCGTCATCTTCGACTCAACAGTAACTCAAGCCAGTCTTCGTCACACCGGATCTTCAGGGTGAGCTAACGCTTCTAGCTTGGACTGGATCTTCTCCTTCATGTCTTGATGCCTTGAACCTCCGGCATGGACTAGCTTCTTATGTATTTTTAGCTTTTAGAATACTCTTAGTTTAGTCATTTGATCGTAGATGTTCTTGTGATGATGACTTCCAGATTTTGGGGATAATAATAGTTATTGATTTTATTAATGAGTTAAGTCTTCCGCATTACTTTTGTTGATATTATATTGAAATGTTAAGGTTTAGATTTGGTTGGTTCGCTCACATAGGAGGGTAAGTGTGGGTGCCAGTCGCGGCCCGGATTTGGGTCGTGACAATTATACCCAGTAAAAATGTTACATTAAGGACTATACTATGAGCTCCTCCGGTTCTTCAAGAAAATATATGGGTTCTTCGGTTCTTTAAAATAATTAGAAAAATATTAATAATAAATTAAAAAATGTGACATGACACCCTAGTAGGAGAGAAATAATGTATTTTTTTGTGTCAAGTATATTTGAGAAAAATAGGCAAAGTTGGGTGATATTGTAGTCCTAAAATAAACATAATTGATATTCATAGGTAATTTCCCAAACATGGGTGACTATCTAAGGAAATTACTCATGGAAGAAGGGTATTTTGAGCCATTTTCAACACCTTAAGGGCATTTTGACCCTTTTTCAATCTCGTAAGGTAATGTTTTCTTTTTATACCAACTCATGTTAGTATTTAGGGTTTGTCAATATGGATTAACCCACTCCATTCGAGCTAGTCTATACAGATTTGAAATTGACGGGCTAAGTCGGATTGTTCATCTTTTGCGGGCCAAAAAATAATCAGTCTAAATCATCATTACGTGGGCTACGAGTCATGTCTGGTCATCCATTTTAAAAAAAGTATATTTTATATAATTTATTTTAAATATTAACATAAATTTTTTTAATGAAGAATACATTGTTTAAAATAATTGAAAGATAATAACGACACTATAAAATAAAAATATTATTATATAGCCACTTTTTTTTACCATATATATTATAATTTATTAATTATTTATTTTCCTAATACATCTTACTAGAGCCGTCAATATGGACTAGGCCCGTTGGGCTGGCCTGACCTAACTCGGAATTTAATAGGGCTAGGCTAAGTTTTTTATAGCCCATTTAAGAAAAAAAAATTTTGGCCCGACATGAATAAGTCTGCTGATTTATGGGGCTTGAGAAATATCAGTAGAGTCGGCCCTTGGGCTAACAAAAATAAATTAAAAAATATAGTATAATATTAAAATTTAAAACTAAAGAGATTTCAAACTCAAAACAATTAGGTTAATATTTCTATCTAGGTATTTATACTTTTACTTGAAAAAAAACTAAATAATATTATAAAGATAATTTTATTTGTGGAAATGATTAACAAGTAGTAACATTAAATCCTGTAATTTTATTTTGTCAATATTTATGATAATATTTTTAAATTATAATTTATAATTTAATTTAATAATTATAAATAATAATAATTTCTTAATAAAGTGGGTTGACCCGACAAGCCTGTAGCTCACATACTTGTGGGTTGTGCCGATCATTTTTTAGCTCATACTGAAAATGGACTAGTCCGACCTGACCAGTAAAAATCAAAGATTGTATGGATTATCCCGGATGGGGTGGGCTAGCCCATATTGACTGCTCTGTATCTTACCGTATATTTATTTAGTCTTATATTTTAAGATTTTTTAATTTTAAAAATATATTTTCTCTTACCATATGTTTTAGAATTCCTTAAATATTAAATCTCATAATACCTCTTACTATAGATTTTAGGGTTCTATAATTTTTAAAATATATTTTTCTCTTACCATATATTTTAGAACTCCTTAATTTAAAATATTATAAAGATAGTCCAATGAGAAAAAACAGTAGAACAATATGTTTCTATAATATAGTCTTTTAATGAAGGGAAAAAGTTTAACACATTTCAATGATCTCGTGCTTTTAAAGTAACTAGTTAAGTGCATACGTTTTGCATGTATGTATCACTTTGATTAATACACTTCTAAGAATATATTTATGGCATGTTTAAGGTCACAAAATTAAAGAATATTTTAATATATTTAATATAATTATAATTTAGGACCACAATTAAAAAGTCGATTTTTTTTTAACTTTGTACTTAGTCAAATTAGGCCTTCTATTTCAAATCGATGAAATAATAAAAATATATAAAAATAATAAATTGATGTGAATACTTAGTTTATAAAGTATAAAACTTTTTAAAAATAACAAAAATATTTTAAGATAAGTTAAAATAAGATAACTCTCCATCATAATAATTAAGAACTAAGATTAATATAGTGAACAGAATTACATTATTGATATTAAAATTAAAATTATGTTGATATTGATTAAGAATTATTTTATTTGTTATAGTGAGAAATTAGATACGAATAAAAGTCAATATTTTGTTGTGTATCAATATCAAAGTTAGAAATTATGACAAGATTTCAATTAATTTAAAGTTACTTTCTACAGATTTAAATAAGAAAATATGTGGTCAATAGCGTTTGTGTACCAAATACATCAATAATTTTTTTATCGTTTAAGTATTTCTATTTAAATATATAATTATTTAAAGCATTTTTAAAAAAATTAATTTTTGAAGTTCATTTTGACAGGCTCTAAATATTATGACTTTTTTTCAACTTAAAAATAACTGAAATTTATGACTTTTATGCGATGAAATTTTTCTTAGGCAGTCACATTATGTAGAGAAAATTTTGAAAAAATATAACTTTCTTAATTGCAAGCATGTAGTAACTCCTTTTGATTCAAGTGTTCACTTATATCCGGTTGAAAGTGAAAAGATATAATAAATCAAAAGGATTATGCTAACTTAATTGAAAGTTTGAATTTTTATGTGACTGATTTCATTAAGTCGAATATTGCATATGCAATAAGAGTAATTAGCAGGTTTACAAGCAAGTAAGATAATGAAAATTGACATACTATAAAAAGAGTTATGAGATATGTAATTAATTTTTTAAATTTGTTCTATGAAAAATATCCTTCTGTACCTGAAGGTTTTTCTAATGCAGACTGAAACACTTTATTAGGTGATTTCTGTTCTACCACTGTTTATATTTTGACTTTGAGTGATGGTGATGTTTGTTGGAAATAAAAAAAGCAGACAATAATTGCTAGCTCTGCCATGGAGACTGAACTAATTGTTTTAGCTTTAGTTAGTAAGGAAGTGAAATGGTTGAGAGATTTATAATTTAAAATACACTTCCTCTTATTTTTGATTCATTGTGATAGCACTGTCGCAATAGGTAGAGTTAAAAAATGTTATTAAATCCGTAAAATCGAGACCTATCAAGAGGAAAAACAGTAATATCAGATCGTATTTAACAAGTGATACCATTAAAGTTGATTATGTCAAATGTTGTGATAATTTTACATATCCTTTTACTAAGGCCTAACAAGAGAAAAGTCTAGAGTAAATAAAGAGGGTTGAGATTGAAGACTATAAATCATTGAGATATTTGAGGAAACCCAACTTGTGGCTAGAATCTTTATAACCCGGTTCAATGGGAAAAACGAATCATATGATGACTTCTTGTAAAAAATGCAATATCTTTTTATTCCCTCCCTATTATGTGGGTGCATTGTTTCCTACAGTAAATTGTGGAGGTTGAGTTCAAAAAATTCTTAACGAAAAATGGTAGCACGTATGGTGGAGTGTTAAACTTATAGGAACATTCTCGAAATATTTTACGTATGTGAGTGTGGAAATAGATCGTTTCTTTTGAGAATTAGGCTAATACTCAAAAGCACTTAGGAAACCAGGATAGCACAAGATCGTAAGGTGATATTTTTAAAGCTCATGTCAACACCTTGATTATTGTGTGTGAGCAGTGATAGCGACTCTGAAGTAAAAGTTACTATTTTACTAAGTGAAGGTTTAATGCAGAGCACATCTTCATTATGCATAGTAATTTTCGTTCGGCTGATAGACTCTCTTAGTTGATATTTAAAATGAGTGGGGGTTGTTGGTGTTTCATTTTAATTAATATTTTATATATTAATTTGTGTTACTATGGGGTACAAAAATAGGGATAATGCCCAAGTACCCCCTCAACCTATGCCCGAAATCTCAGAGATACACTTATACTATACTAAGGTCCTATTACCACCCGAACTATTTTATTAATAATTTTTTACCCCTTTTCGACCTACGTGGCACTATCTTGTGGGCCCAACGATGGTTGACTTTTTTTTTCAAACTAGTGCCACGTAGGCTAAAAAGGGGTAGAAAATTACTTATAAAATAAGTTCAGGGGGGTAATAGGACCTTAGTATAGTATAAGCGTGTCTCTGGAATTTCGGGCATAGGTTAAGGGATACTTGTGCATTATCCCTACAAAAATATTACAATTTTTTGGTGCTGCTCTTTCCTATACGTTGGTGGGCATTCATTGGGCCTAATTCCTATCTTTTGCTTCATGGAGAATTTTCGAAGTATTGTGCTGCTTTACTTCTTTTTTTCCGTTGAGGTTCTTGAGCACTTCTTTGCTACTCATTGCTGATGCGGTTCAACCATCAAATGTTAGTGGCCATTGATGGTTGGTAAACAGTGGTTTATTTTCTATTAAAACCATTATAACTCATCTAACACGTAGATTATTTATTTTAACTATTTACTATTTTATAATCTTCATATTTATTTTTAGGAAGACATCTCCAATTATAATAATAATGGTCTTTATTTGATTTGTACACACACAAATCTAGAGAGCATAAAAGTTAGTAAAAAAAAAGAGTTCTTATTAATTGAAGGGACATGTTTTTTTTGTGGAACTTTGAAATTAACTCTTCTCCTGAGTTTGTTGAGTTATACTTAGTTCTAAAAATCATATTGGATATGCATGAATAGAAAATAACGGAAAAATACACAATAGTAATCTTTAGAACAACATCACAACCTCTATCCTCGTGAAGTAATAAATAAGATGATTTCAAAAAAAAAAAAAAACACAATAGATGCTCAAATTGTCAAGAATTATATTTAACTGATAATTCTTTGTTATAGTTGTTAGTGGAGACATTTACTTTCTACATGTTTCTCACTTCTCTAGCAGGTCCTAACTTTTAGGTTCCCATAGTAAATTGGTTTAAATCTCTCCAGCAATTAGAATTTTTCTTTTTCCTTCAATATATTTCTCTATTCAACGTGTTACATTATTAACATTTTTGGTATTAGATAATCCAAGTTGAGAGTTTCTCAAATCGAGTGAGTGTTGGATACTTCTTATCGAAAGTGTTTTTTTTCTTTAAGTGCTATTGTTGCAGCAAAACATGACATCGAAAAGTTTTATTCAGCCCCTTATTCCACATTTCGATGGTCATTACGATCATTGAAGCATGTTGATGGAGAATTACCTTAGGTCCAGAGATTCGCAAGATCCAGCAACTGATACTGCTTCGTCAGAATCACAAGAAGTAGAGTTGGATGTTCTAAGTTGAAAGATCTCAAAGCAAAGAATTATCGTGTCCAAGATATTGATTGCTCAATACTGAAAATCATTCTTTGTAAGGAATAGTGTTTTAAAAGACGGGGGTGTGAGTCGGGTCGTTTTATACAGTATAGGACGAGGCATAAGCCCCGAGATACAGTACGTAAATTCCATGGATCTACGGAGCGTACTCATTTTTATAATTTTATTACTAATAAGCAAAACAAAACTAAATCTTTCAGTGATTTTTGGTTTTTATTTGAGATAACTATTAATAAACAATAATGAAGAAAAAAAATACTATAACTAATATTTGAGAAATATCATCACATCAATAGTAAAAATATGATTTAAAGCAAAAAAAGTTTAAAACAATAAATTAAAAACGACGTGTTGTACATTTTTACGCCCATGACTTATGTTTTTATGATCAGGGCTTACGCCTAAAATTTTAGGACTTATGCCTTATGGATCTATGTCTTTCATTTACGCCCCGAAGCATTTTTGGTACGCCCCATCAGAAACTCGCGCTGAAACTCCCCCAAAAACGATTTTTAGAACACTGGTAAGGATACTTGTAAAAAAAACATAAGATTCCATTAAACGGAAGTATCAGGGAACAACAAAGGCAAAAAAAGACTCTATCACAATTTTTTCGTGCTGACTTTGAGACACAACAAATAAAGATGGGAGAATCAGTTTCAGAGTAGAGGAAGATGAAACTAGAAAATAAGATGTGGATACATGGTGAAAAGCTCAAAAATGTCACTATTTATTGAAAACATCCTTCGCTCCATAATGTCGAAATTCAATTATGTTGTTTGTTCAATTGAGGAATAAAAAAAAAACAATGAACTTTCCTTTGATTTATTGCAAAGTTCACTGTTGATTCATGAGCAGAAAATAAATCGACAAACCAACAAGCAACAACAATCTCACATATATGTCCATTATAAATTAGAATAAATCAGAATGTAGAACTAACTTAAGAAAAGATAGTGGAAGGTAGTCCAATTTTGCAGAAAAAGAAGAAGAGATCTCTTTATTAATAGCTTATCAAGAGAAGGAATAAGTGATGGAGGAAATTTAGCAGAATGTACTATACTTAGACATCAGTTACAACAACCGTATGTGCGAAAACAACTCACTTTCTACACATTGGATGAGTCATATCGAGATTTGTTAAGTTCAAAATAACTCAAAAGTTTCAATCATGGAAAAAGGAGAGGTAAGTATTCGAGCTAAAAGGGATATTGCTCAAATAATTTCTAATGTACTTTATCTTTTAGAGTTGAAGTCAACTATGAACTTGTCATTAAAAATGAAATTTGTCGGATTCAAAATGATAATTAAGCATAAATTGCTCAAGTGAAAATGACCACAAAAAAATGTGTTAATGTGTTGAGCGCTTCGCTTGCTTTATGTGCACTTAAGTATTGTCATGAAGGTTCTAAGATAAATGTTTCCTTCCCAATGAGCCTTATGAAGAAGTGAAACTAAATAATTGATATTTCACTTTATCATATTTTTTTTTTCAATTTCTTTGGTCATATATTTGTCATTCATGTTTATAATTATTAGTCTTGGACTATACATATATATATATATATATATATATATATATATATATATATATATATATATATCTTTTCTCCTTTGAGCCTTTTTTCATTAAAGCCACTTTTTATTTGTGCTTTGCGCTTAAAGCCCCTATGAACCTTAGAGATTTTTTGTGTTTTTCGCATTTAATAAAATTGATCTTCATTTCGTTGGAACAAATACCTTGCAACAGAAGAATATGGTGATTGGAGTTCCTCAAATTTCAGCTCCCTCTTAAATTTGTGAAGTGTATGTTGTTAGCAAGCAGTCTCGCAACTCTTTTTCAAAAATGGGTTCATGGAGAGAAAAGAAGGCACTAGAACTTGTCCTTTTCGATATTTTTGGACCTATAACACTATCTTCTAATGGAGGTAAAAGTTATGTAATTACCTTCATTGCTAATTTTACTCGAAAAAGTTGGGTATACAGGTGAAATTTGAAGCTTTCAAAGGTTTTAAAAGCTATAAAGTGCTTGTTGAAAAAGAGATCGATAGACCAACAAAAGCTCAGCGCTCAGATCATGTGGGAGAATATAATTCACATGAATTTGCAATTTTTCGTGAGCTCCATGAAATAAAACTGCAACTTACATCAGCCTGCTCACCCCAGCAAAATGGAGTATGTGAAAGGAAATATTGTTTTATCATGAATATGAAATATTTATTTCTAAAAAGAAGTATGTGCGAGAAAGTTTGGACAGATTTGTGTTTCTCCGAATTGCACACGCAAGTGTACGTGGTCGCATAAGTAATATAGTGGTTCTTAAAAGAACCAGATTATTGATCCCAAAAGACTTGTCGACTAAATATTTATACTAAATTATACTAGTCTAATTATTTATTAAAGAGTGCAAAAGAAAATTAATGCAGAAATAAAATAATAAAATTACTTACAATAGTTTGAAAAATCCAGAGCTGCAACATATATTGAATTTTATGTATTATATTTTTGGCCTAGAAGTAATTTTAGTTGTCAAGTTACTGGTTTATAGGTTTAATTATATAATTCGTGCTACACAACTCTCTTCGCCTACTCCAATTGGATATCTAACTATATCGTTGAATAGGGAGAAGTAAACTAATTGGCGATCATTTATATTTCTTCCTATTTTGTAACCAAGAAAGTTATTCGTCCGGGAGTCACTCCTAAACACAAATCACCTCAATCTAATGGGTCGATCGAGCTCTCTATATTCTATGGTCTATCTAACCTCTCTTCTCTCAATTTTAAAATTAGACAATAGATTTATCTCATGGTGATCAGACACGAAATACTAAAACATGAATATGGAAGTAACTTATAATGACAACCAAAAATTAATTCAAAACGCCATTAATAATCAACATTTAATCCGTAGCTACAGCCCCAAAACAAGGGTTTTAGCTACAAATCTCTAAGAAAACAAGAAAAAGAAAAGAACCCTAAAAAGTATTGACGACTTTCTCTTTCAAAGTACCTCCTCTAGATTCGTTCCTCTAGTTGAATGCCTCCAATAATTATTTGTATGGACTATTTATAGATGTAATAAATCCTAAATAAAATAATTAAGTCTAAAGCAAATTAGGAATCCAAAATCAAACGAAATTTGATTTTCTTCTTTTTTTCGGCCGAACCACCCATTAAGATGCCTGCTTGATTTCTTTCTTTAATATTTCATATTTAATTCGTTTTAGCTTCAAACTTTTTCAACTTTATGTCAATTTAATCCTACAAATAAAATACACTATCTAGCACAATCCATAAAATTCATGTTCAAAAAGGACTTATATAAATAATAAATATGAGGCAAATAATGATTAAAAATATGTATTTTTGATCTCACATCATCACCCCACACTAAAACTTTTGCTCGTCCTTTAGCAATATATAACTCATCTCAAATAAATCATATTGGGATTGCCATCAATTTGGTTAATATAAACAATTAAGTCATATACCAATTTCAAAACATATAGTGCAATTCTCAATCATTATGCAAGACATCCATATAAACATCAAACCTGTAACCTCCTAGCATCAAGGAAAAACTTTAAACTCATCAATTTCAAGCTTGTTCACCTATTTCCATCAAAGAAAGCTAATAAAATCACCTATCTATCCTGAAACAAGTGCCCTCACAAAAAGAAATAGTCTACACACTAAATCAAAAGATTGAATATTAATTAAGGACTTAACATCAAAGAACAACTCTCACACTTATAAGAAAATTCACATGTATGCACAAAGAACCATAAGCTTGCCCATTATGTACCTCTCTACTAATAAGCATGATTAAATAAAATCAAATAGGATTTTAATGAGTTGTAATGTAGGCTAGGGGACGCGTAGGAAAATTATATAACAGTGATTTTGCACTTTCTTAAGCACTTTGCAATTTTAGACTCTATCGCCTACTATTTTCTTTTCTTTATTTTCAGTCATCTCTTCAACAATTATTTCACAAGTGATTCTCATCATCTCAAGAATGTTTCAATCATTTTTTCAAAAGTTTCCTTCATAGTAGCCAAACCCAACTTACATATTTTACATGTGTTAAGGTGCATGATGTCC
This sequence comes from Solanum lycopersicum, assembly GCF_036512215.1. NCBI lineage: Eukaryota > Viridiplantae > Streptophyta > Magnoliopsida > Solanales > Solanaceae > Solanum > Solanum lycopersicum. The sequence continues at coordinate 40,250,325 of NC_090801.1, read as the reverse complement.
TTGGAAGGACTAGGGCCATCATCAAGGTAATTTCTTTTGTTTATCTTTTTCTTCGCATCACATTCTTTCAAAGAGGATTTTTAAGTACTCTGTAACTATCATTGATTACTTTTTCACTCAACCATCCCCATCCCCTTTTCTCAGCATTGATAATTAGAATAAGTTTATGCTATAATGCTCAAGGAAGCAAGGTGCAAAAACTAGGGCTTCAACAGATAGTCAAGGGCAAAATATGACTACCAACAAAAGACTATAGGCTAAAAAAGGCTAACTAGTGATATTATATCTAAAAAGGCTAACTAGTGATATAATATCTAAAAAGGCTAAAATTTACTAGAAAAATCAAAGAAAGCCTATTATCATCTCCTAAAAAAAACATTACCTTTTATTTCGCTTCAATAACATGCACGACAAGTTCTATGCTAAGATGCAAAACATGGAATAAATAAAATCTCACCACACATGGCACAAGTATCAATATGGATCCATTCCACTTCTAAGATAAACATGATCATAACAAACTACAAAATAAAAGCTTTATACAAAGTCACAACCATGAGCTTAGGTGACAAAAAATTTGCATTTTTTTTTGTAATCAAGTATTCACAAGAAAGTACTACAAAAAAATTAGACCTAAATGGCAAGTATCACAACACTTAAAATGATTTTTTCTTTTCTTTAAAGAATGAAATAAAAAACTTATTCCTAAAAAAATAAAATAAAAGATACTCTGTTCAAAAGACATATTCTTGGGAAAAGAACCAAAAACAAAAGTCAAGAACCCGTCCTAAAAAATAAAAGACTCAATAAAACAATAAAAACTAGAAATTTATTCCTCCACCCCGCACTTAAAAAGATGTTATCTCTCCAAAGCATCAATCAAAATTTAAAACAAGGGTTAGGAAAACTCCTTGAGGCCTAGCTAGTGGCATGTTCTCTCAATTTTCATCAAGATTCGTACACACCCCAGACTTAAGCTCCAACGTGCTCCTTAGCTTCAAATTTTGGATACTCAGAATTCTCCAAAACCTGTAAGAACAACACACAAAAAAATACCAATAATAAAAAATAAAAATAAGAAGTTACACTATAAATTGGGTTGCCTCCCAATAAGTGCTTAATTTAATGTATACAACACAAAAAAATTTACTACTTTTCTTTCCACTTTGAATTATGAATTTTACCCCTAACTTTGCATCTATTTTTCTACTCCTCTCAAGGGGTGAGTATAACGATAAAGGAACCAAGTAATATATGTCGCATCTTGCACTTTTTGGCCCTTAAAGTGAGGAATGTTGTTTTGTCTACGTGGACTAAAAAACATTAGAATGTAGGGACCTTGTTCCTCGTCAATACACTCATCCATTAGTTCAGATTTTATAGAAAAATATTTTGAATGAGATTCAAGTTCCCTCAATTCTAAAGCATAATTATTTACAACATTCTCACTTTTGTACTCTTTCTCAACATCGCTATTAAGGAATAAAGTATAGTTGAATGGTTGAAATTTCCCTTTTTGCTCCACTAGTTGATCGTTATCCAAGACAATTGATAATTTGGCTTCAGACACCCTAATTGTTTTTGTTCAAGTGAGCCTCTAAGTCATGTATATGAACCAAATTGATCTATTTCTTGTGTAGATCAACTCTTTCTTCAATCAATTGGGTTGTCATGTATATCATGCCATCACAGATACACTCTTGAAACTTTAGAAGTCAAGTTTGTTCTTGTAGCCAAGATTGACTCACTATCTCTGCTTTTTCATAGCTTTCTTTTTGTTGAACTGCAATCTCTACTGATTTAGCTAGGGCTGTAATTTCTAATTGAATAGTGTCAAGCTCATACATGGATTTCATGATTGCTTTGTGCCCTTCTGTGCATCCAAATATTTCTCCAGTGATGTTTGAACTAACTTTATCCAACATGTCCATACATTCAATAAGTAAAACTTGTTTGGCATTTTGCACTTCATCGCCCCTACCAACATCACAAATAATAGAAGAATCATAATAGGGGTTTGGGGGAAGGAATCAGATTTCGGACAACCATTCCAATTAATACACTAACGATCACATATATGACATAAAAGATTTTTGTCACCCAACCACAATTTATTTTAATCATCCCTATCAATAAGAGTATCAAATTATTCACCATTCCAATGAATACACTGACGATCACATATATGACATAAATGACTTTCGTCACCCAACCACGATTTATTTTAATCATTCATATCAATAAGAGTATCAAATTATTCAAAGAAAGAAAGAAAAGAAAAAACATTAATTATTTAGAAAAAAATTAACAAAAATAAAAAAATTTAAATAAATAAAAAGAAAAAAGTATAATATATAAGAATAGTTAATTTCTAAGTCCCCGGCTGCGGCACCAAAAACTTGGTGCTCCCAATTGCGCACACAAATGTACCTGATCACGCAAATAATATAGTGGCTTCTAAAAGAACCACATTATCGATCCCAAAGGACTTGTCAGTTAACTATTCTTACTAAAATTATACCAGTCTAATTATATATTAAAGAGTGCAAAAGAAAAAAAAGCAGAAATAAAATAATAAAATTACTTACAATAGTTCGGAAAATCCCAGGGATGCAACATATATTGAATTTCATGTATCAAATTTTTGGCTTAGAACTAATTTTAATTGTCAAGTTACTAGTTTATAGGATTAATTGTATGAGTCGGGCTACACAACTCTCGCCGCCTACTCCAATTAGAAACCTAACAACTTTGTTGAGCGGGGATAAATAAAACCAATTGGTGAGCATTTATATTTCATCCTATTTCGTAACCAAGAAAGTTTTTCGTCCGGGCATCACTCCTAACACAAATCACCTCAATCTAATGGGTCGATCGAGCTTTCTATATTCTCTGGTCTATCTAATCTCTGGTCTATCTAACCTCTCGTCTCTCGATTTTAAGATTGGACAATAGATTTATCTCATGATGATCAAAAGTAACTTATAATGACAAAAAAAAATTAATTCAAAATGCCATTAATACTCAACATTCAATCCTAAGCTACAACCCTAGAATAAGGGTTTTAACTACTAATTTCTAAGAAAATAAGAAGAAGAAAAGAACCCTAAAAAGTATTGACGGCTTTCTCTTCCAAAGTACCTCCTCTAGATTCGTTCCTCTAGTTGAATGCCTCCAATATTTATTTGTATAGACTATTTATAGATATAATATACCCTAAATACAATAATTGAGTCCAAAGTAAATTAGGAATCCAAAATCAAATGAAATTTGACTCTCTCTTTTTTCAGCCGAACCACCTCACATTCTTGTGTCTTCAATTGCTGCCACGTGGTAAGACCAATGTCAATTGACGTTCTTTGGATATATATATATAATCTATTAAGTTACTTGCTTGATTTCCTATTTTCAATCTTTTATATTTAATTTGTTTTAGCTTCAAATTTCTTCAACTTTATGTTAATTTAATCCTACAAATAAAATACACTATTTAAAACAATGTATAAAATTTATGTTAAAAAGAATAGATATAAATGATAAATATGAGTCAAATAATAATTAAAAATATATATTTCTTATCTCAAATCAATTTCAAATGAGCAATTGCAATCCTGTGACTTCACAACTTACAAAGGATGTTGGAGGAATAAAGATCGATGAAAACTTTTAAGAATAGATTGTGGAAAGTCTGATGTATTTGACAACAACAAGGCCAGATATCACACACGTTGTAGGTCTCATTAGCAAATTCATGGAGAATTGCAGAAGAGATTTTTCGATACTTAAAAGGTATTATAGACTTTGGATTGTTGTACAGAAAGGGAGAAAATGCAGTGCTCATTTGGTCTTTTTTTTTGTTTTTTTTTATAGTGATTATGTTGGAAACTTGGATAATAGGAAGAGTACTTGATGCTATGTGTTTATGCTGAGTTGAGGTGCAGTCTCATGGTCATCAGTGAAGTAGCCAATCATCACTTTGTCAGTTGAATTTGTTGTAGCTACTGCACATGTCTCGCAAGCCATTTGGCTAAGAAATATTCTAATTGAGCTGAATTTCAACAATTTATTATGACAACATTTCAGCTATAAAATTGTCCTGCTTTACACGGGAGAAGCAAGCGTATTGATGTAAAGTTTTATTTTTTGAAAAATCTTACTGAAGATGGGGTAATTGATCTTATGTAATGAACAAGTGAAGATCAGCAGGTCGCTGACATATTCACTAAATCCCTCAAATATGCATAGTTTGTGAAGCTTAGTGTCCCGCCCCGCAAGGCGGAACATTAAATTCCAGCGTCTCCAATAATCCAGCAGCACTTCCTCAAAGCTTGGAGGGTCCAAATGCCTTGTCAAACTGCCTCCCCAAATGCTGGAGGTTGCTTGCCAACATGGAGAAAACAGGCCATGCTCACCAGGCCAGCCAAGGGCTGAAAGACAAAATTCTGTGCAAGCAATCTGCCATGTGGAAGTAAAGCTGTGAAGACAAAACTGCCTCTTTTCTAGCCTCAGAAAATCTGCCACTTGTAGCTTTTATTTTGAATGCTTGCCCACACTTTTTTGGCTCACTTTTGGAGCCTTTGTATATTGTAGAAGTTGCCATTCAGATAGGATAGTTAGAAAAATACTTTCTCTCTTACTTTGTAAAAAGCTCTTGGAAGCTCTCTCTTGGAAATATTGGAAAATTGGCCTTGCTACCTCCCAAACTCGATTGCCTTTCTTGCCTTCATTCTTGCTTTCATTTTCTGTTTTGTGGCTTTGCTTGTGGACTCTTTTGGACGTTTGGTTGGACTGAGTTAGAAGAGCCGTGCAAGCCTTCTTGACTGTCCTTCACGGTGCGAAAAAATTCACCCCGTGACAAGTTGGTATCAGAGCAACAGTTGAGCATGACGTCCAGGTCACAAAGGAATGAGGAGATTGTTCAAGATAAGGAACCAGAAGTTCGGAAAGAACCATCGAAGAAGCGAGACAAGAGCAAGGTAAGAGAGCCCTCTTCTAACCCTTCTCTTGCTGGTCGTACTGCTGTTGAAGAGGAAGGAGGCGCGGACAACAACCCACTCGACGAGAGAATCGTCGGAGTTGAGGTGGGGTTGTCGGCCTTGAACAGGAGAATTGTGGTGGTTGAAAATAATTTTAGTTCCCTCGAGTCCGTAGCTATTGAAGGGCTGGACGAGGTGAAGAACAGCTTGGCTGATCTTGAAGATGTTCAAAGAGAGGGTCTGTCCGCCCTTGAAATCAAGTTCAACGAAGCCATCTCTGCCCTTCAAAGAGAGGTGGAGGCTTTGAAACGGCAGGTTGATAAGACTGTCGAGGCGGGAGTTGCTCCTCCCGTTACTGTTCGAGAAACCCGGATTGAGGCTCCTAAACCCAAAGAATTTAGAGGGGATAGGAGTGCTCAGGACGTAGAGAACTTCATATGGAAAATGGAGTCCTATTTTGAACATGTTGAGATGCGCACGGAAGCGGCCAAGATCCAGACAGCGGCTATGTACTTGACGGACACAACCATGCTGTGGTGGCGACGCAAAAAGGCTGATATGGAGAGAGGGGCTTGCCAGATTGATGATTGGGAGCAGTTTAAAACTGAGCTCAAACGGCAGTTCTATCCCCAGAACGTCGTCCACGAAGCCCGCAGGAAGTTGAGGGAGCTAAAGCAGACTTCCTCCATCCGGGAGTATGTGAAGGAATTCACGAAGTTAACACTTCAGATTCCTAGTTTGACGAGTGAGGACTTTCTATTCTATTTCCTTGATGGCCTTCAGAATTGGGCCAGTCAGGAGCTGCAACGACGTCAAGTGCATGACGTTGACGAGGCGATCGTAGTGGCGGAATCGCTCAATGATTTCCGTGGTGATGCTGCAAAAGGGAGGGATAACAGGAGCAAAACTATTCCTCCCAAAGTCGACAACAACAACAGTGGACGGAGCAGACCAAATACCAGCCGGAGCAGTGACACGAGAAGCAACCCTCATAATGAGCCTTCAAACTTTCGGAAAAATTATGAAGACCGCAAGAGGGGTGCTCCTCAGCGGGAAGGCTGTTACATCTGCGAAGAGACGACACATGCCGCTCGGTACTGTCCGTCTTTGAGGAAGCTGAGTGCCGTGGTAGCTGCCGAGAAGCAGCAAGAGAAGGCTGCAGCGCAAGCGGACAGCTCTGCCGGTGAGAAACGTGGGCAGAGTAGCGGAGCTGACAAAGGCAAGAACGTGGCCGTAGGCATGTTCAATCATATGGAGCTTATCAGCCACATCTCCATTGCTGCTTTGGTTGCCAAACCAGCTAGCGTCAGGCCTCGAGAATCTCTGTTCGTCGATGCCAAGCTGAACGGCACAGACGTGCGGATCATGGTAGACACAGGGGCAACCCACAACTTTGTGACTGAGCAGAAGGCCAGGGAGCTGGGCCTAAGTTATGTTGCCAGTAATACCAAGTTGAAGACCGTCAATGCCACTCCTACTACTGTCACTGGCTTCGCGCCTAGAGTTCCGATTGAGTTAGGAGAGTGGGCCGGGCAGACTGATTTTACAATTGCCCCGATGGATGTATTTGATGTCATCCTAGGACTTGACTTTTGGTATGAAGTCAATGCCTTCATCTCGCCGCGTCACAACCAGCTTCATATCAGTGACACCGGTGGGTCTTGCGTGGTACCCCTTATTCGGGTACCACAAACTGGAATGCAATTGTCGGCAATGCAGATCATCAAGGGCTTCAAGAGAGGCGATCCAACATTTCTTGCCACTCTGATTGAAGACACTGGGAGCTGCCCTGAGGCAGTTCCATTGCCGCCTTGCATCGAACATGTCCTTAGAAGCAACAAGGACGTTATGCCAACAGAACTTCCCCAACGGCTACCACCCCGGAGGGAAGTTGACCATCAAATTGAGCTAGTTCCAGGGGCAAAGCCGCCTGCCATGACGCCTTATCGCATGGCACCCCCGGAACTGGAGGAGTTAAGGAAGCAGCTCAAGGAGTTGCTGGATGTTGGACACATCAGGCCGTCCAAGGCGCCATTTGGTGCGCCTGTGCTATTCCAGAAGAAGAAGGACGGGACGCTGCGGTTGTGCATCGACTACCGGGCCCTCAACAAGGTCACGGTAAAGAACAAATACCCCATGCCTTTGATTGCAGATTTGTTCAAACAGGTTGGGACAGGCGAAGGTGTTCACCAAAATGGATTTGAGAAGAGGGTATCACCAAGTTCGGATTGCCGAAGGTGATGAGCCGAAGGCTGCCTGTGTAACGCGTTATGGTGCGTTCGATTGGCTGGTGATGCCATTTGGGTTGACGAACGCACCAGCGACATTCTGCACGCTGATGAACAGACTGTTCCAATCTTACTTGGATCAGTTTGTTGTGATTTATTTGGATGATATCGTGGTCTACAACAACAACATGGAGGACCATGTAGAGCACTTGTGCAAAGTGTTTGAGATCCTGCGCAACAACGAGCTGTATGTGAAGCGTGAGAAGTGCAGTTTCGTGCAACCAACTGTCCATTTCCTTGGGCACACTATCAGCCATGGCAAGATTCATATGGATAGCGACAAGATAGCTGCTATCAACAATTGGGAAGCACCAACGAAGGTACCAGAATTGAGGTCCTTCCTTTGCCTTGCTAATTACTACCGGCGCTTCATCTTCAATTATTCCGCCATAGCAGCTCCTCTCACAGACTTGCTGAAGAAGGACCGTGACTGGAATTGGTCGGCAGCTTGCCAAGCTGCCTTTGAGAGGCTGAAGTTGGCTGTGACGAAAGATCCTGTGTTGGCCTTGCCAGACTTCTCCAAGCCATTCGAAGTCCACACGGATGCATCAGACTTCTCTATCGGTGGCGTCCTAATGCAAGAGGGCCACCCGATAGCCTATGAGAGCAGGAAGCTGAATGAAGCGGAGCAGCGGTACTCAGCACATGAGAAGGAAATGACAGCCGTGGTGCACTGCCTGAGAACGTGGCGCCACTACTTGCTGGGAGCTCACTTTGTCGTCAAGACGGACAACGTCGTGACAACATATTTTCAGTCCCAAAAGAAGTTGTCCGCCAAGCAGGCTCGATGGCAAGACTACCTAGCAGAGTTCGACTTTACTCTGGAGTACAAGCCGGGGAAAGCGAATGTGGTGGCTGACGCCCTTAGCCGCAGGACTTCATTGGCAGCCATTGTGAGCTCAAGCAGCAGCTCACTTGTTGATGACATTAAGGAGGGATTGCAGCATGATCCCATTGCTAAACAACTCTTCACCTTGGCCCAACAAGGCAAGACGAAGAAGTTTTGGGAGGAAGACGACCTGCTCTATACAACGGGCAGGCGTGTGTACGTCCCGAAGTGGGCTAGACTTCGGCGTACCTTGATGAAGGAAGGCCACGACTCTGCTTGGGCTGGTCACCCGGGGCAGAAGAGGACCTTGGCCTTACTTGAAGCTTCATACTACTGGCCTCGGATGCGGGATGGCATCGATGTGTATGCGCGAACGTGCCTTATCTGCCAATAGGACAAAGTTGAGACAAAGGTACCGGACGGATTGCTGGAGCCGCTGCCCATTGCTGAAAAGCCTTGGGACAGCGTCACAATGGATTTCATAACCTGTTTGCCAAATTCAGAGGGCTTCGGAACAATTATGGTCGTGGTGGATCGCTTCTCCAAATATGCGACGTTCACCACCACCACGGCTAACTGCAAAGCCAAGGAAGCTGCCAGAATCTTCCTACGTGATGTTGTCAAATACTGGGGCATTCCTAAACACATCATCAACGACCGTGATCCCCGATTTACGGGTTTGTTTTGGAGGGAGCTGTTTAGCTTGCTGGGGTCGGAGTTGCATTTCTCGACCAGTTTCCACCCTCAGACGGATGGTCAGACGGAGAGGATCAATGCACTATTGGAGTGCTACTTGAGGCATTATGTTAGTGCCAATCAGAGGGACTGGGAAAGGCTGCTTGATACTGCCCAATTCTCATATAACCTGCAGCGCAGTGAGGCAACGGGGAAAAGTCCATTTGAGCTAGCGACGGGGCAGCAGCCAACCACACCCCAGTCCTTGCCTGTTGATGCTGGTTTCAAAAGTCCAGGTGCCTATCAAATGGCCAAGGCCTGGGAAGAACAGGTCGACCTTGCACGGTCGTACCTTGATAAGGCTGCCCGAAAGATGAAAAAATTTGTTGATCGTAGGCGACGTCCGGTGAATTATCAGATTGGAGATAGAGTCATGGTGAAACTGAATCCCCGGCAACTCAAGTCGCTGCGAGGCGTGAATCAGAATTTGATTCGCAAGTACGAGGGGCCATTTGAGATTATTGCCAAGGCTGACAAGATCTCCTATCGGGTAGACATGCCGCACCATCTGAAGATTTATCCTGTCTTCCACGCAAGCCAATTAAAGCCCTATTTTGAAGACAAAGAAGACAAGGATCGGGGGCAGTCCGAGAGGGCCAGAATCTTCATCACTCCGCCCACTGTGGACAAACAGATTGAGGCTATCATCGATCACCAGCTCGTTCGTGGGAAAGGCTGGAACAATTCCAGTTCACAGTTTCTAGTGCACTGGAAGGGAACGGCACTGGAGAAGGCAACTTGGGAGAAGTACGAAGACTTGTGGCAGTTCCGCGACAAGGTCCATCGGTACATGCAGTTGTGTGGCGTCGGGGTCGTCGCCAATTCAGGCGGTGGAGCGTGTCCCGCCCCGCAAGGCGGAACATTAAATTCCAGCGTCTCCAATAATCCAGCAGCACTTCCTCAAAGCTTGGAGGGTCCAAATGCCTTGTCAAACTGCCTCCCCAAATGCTGGAGGTTGCTTGCCAACATGGAGAAAACAGGCCATGCTCACCAGGCCAGCCAAGGGCTGAAAGACAAAATTCTGTGCAAGCAATCTGCCATGTGGCAGTAAAGCTGTGAAGACAAAACTGCCTCTTTTCTAGCCTCAGAAAATTTGCCACTTGTAGCTTTTATTTTGAATGCTTGCCCACACGTTTTTGGCTCACTTTTGGAGCCTTTGTATATTGTAGAAGTTGCCATTCAGATAGGATAGTTAGAAAAATACTTTCTCTCTTACTTTGTAAAAAGCTCTTGGAAGCTCTCTCTTGGAAATATTGGAAAATTGGCCTTGCTGCCTCCCAAACTCGGTTGCCTTTCTTGCCTTCATTCATGCTTTCATTTTCTATTTTGTGGCTTTGCTTGTGGACTCTTGCTTTAGATTCTTTGGACGTTTGGTTGGACTGAGTTAGAAGAGCCGTGCAAGCCTTCTTGACTGTCCTTCACGGTGCGGAAAAATTCACCCCGTGACATTAGGGAATCACTTGGAGTTTGTACTTTTGTGGATGTATATTCAAGAAATTAAACTGAAAGGGAGGGAATGTCAAGAATTTAATTTAACTATTAATTCTATGTTACAGTTATTAGTGGAGACATTTACTTTCTACATGTTTCCCACGTCTTTAGCAGGTCCTGGCTTTTAGGTTTCAGTTATTGTTTGTGGTTAAGTTATTTCCTTTTCTTTATAAGTTGTAGAAGATAGTTTGTTGTAAGTTGATTTAAATCTCTCCGACAGTAAAATGTTTTCTTTTCCTTCAATATATTTCTATGTTCTACTCGTTACTTTCTTTAACACAAATTCCAACTATAAAGTGATTATTGGTATTTAAATTTGTGTTAAGATATCACAACTGTGAAAGAAAAAAAGGACTCCTATTTGATAATGAGAAAAAGGGAGTTGGTGTAAGGCTGTTTCAAATTGATTAAGTCTGAGAATGACGGTTACTCTTCTACTTATCGGCTTACTGCGACCTTGAGTGGTTTTTTAATCTTGTTTTATCTTTCTTCTTTCTTTGTACTCTGTTAGAAGCTCTTGCACCTATTTAGGCTAGATTCTTAGAAATATTGTTAAAATTTTTTTAAAACAATGAATTTTTCTTATTTTTGTTGTATGTTCTTTATAATTGAGAATGAGTAGCAAGGATTTTGTTTATTTAGTCAAAATAGAGTAGGTGCATGCCCAATCCTATAAAGAAATTTAATCAACTTGAAATAAAGTAATGGATAGTATAGAATAGAAAAGTATGTTTAAGCATAAAAACTCAACCCTCAAAAGTAGCTAAATGGAAGTATCAATCTTGTTGCATTTAGGCATTTGTTGTCTACCTACAATTTTCTTGCAGACTCCTTGTTGAAATAGTAGCAACTAATGTATCATAAATACGAAATTTCAAGAGGAACTCACAATTTTAATTTGGGACTGTCCAGAGGAATTTGAGTCGAATGTGTATTACACTCCCCACTTGAAAAGCTTCCAAGGTAAAATTTTGAAGTTCAACTACACACAAATGGTTTTAAGTGAATAATACATGAAAAAAAATTGAAACATCGAAAAAAGCTCATATTTAAAATTTGAAATTGTTTAAAGAGATGCCGATCGCGATATAAAAAAAAATCCTCATGAAAAAAGATGAAATTGTTTAAAGAGTTGCTGATCGCGATTTTTTTTTAAAAAAAATCAACTCATGAAAAAAGATCTACACACGAAATTCCACTCTCCTCTATCTCACTCAAGTGAATTGGTTTCGAGAGCATTCCGCCAATTTTTGGCGGCTTTCACTTTCAACCCGATTCACCGCCTACGTGCCCTTTACGCCCCCCCCCCCCCCCCGCGTTTTGCCGCAGCTGCTGGCACGGAGTTAGCCGGGGCTTCTTCCTCGAACAGTTGCAATATATAACATTGTACAACACTGTTAAATTTCCACTACATATTATGCATCATATATACACAATTATACATTAATATAAAATTTCGAATTGATACATTATATAGCTATTTATAACACATAAATACACTAGGCATAAACTTTTTTTCACCTGTGTAGTTGAGTAAGAAGCCCAGAGCAAAAAGGAGCTAACATTAACCTACAACCACACAATTGGCTAGACTAGAGAACACATACAATAGTAATATAGTGAATACATAGGCAAAGCCAATAACATCTGTGAAAGAAGGATGCCTACAATCAATCATCAATATTTCCTATTGGGATCAACCCAATTAATTTTACAAAAATAAGCCACGACCAAAACAAATGTTAACTTGAGAATATGGCATTGGATCACCTAAGCACTATCAGACTAATTTAATCTGCCAGGAATCAAGCACACTTACTGAACAATTCAACAAGAGGTAAATTTTAAAGCTTCCAACACCGCCGCCCTAAGAAAATTGATGTTCTAAGCTTAATAGTTGCTTGTTACCTTATCTTACAAGAGCCACTAAAGCGAAGAACTTCACTAGGCACAATGCTCCACTACATATATGTATGCCAACCACTGCGACATTTTTCTGCCTGATTTCCACATAATATGGCTGCAAACTTCTTCTAGGAGCGATGTGATCATTCATCACAGGTCAAGTAAGTATCATTCCCGTTATGTACAATGGAAGAATATCCAGAATTTGCTAACTAGCCTTTCCTTGGGTGCTCATCAATGTCCATGAATTCACCAGTAACCCTGCAAAACAGAGAGAGGCAAGTATCACCATCTAACGCTTTAGCAAGTTGTTATTCTGAATCGATTTTTCTTTTATGGGTAGCTGAATTTCTAGACTGTTACAGTGTCTTAGAGCTAAGTCATAAATATCAAAGCAATGTTTCTTTTTATTTGAAAAAGGGTGTTATGTAACCAATTCCAGCACTCTTAGAAACATCTTTATTTTGTTGTTAACAAAAACAAAGGAAAAGCAAAAACTCCTCAGAAGTAAATTAGCTATGAGATTGAAAATATAAACAGATCTAGTTTCACTTTGAGTTCTTAGTACACAGCATGTTGTTAGAAGAAATAATAACATAAGGACTCCATAAAATGTTTGGGGAGTTCGCATTAAAAATATCAAGTACCTGTCATATGATAAGAAGGCATCACCAATTGTTCCACTAACTTTATTCCGTACCTTTCTTACACAAACCTAGAGTAGAAAAAAAGAACATTAAGCAAAATATCTAAGGTAAACAACTAATGATCTTACTAGAAAAAAAGAACATTAAGCAAAATATCTAAGGTAAACAACTAATGATCTTACTAAGCAAAACAAACCTGCACTTGATCCACGGGGCCAGCCGAAGGATCTCTGTTACGATGAATAACAATACCATTGTCACATTTGTTTATGAAGTGTGCACTTCCACTAATATCGTACAGATTTGGAGGACCTCCTACCCAATGATGCAACTAGCAAAATATATTTGATGGTCATTGATATTATTGAATTGAATAACAAAGGCAACAGCAGTAGCACAACAATTTAAGTCATCCAACCTGTCTCGGATGTGCAACAAACCAAACATGACATGAATGGTGTTGTGCAAACCGTTTTATCTTCGTCAGCATCTGGCTGACATACTCTGTTTCGGTCCTGAAAAGTTAAATGAATGGTTATAAATGACCCAACTCCAACAAGTCACAGCGAAAGAGACCATGTTCCTAATGATCTCAATATTGGAGAAAACTGAATGGTGATGAACATGGAACACTACAACTACAATTTCAATGTTTCAAGCACAAAGAGAACTCGTATTAATTTCAAGAGTGAAACATAGTATAGAAATGAAACAATAGGTAACAGAGCAACCTAAGGATGTTATCATAATGAAGAGTTGGACAAGAACAAGCTTCACCAAGTTGAATATTTCTGCAGGTAATATCTTGAAAAGGGGATACAACCAAGAATCCTGAACTTACAAAAATTTCAGCCTTCGGGGTTGACAATGGTAATCAATCTCTGTGGAGAAAAATGAGTGCTCGAGATCTAAAGAAGTAAGAGTTTCCTCTTGAGAGGAAGATGTCGAAGAAGAAAAGCCAACCAACAACATTGTAGTAAAAACTGTTGCTTGATATACAAGTCAAAATTCCTAAAGAGCAGGACAAATCTACAGAACAAATTTCAAAAGCAAGAATTATATAGATTGCGGGCGATACTCCAACAGTTTGAAAGTGCTAAGGGGTCAGTTGATAGCCAAGTGCTGAACAGGGTCAAGGCCCAGGGTATTGCAAATTCTTCTCGGTTTCTAATGAAATGAAGCAACTGGACGGGATTTGCCAATCAAATGTGGATTGTGTAATTGACGCCCAATCCAATTAGAGGGTAAGTTTCATCCCCTCCTACTCCCCAACCCTTGCTTCCCTGCCACTCCCACCTATAACATTTCCTGTGAAATTCATGTTTAGAATCTCTATCTTCATTTTTTTAAAAAAGGTGTAGATTTACAAATGAAGTACCAAGCTTACACATGTAGTGCAGGACTCAACAACCTTCTACACATCATACCATCAATCTGTCATGTGATCTCTCCTAACAAACTACTATTACATCAAACATAAAAGTTATGCAAACATTTATTCTTAGTTCTAGAAATATGTATCCTTTTTCCTTTAAAGTAAGCTTTGTTTCAATCCAGCCAAATGATCCAAAAAATGCATATGGATATGGTCTTCCAAATTTGCTTCAGATGTCTTGAAATCCTTTGGCTTTGCCAGCATTCTAGTAAGCTCTTAATCTTCAGAGGCATCACCCATACCAATAACATTAAGAAACAACACTGAATACTATCTAGAGCACCTGCAATATAGGAAAATATGTCCCACTGTTTCCTGGTTCTCTTCACACAGATAGCTTTTACTCTTTAAAATCAAAATCTCTCTTTTGCAAGATATTCCGGACCAGTGAGAAATCCCTACACATTGTTAGCTTTAATAACAGACTAGAAATTTTTGATTGAGAACATAAGAGCAATTCTCTTTGTTTTGAACAATTGAAACTGAAACCAATTGTTGAAACAGTTGACAGAAACCTTCCAATCTAAGTTAATTAGATTCCTTCTTAAGTGTAATTGCCAACCAGAATTTGAATGGAAAACTCAGAGATGTAGCCATCCTTAACCATAGAGCAGCTAAAAATATCTGGAAACCAGTTCTTCAAACTTGTATTACCAATCAGATGTCTGACCAAAATTTAGTTCTGGCCTTATTCCCACTTCTGGATCAGTACGTTGTAAAAGATCTCCCCCACTCTTCACCCCACAGTACACTTAACCCTTTCCTGACTCCCCCTGTTACTCTCAATCGTGTGGGATTGTCTTCAACCATCCATCTTGCCTCAGATAAAATCGATTAATCTTTCCCAGATTTCATCACCACCCTTGATGTATCTGTTGGGTTTAGGATCTTTTTTCCCTTCCTATGTTGGATAAATGGAAGTCTTATTTGGACCAGCCCACTTAAGCCCATAAGCCCAACATTATGTGGCATATACAAGGCTTATTTAGGTCTTATTTTCATAAACACACGGGAGAAAAATCAAGAGAGCCGTTTTAGAGATTGAGAGGAAGAGAGAAAAATCCCGTTTTTGCTTCAGGAAATTTTCTGCTCAGGCAGTCCGCTTCAGAGTTTGCTGCTACTCTTTTTTAACCGGTGGATCGTGTTCATGCTCAAATTTGAACTGGGAGTTCTCAGCATCTGGTTCTTGCTATTCAACGGTGGAGATCGGACTTGGTTGTTTGTAGCTTCTGATTTTGGGGCGTGAACAGTAGCTCGTTTTTGAGTGAAATGTCTCCTTTAATTCTCTAGTTTTGGTGCAACTTGTTTCATTATTGCTCGTTGTTTGGCACTTGTTTTGTGGCCAATTTTGGAGAACAATATTTCAACACTGGTGTTTATAGTGGAGCTTTTGGTCCTGTGGTTTTTTACCCTTCACATCGAAGGGTTTTCCACATAAATCTTTGTGTGTTGTGTGATTGGCTTATTCTTGTCATGTTGTTTTTGTTTGGTTGATATACTTGCTGTCCATTCTTCGTATTGCTTGATTTAGTTCTTCTCTTGGTTCAAATTGAAAGGAAAGTTTAGACTTGGATATTATTCTGCTATTATCCTGTAGGATATTCATTGTTAGTGCCTTACCTTTCCCAACAGTATCTCCACAATCAGTTTAACCAGTAGGCTCTTTCTGTATAATTTCAGTTTTTTCTCTCCCAAACCCCCTGATTTTACCGTTAATGACCACTTCCAATTTTAAGAGATGTATTGTATCTTCCTTTTAATGGCATTACCATTCCACAAGAACATATCCCTTATGAAATTCAACTACTCTCCAATGCTGCAGTTGTAGGTAAAAAGGGCATAATAATGAAGCCATTCCATCTAGTACACTGGCAGTGCAACTTTTTCTTCTTCTAGTGTTTGCTAGTGCAAAAGAAATGCTCGGACCTGTTCAGCCATCCCAAGGGGTCATTAAATCAAGTAAAATCCAACCTTGTATATCTAAGAATGATAGAACGTCCTCCAGTTTCTGATCCTGACCCTCCTGCCACAGTAGTTTTACCCTTCCAACCTTTGATTATGACTGATACTTTTCATTTGATTCAGAATCAATCTTCAAATTTGCTAAACCCTTGGTGATTGTATCCAAACGAGCAATTATGGCTTCTTGTCTGGCTAGATTGGCTGCAGGTTTTTCTTGGAACAAGTTCCCCAACTGTGCTAGTTGTCATCGGATTTGGTTTCCCATAACTTCCGTCTCTGATACCAAGTTGTTATGATCACATGACATGGATCTAGTTATGGGGACGCTGCAAAATGAGTCTGATGTTTTCTTCCCACGACCTATGGTGCTGGTTTGTTAAAAGAGAAGCTGCAATCTCAAGAGTTAAAGTATACTCAAAAACTGGAATAAGTTTCTGCTTAGATTTCATATGATAAATGGAGTTTAATACTATACTGGTAAGACAACTACCCCTAGAAACGAGGACACGGTTTCCTAACGTCACTGGAGTCCAAAGCTACAGATAACTCTACTGGAATGAGATGGTGCAAATAACTACTGTTGTAAGCCTTTAGGAGCCAAGGAGTGCTAACATTTTGTCAATAGTGCATTTTGTGTTTCTTGTTCACTTGTTCGATCCACAAAACTCTGAGATTTTATCAGCAAAAATAATTCTTCAGACTTTGCCACTTCTCCAGTTACCTCTTGATAAAATTCCTCTCTATTTCTGCTTGTCCTTCATCAGGAAGCACTCTCTCACTTTGCTCTATGCCTCTATCACTTCCAGAGTAGCCAGAGCCTTGTTTTTCTCGTCTTCCAATAAAAATTAACCCTTTTCCCTCAATCTTCACTTCCTTTAGAATGCTGCTACTGTATCTCTTCACTTTTAATCTAGCCCATTGAAGATGGTTTTCCGGAGATGTCTCCTCCATTTTTTACCATCCTCCAGACTGTTCTCTGACTGCTTTGAATATCTATCTGACCCAAAGGTGAAGAGACCCATAGCTTTGACCCAAGTTCATTCTTTTTGTCATCCATTCAAACAACATCCAGTGACTGGAGCCCACCACTCCAAGTAAATTTTTTCTTTTTTCCAGCTCCACTCACCTTGAAGAACTTGTTCCACCATGTATTTTGTTGGGAACTTGAATAAAAATTGACTGTCAGCTATTTCGTAAATGTTCACCCTGAATGCATTCTTTCAAGTCGACACCAACCACCTTCTTATATCTGATAGTGTTGGTTTTACATTCAAATAACTGTTAAAATGACAGACCACACATCATCCCAAGTCATCGCTCTCAGCCGATGCTTTCCCTCAGTTATGGTGATTTTATAGTCGCTTGTACTGATCAATGTTCCGTTTGCCCCCTTTGATTACCATTTACTGGTTCTGACAGTTTCAGCATATGGAATTTCTGGGTCTGTCTTCCGGTCGGACTTGTACTTTTTTGATGAATCTGTTGATCTTAAACGTGACAAGCATTTAATGTCACTTCAGGGATAATAATGACAAATCTGTTGTCTCCTTGTACCGAAAAAATACTTATAAATCTGCCGATATTGTTGTTTTCTCTTGGACAGAAAAATAGTGCATATTGCTACTTAAGTTTTCATCTCCTCGTCTGTGCTTCTTTATCCCTTGAAGCTTCCTGTAGGAAGTAGCCAATCCACTCCATGGTTTTCTTGTTGAATGCCGTTCTTCGCTCAGATTACGGCTTTGTTCCACCCAGTCGTACCAAAGTTCTGACCCCACCGCAAAAATACATTCTGTTCTCCCCCGTCGAATTTTTGTTGCTGTAAATGAGGGGAAAAAGGAAGAATGGTAGAAAGGATGGGAAGATGTTTTTCAGTGATCAGAAGTCCACCGGATTCAGGACCCCAGCTTGAAAATCAGCTCTAAGAAATTACCTTGGGGGTAGTGCCTGGGAGCCTTCTCTCTCTACTCCTTAACACCATTGTTCCAATTAAAAGTAAACATTTCTACAAGAAATAAAATAAAGAAAAAGGGAAATGCTTAACGCTTCTATCCAAGAAGAAGCTGCTTCTTCCACCTTGCCTCGCCTGAAGAGCCAAACCCTACTTCACCTAGATTTTACATCACTGCATCCTACTCCATCTAGCTCTTAAAAATTCATGAAGCAAAATTGGGAGACCAGAGAGCGGTACCAACCCCAGTCCATCAAAACCTCACAAGCAGTCCCTTCAATTTAGTTCACTCGATTCAATAACTACCAAAAGCTCAAGTGTCTAACAATAAGACAAATAGGAGGAACATTTTCTAAGAATTGCAAAGTTTGATTATTTCTTCAAAGCTTGGGGTTTAGATAGTGTGTACAAGAACCCTACATCTTATATATCTCTTACTCACAAAGTTACACAGATTAACCTTTCTAGATAATATAAGAACCTTCCGTATTTACACTCTCAACAATAGGAAAGGGACGATTTCCCTTCTTTCACTTATGGCCACATCATTCTCTCTTGCATTTCAAAATTCAAAGAACACATCTTCTGATTTTTGAATTACAACAAAGACAAGAATCCATGAAGCTTTTGGAATTTCACTTCCCTTGCTCTACTTCTTGGAATCTGTTAGCCTGTCAAGATACTTCAGCAGAATGGACTACCAAAAGATTTCTTTTAAATGGAGCATCAGATGGCAGCAGTATGAGGAAGAGAATAGTAGTAGCAAACAAATATAGCAAGGAGAAAATGCAAAGAGAACGTAGGAATTCACCCTATACAAGGTATCAGCACAAAATATTCTCAAGCAACTACCAAGAACAGGTGGCAAGAAGTATTTTAAAATTGAGCTACAGATTTTGTTATCCTGGGATAATCAGGAGACTGCGTGTTAATATGGATTCACCAACCATAAAAAATGCATAAAAGGTTACTCACTGGCTTGAAGGACGTTGATGATCAAGTTCATTGTATGGGTCAATTACAAGTCCATTCACCCCATGTCTTAAAACTGCAGCTTTTGCAAGCGAGAGAACCCAGTCAATATTCGGCAGGCAATCATTCTCACACCTGTTCAATTAACCTACTTTTCTGGTTAGTGAAGAAAAAAGAGATTCAACAAACAAACAAAAAAGAAAAGATAAGGTAAGCTTCTTCAAAATACGAGATTCAAATAAAAAAGAAAAAGATGGCTCAAGGTTACGAGCTTTCCCTAGCTTAAGCAGCAAGGCATGTGCCTCATCCATCACCCATGGGCTCTATCATAAGAAGGTAATACTAAACAACAAATATAGTTAGTAAACTGACATACTATTTGCTAAAAAGACAGTATGAATCAATTTTTAGTAATTCTGGATAGTAAAAAAAAAAAAAGTAGTATAAGAAAGCTAGCCCCAAAAACATAAAAAGACCCTAAGAAAGCTAGTTCAAAAAACTTAAAAGTTAAATCTTCTCATCTAAATTAGAGATTTAAAATAGTTGTGAACTTGATTGAAATTGATTTCACTTCAAACATTTCATTGGAGTACAATATTTCAGTTATTTTGTCCAAATGAGTGTTGTTAGTATTTGTAGAGATTTTTCCATACCACAGGCACATAATCTTTTCCTCATTAGTGCATCGCTTTGTTAAAGCTCACGCTTCAATTTTTCTTTGCAACTTAAGACACCAATAGACTATGACACATTAGACAAGAAAAGTTATAAAGAAATCATTGAGATATTTAAAAAAGCTAAAGAGAAGTACAGTAGCGATAAGATATATGGGGAATAACTCTCTCTCTCTCTCTGTTCTAGCTTGAGTCTAAATGTGTTTTTCTTGCACATCGCATTGATTCACCCATTAAGCTCTCTCTCTCTCTCTCCCTCTCCCTCTCCCTCTCCCTCTCCCTCTCTCTCTCTCTCTCTGTCTCTCTCTCTCTCTCTCTCTGTTTGATGCATAAAAGAGACCATTTCTAGCTTGAGTCTAAATGTGTTTTCTTACACATCGCATTGATTCACCTATTAAGAGCAATAACACCTCGTTCATTTTGTTGCTTGATATGGTAAATAAAGATGGACTTTGAGCCTAACTCAATACAAAAGACAAACTCATGAGGTGAGAATAGAAAAGACCATTATTTTATAAGGATTTCTCAAGATCATATAAAGAGACAACAACTCATACACTCAAACCAATCTGGGATCTAATGCCCCATCACATTCCCCGGTTGGATATCATTACGTGGACAACATAAGATATAAGGCCCTAATATTGGATCTTGAAAGATATGCCACCTGGGCCTAACTCAACACCAAAAGCTAGCTCATGAAGGAAGGATTGTCCAAGTCCACATAAGCAAACCATCAACCCATTTCCCAACCAATGAGGGACTTTAACCCCCCCTTCACGCCCAGACCCAACTGTAGCGTGGGCCGGGAGCCCAAACAAGAATCTATCTGGCTCTGATACCATGAAAAGATGACACCTAGACCTAACTCAACACCAAAAACTAGCTCATGAGGGGAATATTGTCCAAGTCCATATAAGCACACCACCAGTCCATTCCCCAACCAATGTGGGACTATAACGCACTCTGATAGGATGAACCATAAAATAGCAATGGGCCTCTTATACCATGTAAAAAAGTGCACTTTATGCCTAACTCAACCTCGTGAGGTGAGGATTGCTAATACCAAATAAGGGACAATAGTTTATTCACTCAACTGATGTGGGAGACAAAAGATAACACTAGATTCCTTATCGGATACTACCTATTCAAAACATGGCATCCTTGATGTATATACACAATCAGTTAGTCCAGGATTTTCATTAAATTGAACTACAGAACATGGAGAGTAAGCTTAGAGAACATATGTCAGTTCAAAATAGAGGTCAGTGAGATCATCAGGCAAGCTTCAAGATTCATATTTTAGGAAACTGCCACCATCACCTTATGAGGAAAAATGTATCACTGAGCCATTGTTTTCCCTCTTCAAACTCCTGAGCGCTCATCCGTTCAACAGATTCCCCATATCTGCATTATCAATGATCAAAACATTAACATACAAACTAACAACGAATAAAAGATAGATGATTTCACAAGTATGAGTAAGATATTTCTCTCGTGTAACAGAAAGTCAGGTTCTGCTTACAGGAAAAAAAGCTGAAAGAGGAAAACAACAAAAGCTTTACAAATAAGTAGCAGGATATTACTATCCCACCTTCATAGACCAAGCCACAGAGAAGTTAAAGTGGGTCTATATTCTAGAAAGCTAAAGAAAAGGCTGTTGGTCCAACCAGCAATCTATGTTTGCAAAGAATGAAAGCTTCAAACATGTGCCACACATTTGCAAGAATGGAAGCAGTATGTTTCTGATACCTAAATCATTGTCTTTTTTGGAAACCAGTTACTATTGTGTGTATAAGATAAGGTGCGCAAAATAGTACATGGATACCTAAATGATTGGGAGGTTCAAAGAGTTGCAGATTTGCTTATGGTGATAAATGATTTCAATGTAACAATACTAAAAAGAAAATGACAAAGAGACTTAAGAAGTATAGGATGTTTCCTACTTGCCTCACATCAAAAAAAGGTTTCTTTATGTGCTTCTCCAAAAGTTTTCTAGCATGCTCCCGTACCTACAAATCAGTAAAGCAAAAAGAAAGTAAGAAAAAACAAGCAAACAACAACTGGGCAAGGGTGAATGCGCTGAAGGATACATTGTTTCGTACTGTGGTAAAAAAGAAAAAAAAAGTGGAATACCCTAATTTTATGAGATAATATTTAGTGAAAGGTGAAGGCTGAGCTGTAAAACAGCTCCTTCTAACAGATTTTAAAAGCTCCCATTAAGCATTGAAGAAAAACAAAGGTGATTGTTGACTATGACAAGACTCAAGAAAGATATAGTAATATGGAGAAGAAAAAATCCTTTCACGCACTGACAAAACCAAAAGTGCCCCTTCTTTCAAAGAGAGCAGGACGGGTTATTCACATTTCATTTTATGGTCAGAGGCGCGATTTTCAAACTGTTCTAAACACAATTAACCTTTGAAGCCTTTGGGTGGCAACACAATAATGCATGTATTAACATCGGTCCAAAACAAAACTACACGAGCTGAAACATTATTTAAGCAATATTTTCATCTTGTTTCACAAGAATTCAAGATGTAGGATTTACTTGGTTTGACAGTATAAATTGAATCTGATTAATCTAATAAGTGTCTATTAAACAATCTATCTGAAATTAACTAACTTCTATTCGTATACCTGTCATTATTAGCTCAAAGCTTGACTTTAACACAATCAAACACCAAAAATTAACATGATTTGACGATAGAAAAAATCATATCCCTAAATTATAATTTCCCCTAACTTATGTTTTGATGTTCCAGAAATCATTGCATATGTCTTGAATTTCTTTATCGATTTTGGTCCAAGTACCCAAAATTGATTAACTGGATCTGGTAAGAATCCCACACCGATGTCGTGTCAACATGAGTGTGGCGCCAAAAGTAAAAAGTCTGAGCAACTTGGGATGTGGCAACAGAGGTGAGTCAAATTTCAGGAGTCAACAAAGGTGCTAAATTTCATCCGGAGACAAAACTTCTCACGAAACCATTACCCTGAATGTCTCCACATTTTCTATAATATTAGCCAAACCCTTGATGGGAACATGTTGCCCAAACGACCTCTTGTTGTTCTTTCATGTCTCCTTTGTATGTCTTGGCTTTCCACAATAATCACGATGCAATCAATCTTGTCAGAAGTGATCGTCTTTGGTTGTTCATGACTCATGAGAGACTGTTAACCCACAGTTCTCAATTAAAGCCTGATAGAACAGGACACCTCGTGGTCTCTATTCAAGTTTACAGACTCATGCATCCATCCTCAACAGAAGGAAAAGGAACTTTAACAAGCATTTAAATCGTGGTCATATCATACTCTTGGTTCAACCATCAGAAAATATAACACCAATATAAGACAAAACCCAATAGTGATCTGCTAATTTTCAAGATACTGATATTCTTGAGATAATTTTTGGGCTGCCAGGCTCATGCAACACCGACATCAATGAGGAATGCACTTACCAAAAAAAATATGAGATAATTTTCTTCCATGTGATTCCTATCTTCTAATACCTTTCATCACTGTAATGTCGTCACTTATAAACCAGTGTTTGGGATATCAATGTAAGACATGGTGAAACCAACTTGGACAATCTTCTCTCAGTTTATCCCTGTTGTGGTACTTGAACAGTTGAACCTTTTGTTGGATGTAATTATTTCCAATCCTGTCTAAAGTTCCACGACTTAATATCCAAATTTACATGATATTCATCTTGTAGATATGTTGAACCATAGTGGTCAAACCCCTCAGCTCTTTCACCAATTCTTTTTACTTCAACTTTACCCTTAAATACTAGCTCAATGCTGATTCTCACTCTTCGTACTTTTATAAATATACCATAGGACCATGATATTTTAATTTAAAATGTTGGATCAACTTGTGTGAACTGTGAACATCAACTCTTCCCTTTCTAAGATATCCAGTAACTCTGTTGACTTCTTTATCGACAAAACTATATTCCAAGTTAGTAGCCTTCTCTCGTCTCTTTACTGTCTTTTAGACATACAATGACCTAATATCAACTCACCTCCTCTATGTAGTATCCACTAACTTATTGACTTCCCTTTCGGCGCACCAATGCTCAACAACCTATTTGAATTTGACTCTTTGCTCTAGCTTTTTACAATCATCATCCATTAAGATGCGGGAACCCTTTTGTATCTCACACCACCCAGCACCAATATGGGGAGGATAAACTTTTTTAGGCTTCATAGGATAATATCAACTCACAAATGAATGTGAAACTCTCACATCAATAGTTGATAAATGGAGTTGAGCACAATTAAAACTAATAAAGCTTGCCAAAACAGGTCAATTAATCCAAACCAAACAAGCTTGTAAAGACAAGTAGGACTATGGTTTGACTTAAGGGTTCTCCCAACACCTAGTTAGTACAACAGGACTAAAACATTACTTATGTTTATCCAAATTGCAGAATGATTTAGGGTCTAGGCAATCTTCAACCAATAAGCAGGGCACAAAAGTAAATCACTTATTTTTTAATTTATTTTTTAGAAACACCTCATAAGACTTTAAGCAATCTAATCCTTGTGCAGGTTATATATATCTTGGAACTCCAATTTTTTGACTAAAATAGAAGATCCAGATAATGCAGAAATACGTTATGTTTTGCATGACATCCTGCAACGCCATACTACCAATATCTTTCTAGAGGGTAAGAACTAAGAATCTTCGTAGGATCCATTTATCACAACCCTCATCTAGTTAACTGAGGTAGCAAAAACAACTCGGCAACTAATTTCTGATGAATTCAATCACTCTTATTTATCCTAGCTTGATATGATGAGAAACAGATTTATAAGTGCCAACCCTGTTTTCCATAGAGCAAAGTGCAAATTTCCAGCCAACACTGTGATTGAGATTGCATAGAAGAGCATCAATCCATTCACTCTTCCCGGAGTTTGGGACTCCTGTAACAATAGTCAACTCTCCCGGTACAACCTGTATAGAATCAAGAAGAAAGAAACAAAAATCAGCCAGGCTGTAGAATTTCATGTCATGGTTACATGCTGATATGACAATAATAAGTCCTAATCTAGAGTAATAATACGTTTTCAGAATGTTATGCTGAAGAATAGGATTCTGTATCATTTCTTGGGGAAAGTTCAGTCGTTTTGGTTCTTTACTTCAGTACCTTGTCTTTAGGTAATATACTAGTGTTACAAGGCCTGTTAACACTGTACCATCCCTCTCCATTCCCAAGAATCTCTCATCATTTTTTTTGTTCACTATGTTACTTTTCTCCGTACAATTTAAGTAACTATTTTATTTGGATAAAACTGGTGTTCAAGTTAGCTTGTGCACACCTCCACTAATCTCCACCAGGTACCTTGTATTTCCCACAAACAGGAGTACCAAGAAATTCAGCCCACCAAGATTAGGCAGATGGGAAGAAATAACCTTGTGTTTACTCTGTTGGTTTCGAACTATGATTGCCAAGGTTGCCACTCCAACTTTTCAACTGCTAGACCACCTCCTTGGGGACTTGATTAAGTAAATAACCTTAGTGAAGTGATACACAAAATCCTCTAAATACAAAGTGTAAGAAAAACAAAGAATCTAATATGAAGAAGATTATCTATGCTAACTGGGATATCACATGCTCCAAAAGTATACCCAAAAAGAACCTTCCATTAAGCTTTCTTCACATAATTGTCAAATCTAATTGGTATATCACAAACCCTACAACGTAGCTGCTGTCCCTGGCATGAAAACACATATTTCCTAATCCTATTTAAGTACTGAGAGACTAGAGAAACATTTAGTTCCCAAATAAGAACCCACTCACATTGTATAGATGATTTAAGGACCTCCATCCAGTTGGAACCCCAAGCTCGTAGCCAATTGTTTGATGATAATATGCATCAATCTCAGTAAAGTAATTATTAAAGTTGAATAATCCTTGTATCGGGTACAGCTCTGCACCTTCAATAACCTCTCTCAGTGCACCAGGCCCCAGACACATAAGTACCTATTAATGCCCAAATGAAGAAAGATAAACTTGAGGTTACTGGAGAGTCATAAAGAAAACAGGTGAAATGAGCATCTTTGATGCACTAAAATGAGTAAGACAGCTAGAAAAGTATTATCAGTAGGTAAATCCTAACTCATAATGGCTAGAACTAGGATACCAAGGATCTAGCATACAAAGATTCGTGCATGTAAAATCATGAGCATAGTTTACCCTGTCCATATTTATCAAAAAGGAGGATTTCGTTTTGCCCCAGGAAGAACGTTATTGTGTAGGCATGATATAAACCGACTGTAAAATTACATAACTGTGTGATAGTAACAGATGGAGTAATCATTGAGAGAACTACAAAGCAGTTATGCAACCAATATTTGCAAACAGATTCGACTTTGAGAAACAAGAGAAATGCCATTCAAAACAACTCTCAATTTTAAATTTAAAAAAAAAAAACAACTCCCAACTTTACTAGTGCTTGAAATTAAAGTAGACTTAACAAGACTGCTATTAACTATAAACTTGCATTTCCATATTAAAAATCAGAATATAAAATTGAAGAGAAGAAATTCCAACAAGGGGCTTGGGAAAGTACACAACTGTCAATCACAAATCAGAAAGCTCGTGGAATATGAAAAAAGATCTGATTCAAAAATTTCTTTTTTTTCTTCTCCTATAAACAAATAGGTAAGAAAATTCCATGCATGAAGACCTCATTTGCATCTTTGAAGTGATCTATAGTGCTCTTTTTTGGCCATGTAACTCGCCAGCACCTACATTGTCAAAGAGAAAAAGTTAAGAGCACTCATTATTAAGGTATAATATACCAAAACTACCATCATTTGCACTGGAATAAAGTACACTAGACCTTTCTCTCCCTAACCGGCGGGCAAGCTCTTCAGCTAATGCTTGACCAGGTGGATCCCCATCAGTTGCCAGTATAATGCGAGATGCCTATAAATGGTGAAAGAACAAAAACATTCTTGTTACATGACTGACACATAACAACACAGGAAACATAATTAGCAAAGAGGGGTCTTCAAACCTTTTCCAGATATTCTTTGCAGTTCCAAAGATACTGATATTTTGTGTCCTAGCTTCACAAAATGCACCAAAAGGAGCATTAGTTCCACAACATGTTAAAATATCAGCTTAATCATATCAAAAACAAAAACATAATTACATCACAAAGAATCAAACTCCTATTCTTCAACAAGATCCTCAAACTCTTCAAAATGAAGCAATAAAAATATAAAAAAACACCCAGCAGCAATAAAAAAAAAACAGTAGCAGATCGCAGCAGCTTAGTAGAGAAGAAGAAGAAAAAACTTACAGCAACTTGGCAGCAACCAACCAAAAATACAAAAAAAAATCGCAGAAGAGTCTGAAGAAGAGAAGCAGTCGCAGCTGTGAGTGAAGTCGCGAAAGACAGAAATAGTATGTGAAGTCACGTATCTTTCAGAAATTTTTAAAA
This sequence comes from Solanum lycopersicum, assembly GCF_036512215.1. Taxonomy (NCBI): domain Eukaryota; kingdom Viridiplantae; phylum Streptophyta; class Magnoliopsida; order Solanales; family Solanaceae; genus Solanum; species Solanum lycopersicum. The sequence goes on along the minus strand of NC_090801.1, from coordinate 40,223,003 downwards.
AAAAATAACCTTACAATTTTTTTTTTAAAAGAACCCTAATTGGCGCTTTTCAATAAAAAAGGCGCTTTATCGCACTTCTCGCTTTTACAGTAGAAGCAAGCGCCTTTTCATTATCGCCTCGCCTCAGGAGCTAAAAGCGCAGGAGCATCGCCTCGCCTCAAAGCGAGCTTTTCTGCGCTTTTTACACAAACCAGAATTCCTTTTTAATTTATTTATTTCCAAAACTAGCCTTCCCCTTTTATAAAGAGTTGCAATTTTTATGAAAAATTGAGATTTATATGAAAGGTTGTGACTTTTCAAAGGGTTGTAACTTTTCCAAAGAGTTTGACCTTTCTGATAAGGCACAATAAGCTTTTGTTCCAACTATCCTTTGTTGTCTATAAATAGAGGGATTTCCTGCCACTATTATTTGTAGGATTTTCTCCGCTTAAGGATAGTTGATTTCAAATACATTAATTAAGTTTCTTATGAAGTTTGTTTCATTCCTCAAAGTTTTCTTCCTCCTTTTTCATAGAGCTTAATCTTTACTACAAGTCATAGTGATTCGTGTAACTATGGCAATTCCTTTTGCTATTTTGGTGACTTTTTTTTGACAGTGTTAAAAATTTCGGCAAGGATGATTGAACTTCTCTTTTGTCTCTCTCTACAAGTTTCTTCATATAAACAAAGAAAATTTGTTTTAATTGCAATGTGACATTACTACTCTTGCACCTTTCCGTCCACAACTCATAACACTACTGAAATGGTTGAATTCATTACATTTGGTTCTTTAGTAAACAAAAGCAATAAGACATTACTACTCTTGCACCTTGAGTCCACAACTCATAATGCTCGCTACTGAAATGGTTGAATTCATTACATTTGGTTATTTAGTAAACAAAATTTTTATTTCTGCCACTATTATTTGTAGATTTTTTTCCCTATAGGTGAGTTAAATTCAAATACATTAATTAAGCTTCTTATGAATTGTGTTTCATTCCCCAAAGTCTTTTTCCTCCTATTTCATGAAGCTTAATCTTTTAGTGTAAGTTAGTGATTCATGTAACTCTGCAATTTGTTTTTGCTATTTTGGTGACTTTTTTGAGCTCTTTTAGAAATTTCAGTGAGGATGATTGAAAATTTTATCCTCTCTTTTGTCCCTTTCTACGGGTTTCTTCATATACTTTTGAGAAAATTGCTTGTGGGTTGTGCTATATTAGATAGCACACAACAACAAATATGTGATATAACTAATACGGAACCAAAGATGAAATTTGCTAAAAGAACCAAACAGATTGCTCTCTTGGCTCTCTTGCTTGCCACAGTTAGTATATTATTTTGATTGTTTTGTCAGAGGTACAAACATTTTGTATGTCAATGCATCCTTCCTAGAACATTAGTATAGAGACAATTAGTCCACTTATTTTATCCAAGCCAACTAATTTGCCATATTTCTTCATCTCTTCTTTTTGGGCATAATAAAAGATCAAGTTTTCTTGAAATAACAACTATCCAAAATACAATATAACAAAAATAATTTTTAACGGCAATAAAAATTCACATTAATAAAGAGTGGTAGAGTCTTTACCAACATTAATTAATTGTCATTAGATTCAATGTTGCTATACACTTTTGGGACATTTATATAGAGTACCAATTGCCTCTTAAAAATCATATTTAGCGGCAATTAAGCAATTAATTATCGTTAAAGAACATTTTTACTATAGTGATAACTCTTTCTTTTGATAAAGATTTTTGTTTAATATTTTTTGATAAAGAAGCAACAACTCTTCCTTTTGGTTTCTTTCAATTAATTTGTGAACAGTAAACTTGGATACAGCTCGACAAACTATCTTTTTGAAAAATGTATTAAGCAACATGCTTTTTTCTTCTTGATTATTAGGAAAATAAGACCGTTTTGATTATTATTTGTGGATATTTGTGAGTTCAAGTATGTTACCAGTTTCAAAAAAAATATATTTGTGAGTTCAAATGCTCACAATTATGTTGTGAGATTTTAGTACATAATGTGTTAAAATTTTGGTTTAAAATATCCAGTTGTGAACTGTTTCATTCAGATGTCACCTACTGCTTGGCATTAATTCTTTGAAACTGCATACTATAACCATAACAATAACTATGGTTCAATTCCAAATAAGTTGGGGCAGGTGATATGAAAACTAAGCAATAGTAATGACTATTCTAAGACAATGAGGAAAAACAATAATGATATTTACAATTTTAAGGTCATTTTTAACATATACATCATACAATAATAAAAAAGAGATTGATGGAGGTTCATAAGAAAGGAGTCGAAGGTCCTCCATTTGAATTTAGTTAATTATGTTCTTGTATGGACGTGATGTTCAACTTACTTGGGAGTGTTGTTGTTCGAGGCTTTTTGGTATCTTCTATAACGTTTGATGTTGTTCTTTATGACTTTTTTGAATTAAGAAATTTTCATTACTTCTGACCAACTATTTCAATGGAGATTTTCTTAGACTTCTTTCTTATACTTAAAATTTGACTCACAATTTTTCTATAACAAAATGAAAATTAAAAAAATATAGCACTTTAAAATTTTGTAGTAATGCTTTGCCTTAAGATAAAATGTTCTTGACTATAGTGTATGTATCAAAAATACGAATATTACCGAATGATCATATGTTAGCTTAATAAATAGTTCACAAGTAGTTTTACCGAGTTATACAAATATATGGAGCAAAGCTCTTCTTTGCACTGTTATAAAGGATGGAGCCAGAATGTGGATGAGGATACACAGTAAATACATGCATGGATCGAAAAAGGTACACATGGTCATAATGCAATAAGGGGTGGTTTGGTAGGATGCATTAAAAAAATTAATTCATGCATTAGCTTTGTGTACTACTAATACTTTATTTGGTACATTTTTCAACCTATTTATAATAATGCAAGATTTTGATTGTGTTTGGTATAAAGAGGAAATCATTTTCTGGAAAAAAATGTTTTCCAATTGGTTGACTTAAATTGTTTGGAAAATGTTTTCCAAATCAACTCATTTTCCTCAAATTTAAGGAAAATGACTTCCCTTCCAAAATTAAGGAAAACATTTTCCAAAACTCTACCCCTACCCTGTACCCGACCCTCTCATTCAAAAGAAATAATTAAAAAAAAAATTCTTTTTTTTTTAAATTTGAAATATATTTTTATCTCTATCTCCAACCTCCTCATCCCCCCCCTCAAAAAACCCCCAAAAAAATTCTTTTGAAAAATATTTCAAATTTTATTTTTTACGCCATTCCCTCCCCCCCCCCCCCACCAAAACAAGGTCACTCACGTCCCCTCCCCCGTCAATTTAAAAAAAAAATACATTTTATGGGAAATATTTCAAATTTTAACTTGTTTTCATTTATTGCGCCACCCCATCGAAAAAAAATTAAATTTTTTTTTTGAAAAATATTTCAAATTTTAGATTTTTATTTTTATGCTACATTAGATTTTGGAACGGTCATCGAGGTCTTGTCCTAGTTCTCTACTCACCAACCAACCATGAGAAAATAAGTTAGAAATCCACTTGTTTTCCAAGAAAATATTTTCTAGAAAAACACCTTTTGTAACGATCTGTTTAGTCGTTTTGAGCAACAAACTTCAATTCTGAAAAAACAGGTTGAGGCGACGGACCAAACGACGATCCGTCATGGGCACGACGGACCGTCGCAGGGTCTCGTTTCAAGACACTTAGAAAATCTGAAATTGGGTACTGAAAATCGACTCTCTGAACTTCGTGACGGAATGGCAGGACGGACCGTCACAGGCGTGACGGACCGTCACAGACCCTTGGTGGAAATTTGGGTCTCTGAACTCCGCGACGACATGCAGGACGGACTGTCGCAGGCACGACGGCCCGTCACAGGTTGCGCAAATCCCAGGCAGAGTCGGATTTCTGGTGAAGTTTTAAGGGACGTTTTTGGACTATTCTTTCCTTAATTATAGATTTCGTGGGGTTATATTAATAACTAAAATTCTTGAGGGGTTAAAAGAGGTAACCCTAAGTTAATTAGTGGGGTATTATTGCCATCTTTAATTCTTAATTATATACTAATTAGGGTAAAAGAAAGAGGGTTTAAATAAGAAAATAGAAAGAACAACAAGAGAGAGAGGGAATCGAACGAGAAGGGAGAAACAAAGCTTTGGGGAAAATTCTTGCTTGATTCAACTCTTCGGTGGAGGTAGGTTATGGTTTTCATGCTATTCGTAGTAAACTCTTAATAGCGAATGATATGTGTTAGTAGTATTGTGAACCTTCTATATGCTTAATTGTATGCTTGCATGAATGATGTGATTATGTAATTATGAATAAATAAGCATGATGAAGCTATTGAATCCCAAATCTTGAAAAGAAACCCTAATCTACTTTGTTAATGATGATGCCTTGGTATAAAAGAAGGCTTGATGAATGAAAGTAGTGAGATTAGGGGATCGGAGTGTCACGTTCCGACACCAGGATAGAATATGGATCGGGTGCCACGTTCCGGTACCAGGATAGTATATGAGGATCGGAGTGTCACGTTCCGACACCAGGATAGAATATGGATCGGGTGCCACGTTCCTGTACCAGGATAGTATATGAGGATCGGAGTGTCACGTTCCGACACCAGGATAGAATATGGATCGGGTGCCACGTTCCGGTACCAGGATAGAATGAGGATCGGAGTGTCACGTTCCGACACCAGGATAGTATATTGAGGAGCGGAGTGTCACGTACCGACACGAGGGGAATAAAGATAATGAATCTTGAAAGATGTTAATATATTCAATTTAATATACTTAATTCCCAAATGAGTATGGTGTTGAGGCTTGAGCCCTCATGGATGAACTTGATGGTACTTATTGATGATTATAATACTTGTTGTTGCTTCATGTTGAGTTTTATAGTTGATTTACGATAATATTGATATATACTGTTCCCTATTTTGAGTTGGCCGATGATATCTACTCAGTACCCGTGTTTTGTACTGACCCCTACTTTTACGTTTTTCTTCTTGTTATTTGTGGAGTGCAGCAAACGTGCCGTCATCTTCGACTCAACAGTAACTCAAGCCAGTCTTCGCCACACCGGATCTTCAGGGTGAGCTAACGCTTCTAGCTTGGACTGGATCTTCTCCTTCATGTCTTGATGCCTTGAACTTCCGACATGGACTAGCTTCTCATGTATTTTTAGCTTTTTAGATACTCTTAGTTTAGTAATTTAAAGGTAGATGTTCTTGTGATGATGACTTCCAGATTCTGGGGATAATGATAAGTTTTTGAGTTATAGAAGTTGATTATTTATGAGTTTAAGTCTTCCGCATTACTTTCTGTTTATATTATATGGAAATGTTAAGGTTTAGATTGGTTGGTTCGCTCACATAGGAGGGTAAGTGTGGGTGCCAGTCGCAACCCGTTTGGGTCGTGACAAACTTGGTATCAGAGCCTTAGGTTCGTTGGTCTCATCACACAAGAACAGGTCTAGTAGAGTCTTAAGGAACGGTAGGGGGACGCCTTTACTTTTCCTTGAGAGGCTATAAGACTTTAGGAAAATTTCACTCTTTCATTCTTTCTTTCGTGCTACTACTTGAGTCCAATTGGTATCTAGGCGATACGAATTGGTATCTGACCATCTTCACTCTCTTTCGCAGATGGTTAGAACTAGAGCAACGACTACGTCAACACCAACACCGGCCAGACAAGAAACAACTGAGCCAGCCACTGGGGCTGTGGCTCGAGGAAGAACAGCGGCGAGGGGCCGTGGAAGAGGTCGTGGGAGGACGTCCTCTAGGGGAAGAGGACGAACACCTAGCCCATCTGATACTAGGGCAGTGACTCCTCCACCGACTGAGGAAGTGGTAAGAGAGGGTGAGGAAGGGGAGAATGAACGAGTGCAAAATGAGGAATTGCCACCCCAACCTACCCCAGAGATGATCAATCAGGTTCTCGCTTATCTTAGTGGGTTGTCTGATCAGGGTCAGGCACCTCCAGTGTTTTCTGCGCCAACACCTCCGGTTTCAGAAGTGCAACATGCGGCTACTATGGCTCCCCGCATGGATGTTCCATTGGACATAGGCACATTTCCACGTCTGACTACTGGGCCTATAATGACAAATGATCAGCATGAACTTTTCAGTAAGTTCTTGAAATTGAAACCTCCGGTCTTCAAGGGTGCTGAATCGGAGGATGCTTATGATTTTCTGGTTGACTGTCACGAGCTACTACACAAGATGGGTATAGTAGAACGGTTTGGTGTGGAGTTTGTGACTTATCAGTTTCAAGGGAACGCCAAAATGTGGTGGCGGTCACATATCGAGTGTCAACCAATAGAGGCACCACCTATGACTTGGGCCTCGTTCTCAAGTTTGTTTATGGAGAAGTATATTCCCCGGACTTTGAGGGATCGGAAAAGGGATGAGTTCTTGAGCCTAGAGCAAGGTAGAATGTCGGTTAATGCTTATGAGGCTAAGTTTCGTGCACTATCCAGATATGCCACTCAACTCTGTTTCAGTCCTCAAGAGCGGATTCGCCGGTTTGTGAAGGGGTTGAGGTCAGAATTGCGGATTTCGGCCTTACAGATAGCGGCAACGGCAAAATCCTTCCAAGAAGTGGTAGACTTTGTGATAGAAGTGGAAGGAGTGAAGCCAGACGACTTCACCACAACATCGACATCAAAAAGGTTTCGAAAGGGAGGTGAGTTTAGTGGTTCTTACACTAAAGGACAGGGTTCGGGAAGTTACGCAGTTCGACCCATTCAGTCTTCACTACAGACTGTAGTTGGGGGTCCACCTCCGACCGGTCAACACTTCTCTGAGAGACCTATGCATGAACCCAGAGAGTGCTATGGATGTGGGGAGATTGGACATATTAAGAGATATTGTCCAAAACAGAGTTACAGACCTCCAAATGTTAGAGGTAGAGGTGGTCATGGCAGAGGCCGTTATTCTGGAGGACGTGGTGGTCGAGGAAATGGTGGTCACCAAAACGGCCGAGGTGATGGGCAAACTGGAGCCACTACATCACCACAAGGTAGGGGCAACGGACAGATGAACGATAGGGCCCATTGCTATGCTTTCCCTGGGCGGTCTGAAGCGGAGGCATCTGATGCTGTCATCACAGGTAATCTTTTGGTTTGTGATTGCATGGCTTCTGTATTGTTCGATCCTGGATCCACATTTTCTTATGTATCTTCCTCATTTGCTAATGGTCTAAATTTACATTGTGAATTACTTGATATGCCTATTCGTGTCTCTACTCCGGTGGGTGAGTCTGTGGTAGTTAAAAAGGTACATAGGTCTTGTTTGGTAAACTTTGTGGGGAGCAACACTTATGTAGATTTGATTATCTTAGAAATGGATGATTTTGATGTGATTCTGGGTATGACTTGGCTTTCTCCGCAATTTGCAATCTTGGATTGTAATGCTAAAACGGTGACGTTAGCCAAGCCTGGGACAGACCCGTTAGTGTGGGAGGGTAACTACACTTCCAATCCGGTACGTATCATCTCCTTTCTTCGTGCTAAGAAAATGGTTAGTAAAGGGTGTTTAGCTTTCTTGGCACATCTCAAGGATGACACTACCCAAGTACCTTCGATTGAGTCGGTTTCAGTAGTTCATGAGTTTCTAGACGTGTTCCCTGCAGATCTTCCTGGTATGCCACCGGATAGGGATATTGACTTCTGTATTGATCTTGAACCCGGTACTCGCCCCATTTCTATACCCCTTATAGAATGGCTCCCGCGGAGTTAAGAGAGTTAAAGGCACAACTTCAAGAGTTATTGAACAAAGGCTTCATTAGACCAAGTGCATCCCCTTGGGGTGCTCCGGTTTTGTTTGTAAAGAAGAAGGATGGAAGTTTTCGAATGTGTATAGACTACAGACAACTAAACAAGGTAACCATAAAGAACAAGTATCCTCTTCCCCGCATTGATGACTTGTTCGATCATTTACAAGGTGCTTGTGTCTTCTCTAAGATTGACTTGAGATCCGGTTATCATCAATTGAAAATACGGGCAACGGATGTACCAAAGACTGCTTTTCGAACGAGGTATGGGCATTACGAATTTGTAGTGATGTCCTTTGGTCTTACGAATGCCCCTGCTGCGTTCATGAGCTTGATGAACGGGATTTTTAAGCCATATTTGGACCTCTTCGTGATCGTATTTATTGATGATATATTGGTATACTCAAAGAGCAAGAAGGAACATGAAGAGCATTTGAGAATGGTATTGGAAATGTTAAGGGAGAAAAAGCTTTATGCCAAGTTCTCTAAGTGTGAGTTTTGGCTAGATGCAGTGTCCTTCTTGGGACACGTGGTTTCTAAGGATGGACTGATGGTGGATCCTTCTAAGATTGAGACAGTGAAGAATTGGGTAAGACCTACTAATGTGTCAGAAATAAGGAGCTTTGTTGGGTTAGCTAGCTACTACCGCCGATTCGTCAAGGGATTCTCTTCTATCGCTTCCCAATTGACGAACTTGACTAAGCAGAATGTCCCATTTGTATGGTCGGATGAATGTGAGGAAAGCTTTCAGAAGCTCAAGACTTTGTTGACTACCGCACCTATCCTTACCTTGCCAGTAGAGGGTAAGAACTTCATTGTTTATTGTGATGCATCCTATTCTGGTTTGGGTGCAGTACTAATGCAAGAGAAGAGTGTGATTGCTTATGCTTCAAGGCAATTAAAGGTGCATGAACGTAACTATCCGACCCACGATTTGGAATTGGCTGCGGTAGTGTTTGCATTAAAACAATGGAGACACTATTTATATGGGGTTAAGTGTGAGATCTATACGGATCATCGTAGCCTTCAGTATGTCTTTACTCAGAAAGATTTGAACTTAAGACAGAGGAGATGGATGGAGTTACTAAAGGACTACGATATCACTATCTTGTATCATCCGGGGAAGGCGAATGTTGTAGCGGATGCTTTAAGTAGGAAGGCGGGAAGCATGGGAAGTCTAGCTCACTTGCAAGCTTCTAGACGCCCATTGGCTAGAGAGGTTCAGACTCTAGCTAATGACTTGATGAGATTAGAAGTAAATGAGAAGGGAGGATTGTTGGCTTCTGTGGAGGCAAGATCTTCCTTTCTTGACAAAATTAAGGGAAGACAGTTCGATGATGAGAAACTGCGCAGAATCCAAGATAAGGTATTGCAAGGAGAGGCTAAGGAAGCACAAATCGATGAGGAAGGTGTTTTGAGAATCAAGGGAAGGGTATGTGTACCCCGCGTCGATGGTTTGATCAACACTATTCTGACAGAGGCTCATAGTTCAAGGTATTCTATACATCCGGGCGCAACCAAGATGTATCGTGACCTAAAGCAACACTTTTGGTGGAGTAGAATGAAGCGTGACATTGTGGATTTTATTGCCAAATGTCCAAACTGTCAACAAGTAAAGTATGAACACCAAAGGCCCGGAGGAACACTTCAGAAAATGCCCATTCCGGAATGGAAGTGGGAAAGAATTGCAATGGATTTTGTGGTTGGTCTTCCGAAGACAATGGGTAAGTATGACTCCATTTGGGTGATTGTTGATAGGTTAACTAAATCTGCTCATTTCATTCCGGTCAAGGTGACTTACAATACAGAAAAGTTAGCCAAACTTTACATCTCGGAAGTGGTGCGATTGCATGGGGTTCCACTATCCATCATATCATATAGAGGTACGCAGTTTACTTCTAAGTTTTGGAAAACATTGCATGCTGAATTGGGTACTAGGTTGGACCTTAGTACTGCGTTCCATCCCCAGACCGATGGTCAGTCTGAGCGAACGATTCAAGTGTTGGAGGATATGCTCCGTGCGTGTGTGATAGAATTTGGTGGCCATTGGGATAGCTTTTTACCCTTAGCGGAATTTTCATACAATAATAGCTATCACTCGAGCATTGATATGGCCCCATTTGAAGCATTATATGGGAGAAGATGTAGGTCTCCCATTGGTTGGTTTGATGCGTTCGAGGTTAGACCTTGGGGTACTGATCTCTTGAGGGATTCAATGGAAAAAGTGAAGTCTATTCAAGAAAAGCTTCTAGCGGCGCAAAGTAGACAAAAAGAATATGCAGATCGAAAGGTTAGAGACTTAGAGTTCATGGAGGGTGAACAAGTCTTATTGAAAGTTTCACCAATGAAAGGGGTGATGCGGTTTGGTAAAAAGGGGTAAACTAAGTCCAAGGTACATTGAACCATTTGAAGTACTTAAGCGAGTGGGGAAGGTGGCTTATGAGTTAGCCTTGCCTCCAGGGCTGTCCGGAGTACACCCGGTATTCCATGTGTCGATGTTGAAAAGATACCATGGGGATGGAAACTACATCATCCGTTGGGATTCAGTTTTGCTTGATGAGAACTTGTCTTATGAGGAGGAGCCTGTTGCTATTTTAGATAGAGAAGTTCGCAAGTTGAGGTCAAGAGAGATTGCATCCATCAAGGTGCAATGGAAGAATCGACCCGTTGAAGAAGCCACTTGGGAGAAGGAGGCGGATATGCGAGAAAAATACCCACATCTGTTTACAGATTCAGGTACTCCTTTTCGCCCTTGTTTTCCTTCTTTTGATCGTTCGGGGACGAACGATGGGTAAATTGGTATCTATTGTAACGACCTGTTTAGTCGTTTTGAGCAACAAACTTCAATTCTGGAAAAACAGGTTGAGGCGACGGACCAAACGACGATCCGTCATGGGCACGACGGACCGTCGCAGGGTCTCGTTTCAAGACACTTAGAAAATCTGAAATTGGGTACTGAAAATCGACTCTCTGAACTTCGTGACGGAATGGCAGGACGGACCGTCACAGGCGTGATGGACCGTCACAGACCCTTGGTGGAAATTTGGGTCTCTGAACTCCGCGACGACATGCAGGACGGACCGTCGCAGGCACGACGGCCCGTCACAGGTTGCGCAAATCCCAGGCAGAGTCGGATTTCTGGTGAAGTTTTAAGGGACGTTTTTGGACTATTCTTTCCTTAATTATAGATTTCGTGGGGTTATATTAATAACTAAAATTCTTGAGGGGTTAAAAGAGGTAACCCTAAGTTAATTAGTGGGGTATTATTGCCATCTTTTATTCTTAATTATATACTAATTAGGGTAAAAGAAAGAGGGTTTGAATAAGAAAATAGAAAGAACAACAAGAGAGAGAGGGAATCGAACGAGAAGGGAGAAACAAAGCTTTGGGGAAAATTCTTGCTTGATTCAACTCTTCGGTGGAGGTAGGTTATGGTTTTCATGCTATTCGTAGTAAACTCTTAATAGCGAATGATATGTGTTAGTAGTATTGTGAACCTTCTATATGCTTAATTGTATGCTTGCATGAATGATGTGATTATGTAATTATGAATAAATAAGCATGATGAAGCTATTGAATCCCAAATCTTGAAAAGAAACCCTAATCTACTTTGTTAATGATGATGCCTTGGTATAAAAGAAGGCTTGATGAATGAAAGTAGTGAGATTAGGGGATCGGAGTGTCACGTTCCGACACCAGGATAGAATATGGATCGGGTGCCACGTTCCGGTACCAGGATAGTATATGAGGATCGGAGTGTCACGTTCCGACACCAGGATAGAATATGGATCGGGTGCCACGTTCCTGTACCAGGATAGTATATGAGGATCGGAGTGTCACGTTCCGACACCAGGATAGAATATGGATCGGGTGCCACGTTCCGGTACCAGGATAGAATGAGGATCGGAGTGTCACGTTCCGACACCAGGATAGTATATTGAGGAGCGGAGTGTCACGTACCGACACGAGGGGAATAAAGATAATGAATCTTGAAAGATGTTAATATATTCAATTTAATATACTTAATTCCCAAATGAGTATGGTGTTGAGGCTTGAGCCCTCATGGATGAACTTGATGGTACTTATTGATGATTATAATACTTCTTGTTGCTTCATGTTGAGTTTTATAGTTGATTTACGATAATATTGATATATACTGTTCCCTATTTTGAGTTGGCCGATGATATCTACTCAGTACCCGTGTTTTGTACTGACCCCTACTTTTACGTTTTTCTTCTTGTTATTTGTGGAGTGCAGCAAACGTGCCGTCATCTTCGACTCAACAGTAACTCAAGCCAGTCTTCGCCACACCGGATCTTCAGGGTGAGCTAACGCTTCTAGCTTGGACTGGATCTTCTCCTTCATGTCTTGATGCCTTGAACTTCCGGCATGGACTAGCTTCTCATGTATTTTTAGCTTTTTAGATACTCTTAGTTTAGTAATTTAAAGGTAGATGTTCTTGTGATGATGACTTCCAGATTCTGGGGATAATGATAAGTTTTTGAGTTATAGAAGTTGATTATTTATGAGTTTAAGTCTTTCGCATTACTTTCTGTTTATATTATATGGAAATGTTAAGGTTTAGATTGGTTGGTTCGCTCACATAGGAGGGTAAGTGTGGGTGCCAGTCGCAACCCGTTTGGGTCGTGACACCTTCCCTCGTACCAAACACACCCTCTATTGGTACATGATATGTATAACTAAATACATGGGAAAACCATGGTATTAGCAATGCAAGGGGTTTTAATGCATGCATTAACATGGTTAAAGTAATAATTACCCCTCAAAGTCTTTCCACGTCCTTTCCACCGTATTTGTAAACAAATGCCATGTTTTATTTTAAATACACCAAACCAAACAATGCATAAGAAATACTCTCAGCATACTAATACCATCATGACTATACACCATATTCTGCACTATTCTTATACACCTTACCAAGTAAACCCTAAGAAGATGAACTGATCAAGATAATGGGCATACTACAATTAGGGAGGGGGAGGGGGGGAGGGGGTCAAAAGAACAAGAAGAAAATTAGAATTTATAACTCTAGTCTAGAGTCTAGCTTGAAACCATAAAAGGCTAATTAAAAACTAATAAAGTGAATGCATGAGAATTGAGCTGAGATAAGACATTCCTTCTCAAAGATAAACAGAAGTTGGTTACCAGATCCATATACACAAAAGTTTATCATGATAAAGCATTTAATTAAAAAATTATAGGTAGGACAAACTATAGAGGAAAAACCTTCTCTACAGGCGGCAAATCTTTATCTGAAATAGATGGAGGAGCGCCATCTGGAACGCTCACACAATTCCGAAATCCTGCTTCTTCCATAGCAAGCTTGTCCATCTCACCCTCAACCTAACATAAGAGAAGTAGGCAATAAATATTATCAGAAGTGAAAAAGCCTATTCAAAAATGAAATGATGAGTGAATCAGAAGTTACAATGATGATATCACTTGCTCCCTTTATATCGTCGAGACCATAGAATATTTTTAAAGTATCAGCTTCCTGCAAATGAACAGCATATTAATGAGGTCAAACTAATAACAATTTATGTATCAGTTTTCCGGATCCAACAATATGATGATAAAAATATACCGAGTGTATTCCACAAGTGGGTCTAGAGAGGGTAGAGTGTACGCAGACCTTAACCCTACCTGAGAGGTAGAGATGTTGTTTCTGATAAATTATTGACTCAAGAGTGAGCATTTCAAAGCAGCCTAGAAAAAGAAATAAGAAGCAAAGAAGACATGGGGCATTTTCATGGACTGGACGAGAGAGTCTTTCGAACTCCTTCTGCCCTTGGGGCAAAAAAAATTTAAAAAGCATGATAGTTTGCTGAAAAGAAATGAACAATCACTACGACAAAATAGTATGGAAATCGAAGTACAAGAAAAAATTAACAAATAGTAACAAAAATTAAAGGACGAGTCTACAAGAGTACAGTACATACTACTACTGATATGAAAAGAAAAGCTAGGCAACACACAACTAGTTACTAAAAAGCTAGGCCACACACAACTATCTACTAACCTCTACCCTAATTCGTGCGCTTCATAACCTTCCATTTAATGTCATGTCCCCATTAAGCTAAAGTTGTGTCATGCCTTGTCTAATCACCTCTCCAACAATTCTTCGGCCTGTCTCTACTTATCCTAAAACTCACCAAAGTTAACATCTCACGCCTTCACACAAGGCATCTATGTGTCTCCTCTTCACATGCATGAACCACCTTAGCCTTGCCTCCCTCGTCTTGTTCTCTAGCGAAGATACTCTCACCTTGTCTATAATATCTTCATTTCTAATTTTGTCTCTCTAGTATGCCAACACATTCGTCTCATCATCCTCATTACCACAACTTCCAATTCTAAACATATGAGTATTTGACTAGCTGATACTCAATCCCGTACAACATAGTTGGTCCAACCACCACTTCGTAGAACTTACACAAGACACCGAATGCAAGCCTCTATTTCATCCACCTTGCATTAATAAAGAGAGTGACAACCTTGTTAATTTCTTGATCACCTTGAATTATAAACCTAAGATACTTGAAACTTCATCTCTTATGGATAGCCTGGGCATCAAGCTTCGCTTCCACGCTAGCCTCATGGGACGCATCCTTGAACCTGCACTTTAAGTACAATTTTTTGGTTCTGCTCAACCTAAACCCTTTAGAATCATTTGTCTCTAAACCTCACGTCTAGCTTTAACTCCATTGTGAGTCTCGTCAATCAGAACTATGTCATCCGCAAATAACATACACCATGACACGTCACCTTGGACATGCCGCATTAATTCATCAATCACCAAGGAAAATAAAAATGGTCTAAGAGTGATCCTTGGTGCAGACCAATCACTACTGGGAAGTGGTCAGACTTTCATCCCACTGTCTTAATCTCGGGTCTTGTCTCCATCATACATCTCTGGCCTCCAAGCATGAGTCTCATCCTAGTGTATTGACTGAGTTCTTGGCTCCATCATACATGTCCTTCATCATACACCTCTAGCCTGCGAACATCTCCGTAGAACCTTCCTCGAGACTTGTCGTATGCTTTCTCTAAGTCAATGAACAGCAAGTGGAAGTCCCTCTTTCTCTCCTTATATTGTTCCACCAGTGTCCTTACAAGATGAATGACCTACGTAGTTGATCACCCAAACATGAATCTGAATTAGTTCTCAATAATAGATACGCCCCTCAAAACTTTCATTTCCATCACCCTCTCCAAAACTTCCATTGTGTGGTTTCATTCCTGATACTTCTATAGTTATTACAATTATTAATGTCAACCTTGTTCTTGTACAAGGGCACCAGTATACTCAACCTCCATTCTTCAGGCACTTTTGTTCTCTTAAAAATGACATTAAACAACTAGTCAGTCACTCCAAGTATGCCAGTCTGCACTCTACCAAAATTCCACTATAATCTCGTCTGGCCCAATTGCCTTTCCCCTACTCATCTTATGAATAACACCCTTAAACTCCTCAACCAATATACCCTTACAATACCCAAAATCACAACAACGCGAACCAAAGAATCCCTGAAAATTTTTGGAAAAAGTTGCTTGAGCAGATTTTATGACTAGGTAGGGAAAGAAAAGAAAGAAAAAAGAGGAGGTGGTTTCTAGTGATTAAAAGGATCACTGGACTAGAAATCTAAGTTCAAAAAAGGTTTACCACACTACTTTTGTAATAGTGCTTGAAAAACACAAAAATGAAACTTAAGAGCAAGGTTACTAACGTGAAAAAAGAAATAAGAGAGTGCGTTGAGAGATTAAGGAAGTAGAAGAAGGGAAGATAGGGACCAGAATTTTTAAAATAAATGACATGGTGTAATCAAAAGAAAAAAAAAGAAATGTTGTTAATATTTGACACGTCATCTGCTTGGCACTTATGCAGGTGTGTACATCACTTCCAACTATGAAATTAATATTATGTAGTATCCCATTTTACACAATATTAGAGGTGTAAAACGTCACTTGTAAAATAAGAGTTTGTACAGACTTATTCAGATACGTTTAGGGGGTAATGTATGTATTTACCAAATTCAAATTTAGACTTAAAAGATAAAACAACAACCTATCTTGGAGAAAAAAATTTCATTGGAATAGTCTATGAGACTTGAAAGATAATAAAAATAAATAAATTTAAAAAATACATAAATGATGAAGATATTGTAATATTTTCACTATATTGTTGTATGGGTAATAATTAATACTCCTTTTGTCTTGTTTTATTCAATTCACTTCCCTGGTTAATTAGTCTCTAAAATGATGAAACATTTCTATACTAAGTAACATGTTAACTCATAATACCCATTTACCCATGATGAAATTATTTTTAGCAACGAAACATCGACATATTTTAGACCACAAATTTTAAAAAGTCTTTCTTGAACTTTGTGCTAAGTCAAACTACACCACATAAATTGGGATGGAGAGAGTACAGAGATAATGACCAAAGTTGATTATGCTAACCAATACAAGCATTTTCTAAGATATAAAGTTTGTCCAAGAAAAAAATGAACCGCCAATAACCAATAGGTTATAGATAGTTGGCAAACAGAACTAATAAAATTAAAACTACTTTTCCTTGCACTACAATAACATAATCATATTATGGATAATATCAAGTAATAAAACTGAAATCGATAATAGAAAACCAAATTGCACCCAAGGGTGAAGCATAATGGTTAATGAAATGAGTTGACAACCACGACGTCCAGGTTCAAATCCCAACAGAGACTAAAACCATGATGATTTCGTCTCATCTGCCTTAGCCTTGGTGGATAAAGTTACCTCATATTGTGGAATGTCGTAGGTAGATCGTAGAATTAGTAAAGGTGTCACAAATTGGCACGAACACTATGATTATAAAACATTAAAAAAATCCAAGAAAATATTTTCCTGCACAATTTTTCTAGCGCTTTTACCATTATATTAAGTGAACATATTTCATCCTTCATTCTCCCCACTCATTAATGTAGTATTTTTTGTCTTGTAAAAAACTCATCACTTCCAAATGTTAGGGTTCCAAGTGCAAGTGATTAGTCCTAAATTACTTCAAAGAATGGTGGTTCTTTTATCTTCTTTCCTTAATCTCTTTAATATCGATTATTTTTAATTAGTTAGTTCACTTCTTTTATTTGAATCCATCTACGCAACTTTTAAACTTTTAACAGTTGAATATCTATTAGCTAAGTATAAATGTTGATCCATTAAAATAGTAGTTGTCATGATGGTGTAAAGAATGGCAAGGTGGAGGGGAAGAAAATGCTAGTACTGGATTGTGGAAGAACAAGTGTAATATTGATTAGGCTTTGAGGTGGCATTCCACCTCATAATATGTCATCATAAAATGTTAGTGTCCCATGGATTTGGGTGTTCACCTTGGACATCCTTAATAAGGGAGGTATATTTGAACCATTTATGTGATGTATTTTTGTACGAATAGTATATCAGAGGGTAAAATCAATATTTTCCACATAGTAAAGGGGCAAATTTGACCCTTTTCCAAAAATACTAAATAGTGGATAAAGTAACAAAGATGATAAGGAACAAAAAGATGAGATAACTATAAGGATCGTTTTCTTAATTTCATAGAAATCCTATTATTGAATACTTTGCACCAAGAAACAAAGTGACATAGTAATAAAGATAAATAAGGAACAAAAAGATCAGGATAACTATATGGTTCGTTTTCTTTAATTTCATAGAATTTCTTATTGAATATTTTGCACTAAGAAATAGAGTGACATAGTAATATATTTAAGAATGAACACAGAGCTCCAAATATTGAGATGACAGTCATAGCCAAAGTTTTAAAATTTGTAGTAATGAATAACTTCAAAAGCAGACCAGCATACTTAACTAAGTACTGATTGAAATTGCTTGAAGTTAGTGATATGGAAATCAAACACATACAATAAAGAGAACAAGGTTGCTGACAACTTGACAACTGAAAAGCATGACTGCTGCAATCTGAACTTTATCAATAACTTGATATAGTATTTGATCCACTGTTATTTTAATCAAGTAAAAGATTTCGTTGGTAATAACAAGGACATCTTGGCCATATACAAGGAGAAACCTACAAAATATGTGGTGTAGTTTGACTTAGCACAAAATATGTGGTGTAGTTTGACTTAATCTCAACTTAAACGATTTGGGAGTACTCTATAGTGTCTTCACATTCTCAAAAAATATATATATACGTCATAGTATCTTTACATTTAACTGAAATAAATATGTTAAGTAGCAAATGAAGAACATTGACACTAACCTGCCAAAATTTTTTGGTCATGTTCCGATACTTACAGCTTACAAGTGCTCCATCCCTCCGATACGTAAATGCAATAACAACCTGAAAAAAAAATACATCAATGATTGAAGAGTCAAGAAGTGACTCGGCTACAGTAAGGAAATGAGTCTCCCTTGAGCAGAGAAATGAACAATAATTGCTTCATTTGACACGATTTACCCCCGTGTCTTATCCAAAAAAATAGCAATTTCCCAGAGAAGTCTATTTGTTCTGGTGTGTAGCAGGAAGACTTATATTTCTTGGTTTTTAGATGTCAAGAAAGTCAAGAGAAGATGTGTTTCAAACAAAAGTGATGCTAAAAAAAACAGAAAAAGAAAAAAAAATCTTCGGGTTGTATTTTAATGACAAAGGAAATTTTAAATGAGTAAAGTGGATGTTCACAGCTCTCCTTGGAAAATCTAACAAGTTCTGCTGATTTTAATGGAAAATCTTCCGTGTGAGAAAGTATCAAGTGAATTTCATAGGAAAAAGGTTATTCTCTTGCTTTAAAGTTTAGGAATTACAGTTAGGGTGAGAATAGATCTCAACCTTCCTGAATATAGGAGCTAACTGGAGAATGATAGCAACCACAGATAACAATGGAACAGATTTGATTTTTTTCTGATTTCTGATTTGAAATCTGGGTGATTCCTGAAGCTAAAAGCCGTAAGGGTACCCAATTTATGCCTTTTGGCTTATTTTGCTGTAAAAGGACTTGGTTACCAAACACCAAAATAAGCCAAGAAGTGATTAAAAGTGGTCCAAATTTGACTAGCTTTTAATCTTGTCCAAAATCTTCTAAAACATCGTAATACTAAGATTCATCTTCTAAATTTTAAATCAAAATGCACAGCATTTTGGACAAAAATATTGAGGTTCTATTTTATGTTAACCAAGCACAAGATACAATTATGACAAGTTAAGGAATTTTCCAAATGCTGAATCCATTTAAGCAAGCAGATTATTCAATCTCATTGAACTTCTGTTATTCAAGGATGAATAGCTCTAGATGATTGAATCGATTTCTGTTCTACCAAGTGGGATCACATAAACTCATCTGGTCAACCAGTATGCAAACTGATAGACAGTTAACTGAATAACTAATTTAAAGGTATATCTTTCTCTTACGGGTTCTAGCATGCCAGCAAAAGGCTATCAGGTCTATGGGCCCATGATAGCCACAAACGGAAACTGATCAAGCAATATGTAAGAAAATGACAAGATGTCAGACCTGATCACCATGTCTTTGTTGCATAACAGCATTTCTCCGCAATGTTTCTCTTGATATCATTCGCTCAGAAAAGTATGTGAGTAACTGAAGAGCAACAAGGAGAAAATCAACTAATAAAAAGCTCATTAATTCACGTCCAAATAAAACATAATCAAGAGCATTATATTGAGTAAGAAAGAAGACAATCACATAATATCGGCAGTTTACTTTGGAGGTTGGAGAGTGGCTAAAAATCACAGACAGGGCCTTACAATAGCATTTTTCCTCTTTCGGAAAATGCAGCAATACATCACAGAGGCATTCTACTGTTTATATTGATGGGCCAATGGTTTATTGATACAAGGATGTTCTGTAAGAGTAACAGGAATAATAGGAAAAGAAATTGCAAGTATCAAATAGATCAGGGAAAGTAGGGTTCCCCGACTATTTTTCTTAGTTGCTCTGCTTTCTGGACTAGATGCTGCTACATTATAAACTCGTGCATTGCAGATAAGTTCACTCTATGTTGCTTCTCAACATAGTGAAGTACAACAGCTCTGCCTTAGAAACTGGAGGAAAATATGGGCTACAAAATGTTTGAAATGCAGCACCAACACAGGGAGGGCAACAAAGTGGAGAGTAGTCTTCCAACTGGAGACAAAGACACCCAAAGGGAGTCTTCTGAACACTACAAAGCTTGCTTAATCAGACAAGAACACTGCTATTACGGGCATCCTACAGATTTCAACCAAAAGAAAAAATAATAATAAGACCCAAATGATGAAGAAATAGAATACACCAAATCTTTTGAGTCTGTTTTGTTAATTTTTAAAAGTTGTACGAGGTAGGAGTCCTCCTATCTACCTTAGAGTCCATGACAACTGCAGAAGTCTTTTAGGAAATTCATAAAATCAATTATAAATGTGAAGCCCCAAAAAGACAAAGCAGTTAAAACTCAATAAGAGTATTTGTTTAAACTAGATAAAAAGTTACAGTGGGTGCCCAGTGAAATTAGAATACAAGCAGGCTTAGATCAAAACATAGAGACCACATTCCAAAGTGCTAAAAAAAATAAACTATGTAAACAAAATATTCAAAATTTTAAATAACAAATATTTTGATTTATAAACTAGAAAAATTATGCATATAGTTAGTGTGTCGGTCTTGCTTCAGCTCCGTACTGTTAATGCTTAATATAAAACCAAGCAAATTCTGCTAGTGTTTTAGATTTAACACCAAGCTGTACCAAATCAAACCATGTGCCATTTTTTTCTTTGTTGATCAAGTAAAAGATTTCATTGATAATAACAAGGCGAACTTGGCCGTAAAGAAGTGGTATACCAAAAAGAGGACAGACCTACAAGATATGATTCTCTCCAAAAGACACTCAATCCTCTATCAGGAACTACATGGGTGCACCAAAAGAAAATAAGGGATCGGAGACTACTCCTCAATTGAGCAAAGCTCATCTCCACCCCTTCAAAAGCTCTCATATTTCTCTCGTTCCAAACAACCCACATTAAAGCAAGAGGAGCAACATTCTAAGTTGTGTGCATTCTTCTCCTAGCTCCAGTTCCAGCAAAACATCAACTTCTTCACGGATCATGGCATTGCTCAAGAAACGCCAAACCATCTAAACATACTCTCCCATAACCTTGTGGTTACTTGCAATGTAACAGAATGTAGTCCACGTCCCCACCTATCTCCTTACAAAGGGAACAACTCATGCAGATAACCTTTCGTTTTCTAAGACACTACCGCTAAAATCACCCCTCTAGTAGCTAACCACGTGAAGAAACGCACCTTCCTCGGCACCTTACTATCCATACCGAGCCAGGTGAAAAACTATCTTCTTAAGGGTCATCTTTATGGATTAGGTGCTTGTTCGGATCCATTATTGAAGGTTTTGGTTTCTTAACCATTATTGTCTAATTTCCTACGTGTATTTATCTTTCTATCCTTTATCTTTAATGTGTTTATAGAGTTGGGTTTTACTTTTAAAATTTTGATATCAAATCACCTTACTACCACCTCATAACTATCCCACCAAGCTTCCATTCTATCCTTGAAATCATTCAAACGTAACCACATGTTCTCAAGTCCGAAAAATTCTTGAACGTCTTCCTCTACCACCATCCGACAAGATAGCTGAATGGTCTGCTAACAGCCACAGAAGAGGAACCAGAATCACATTAGGAGACAACATCTCCCAAGAAGTGGACACTATGAATCTGTCTAACCTCAATCTAGCAAATGATTCTTCAATCTAGACCAGCGGTCTCCTCTAAACGAAATGTACACTAAGAATCTGTCTAACTGCGATCTAGAAGACGATTCCTCCAATCTGGACAGAATAGAAACAATTCCATTTGATTCAATTTTTCTGTTCGTTCAGTCAGATCATCTTGACAACCCCTAAACTGAAAAGGAAATCTAGTGGATTGAATTCTGTGCAATGTAGCAAACTTTTGTTGGCTAGACCGAGAATAGGCTCAGGACATCAATACTGCCTCAAATGAAACACTCATCATAAAAATAAAAAAAGGAGGGTAGGGTGTAGGACTATTCACTGATAACAGCAATGCTAGCAAAGATGAAGAGGAATAGAAAACAGCAGCAGCGAGGAATCAAGATAGCAGTAGAGGTAGAAAATAAAGAAAGAGAAAAAGAAAAACAAAGAGAGTGACACTTCACATGAGTTAAAGACTCGAAAGATATTTATCTATATTTCGTTCAAGAAAGTTATGCACAACTCAGACGCGGTAAAGGGAAAATCAAGTATCTTGAGGATACATGAAGGAATAATAAATGACTTGTAGTAATCGATAATAAGGATTGACCACAACTTAACTCAAAATACAACCCATGCCCAACAGCTTGTAAAAAATGAAGCAGGTTCTCATGTCATAAGCAAACTACTACAACATACACATACAAATATTATTGGATTTCACTTCACCTAATGTAAAGTTGCATAAAAAGAAAGATCAGCATACCACATCACATAAAGGTTCCAGCCCCAAACTCTCCTCAGTTATCTGTCTGTACTTCTTATTCACTTTCCCAATCCTTTTCATATCCGCAAAAGCTGTCCTCACATCTGCAAAGGCCTTAAAGTGCACGAGAAAGACAACAATTTAAAAAGCTGCCAAAGAAAATGCTATATAAAAGGATTACTGAGCTCATATAAACCATGTTATACCCGTGTACCACCTCTCCATCCACATTTAGCTCGAAAGCATGTCCATGTAGCTGCATACCTATATATCACTCACATGTTTTAGCAATATATTGCTAGAGAGGAAGAAAGCATACATCAAAAGCAAGGTGCAAAGTAAGAAGGTAGATACCCATCCGGAGTAATAAAGAGAGATAAGCTCTTTTCATTTGAGCCCCCACCTTTGCACTACAAAGCAAAAACATTGCATTATATGTCAATATAGGACATTCTAAGCGCCTTACAGATGCAATAATACTAAACAACTTTTAAAGAGTTTAAGCTCATAACACCTATTAGTACCATGTTTAATTTATTTCTCAGCTCCATGTACTCCACATGTTGAAGATATGAATCACAATTTTCTTTCTCAGAAAAATATTTAACTACCAGAAGGGGAATCTATAATTATGATTACTTTCATTTCTTCTATTTCGTACAGCAAGTGTTTTTCCTCCTTCTACTTTTTTTAAACTTTATTTCTTATCATTCTACTTGACAAAGCAATAGCTCCATTCGCTTTTAATTACTGAAAGTATTGTAAGAAGTTATAATTTAAATCCAAATTGTTCACCTCCCTAACTCTATTTCAGTTTCAAATAAAATCAGGAATAATTTGTTACACCGACACGGTGATCATTCATGCATTGAAAATCTATTTTATTTCTACATAGCCAACCTGTTATAAGAAATTCAAGTCATCATAGCTCAAATTGCAATCGACAACATAGTCATAGAAAATATAGTAAGGGCAACAACACCTACTGCAATGATACCTAATGCAACTTGAAAAAATGACAGATATTTATCAAAGAATTGATCATTATGCATCAATCCTAGACTAGTTAGTTTGGTTGTATGGATTCTCTTGGACCATTCCGCCCTATCCAGTCTAATTCATTCCGCCATATTCCAGTCTCATTGCAAAAATTTATGCAACATGAATACACGACTCCTTCAAGCCTCACTGAACCTGTGGGGTTTAAACATACTAAATGGATACCCGTGGGGTTAATTTTCAGGGTAACGGGCAACTTTTTTTTTTTTTTGTATTTGAATAATGTGAAATTATAATATGAAATTTTCAAATCAAGCTTTTTGAAGAATTTGGGATTTCATTTCATGATTCGAAATCAGGAGATATTTTGCATGTTCAAATGCCAATTTTATCACCTGATTTCAAATCGCGAGATGAAATTGCATGTCCAAACGCCTACTAAGTTCATTTAACACTTGATCCTCTTGAATAGATACATCTAACAAGTTTTCAGTTAGACTTCAGTTAGATCCTACAATGATATCAGATATCACAGAGTTGCCCTCATTAAGTCTATAAAAATCTAGAATTGAAGTCAATAATGCAGTTTGGGTTAATCTAAATAGAATATGAGTAAATCTAACTAATGATATGTATAATCATTGTAATAAATCCCAAACTGCTCCTCATTCATCTTATTTTTCCATTTCTAAACAATATGTTGATGTCATTCTTCTAATCAGGTGCAATAGCAACAACCACATTTATGTCTACATGAACTTAATTCTTACTTTTTCTTGTTTACTATAAGAGCAAGGATGATACAAACCAATATGATTTCAATATTTTGTCATCACAGAAGACCAAACCAGAAAAATTCTAGCAGATAAGTTTTCCAGGGCAGTTTGCTGATCAAAGTAACATTCTCATCTCAATAGAGAGATTGTTCTTCTAGTTAAACAATAACTACCATCCCTCATGAACACACTTCCTTCGTACAAAATATTCTTTTAAAAAAGATAGCAGAAGACCAGTTAGGAATTCACCATTGGACAAAGCAACCCATTGTACTGGCCTGGTCCACAAGAACCAATATCTATCCCAACCTGGCTTAATTTCTGCTTCAGTGCCTTCTCGTGGTCTGACTCTGTAATATCCTCCTTCGGATCTTCCAGCATTACTCCAGAAACTGAAACTATAAAAATAATAATTTAAAATAACAAAGGTGGAATTTTTCGTGAAAATTTTTTGGAATCTTGCAACAAAAAATGTAAATATTCTTATATAAGTTCATTCAGGAAGGTTTTAGCGCAAATATCCAAACACGTATTTGTTTTAAAGATAAGGCTTATATTTTTATAGCTATTGTGCAGACGGCAACTAAATGACAGATTGAAGAACATTGCAAAGTTAAGAAATGACTGCCTCGACAAATAAAATTGAAAAAAAAGGTACCTGGAGGAGGAATTCGTTGAGGTCTGTATGAGAAGCTTGAAGTTCCGCGATTTGGGGATATGGGTTTTGAAGCAAATGCTGAAAAGATGAGTCTTTGGGTTTTAAAAAGTACAGGAATCGACTTGTATATTGTTGGTAAAGTAATGGATGGCTTGTGGAGAAAATATTTGGAGCCCATTACAAAGTTGTTGGAGTTATTCACTACAATCCTGCGATAAGGAAGAAGAATCATTCCTGCTCCTGCTCCTGCTCCTGCTCCTGCTGCTGCTAATGCTAATTTTCAACAACACAAAACTACACTCATCCGTTAGGGGGTTAAGGAAGGGTTTTATGGTTTCTCATTTACTTCAAATTGGTATTTAATGTATTGGAAATGGACTATTTTGGTCCTCCATATTTGCGCCCTTCACAAAAATAGTTCCTCATAAGCTTATTATTAAAATAAATATATAGTAGGTAAACTTTTTGCGCTTCACGCGGTGGTGAATTACATGAATAATTTACTATTGAAGATTTGATAACATAAGTATTTTTGAGAGTCTACAACCCTATGATAAATTGTCAAGAATATTTTGTCTAAAGAAGAAATCAAATTTGTTTTTATTCTTAAAATGAAAAAAGATTTGATTCTAAGTCTTTATGAATTTTGTTACTCGCTCCGTTTCAAAAAGAATGTCCCTATTTTCTTTTTAGTTTGTTTCAAAAAGAATGACCTCTTTCCTTTTTTGGCAACACTTTAACTTTAACTTTAACTTTCCACATGGCATGTTTAAGACCACAAGATTAAAGGGCATTTTGGTACATTTGAAATAACTTTAATTTAGAACCACAACATTAAAAAGTTTTCTTTCTTTTCTTAAACTCCATTTCAAGTCAAACTAGGTCAATCTTTTTTAAACGGGGTGAATATTAATTCTTTATTTTACTGTAGTTGTTCATCCCTAAAGTCTTTTGTAAATATACGTAATTATTTCATTGTCTATATTTGTATTTTCAAAAGGTGGTACAAACATTTTATTCATCAGTTGCAAGTGTTTTTCTCCTATTCAAAGCCTCTACATACAAAATCTTAATATTATACATCCCTTGGAGTTCAATGAAATAACGTATGTCGCTCAAATAATTTGGATTAAATGATGTCTTGGCAAGTGTCTTATTCAAAATCATACGCAATCGATAACACTACTTTGATAGTCAAAAGACATATTTTGTTGTTTATGCATTTATAAGGAGATAATTATTTCTTTAATATTTGACTAATATAGATTTATCCTACTTTGAGGGGTAATTCATTGACTTCAAACCCAAAATTTGAACCCCAAACGTTTGATTAAGGTTGAGTACAATACTTACCATCCCACTACATTTCTTTACTTTTTGGATGTCACTAAGATTGAATGCTTCGATAAGATAGAATTTTGAATAAATAATTCTCTAAGGTAGTGTGAACCACCATAACTTTTGAACACTCAAAGTCGCTTCTCGGACATCCCATGGATTTTTTACCCCTTGAAAACTCTATAAATATCAAAGTCATGTATTTTACAAGTTTAAGAAGTCCAATGTACATGCCCCAATAGTCTAATGATTACATCAAACTCATCATTAACATATCATTACTTCAACATAATAATCAAAAGCATAAACATAAAAAACAAAATTTAAAACATCTACTCAAAATTAAAAATTAATCATACATTAATGACTGTAAAAAACATACAAGGATCTCTAATAATAAAATGAAACATAAAGGAAAATATCTAGCCCACTGAATGCACATTGTTCCCTTAAGAAAATCATTTCATTCTAGTGTCCGAGGTTTAAAAGAATAAATCCACTCACGACAGAACGACTCTATTCACCAATGTGTTGATAGAAAAACAAGGTGTTAGTTATTCAGGAGCAAAGTACATGAATAGTTAATTGTGCAGAAGAAGAAGAAGAAGAAGAAGTTCAGAATTTTTGTTGTTTTGAAATTAGAAGGAATCCCTCTATTTAAAGACAACAAAGTGTAGTGTGAATAAATGTTTATTGTCTCATATCGGAAAGATCACGACTCTTTGAACAAATCACAATCTTTAATAAAAGTCACAATCTTTCATAAAAGTCACAATTTTTCATAAAAGTTGCAACTCTTCATAAAAGTCGCAACTTTTCATAAAAGTCACAACATATAATGAAAAGGAAGGCTAATTTTGGAAATAAATAAGTTAAAAGAGAATCCTGACTTGTGGTGATGTCACATAGGCTGGTTTAGGGTTCTCTTTTATATAAAATAGAGTTGTTTTCAAACTTTGGTTATGTGATCACATATTGTATGTGGAATCTTAATATTAGTTTGCACTAATTGATAGTATTATTGAAATCTTAAATTATTGAGTATACTATTTCAATTTCATAAATTGAACACCAAATTGTCAATGTAAGAAAATAACTATATATGACCACTTTAGACAATTCATATGCTCGGATCTCTTTCTGTATTTGTTTCAATTTGAGATTTTTTCTCTTTCACTTTTTGTGTTAAATGCTAGACATGTTGTATTTATGCATTAGTTTTTTTACACCCCCCTCACACCTCTCAAATTTTACATTTGAAATTTGAGTATTTTCCTCGAAGTATTTTTAATATATTAAGGAAAATAAAGAAGAAGTAGAGAAGTACTTTAAATACAGGAGGAAGTAGATAAGAAATAGAGAAAGAGTTATCACAATGATAGGTACATCGTCCAATAGTGGTTCAAACTTATATTTCTTCAAAAGCAATTTAATAATTTTTTGTTCGTAGTATGAATTATTGAAAAAATGAACTTGTATTAACGTTCTTCATTCCTTCAAAATTTAACTTTGATATCTGAGTTTAGCTTTTGCAATTTTGAAAAGATCGGAGCTTGTAATAAATTGATATTATTGTATTCAGTTTGTGATAGTCTGATTTCACTTTTAGTTTATCAAATTGAGTCCTTTTTCACTAAGATCATTTCGAAAGAGAAAAGGAATGAATCTGAAAAGATGGAATGAATTTGAATGAACATCAGAAAGGGTTTTGAGCTCAAAATAGTAGAGTTTAAGCCAAAAGTGTTTCAAAATAGAAAATAAAGGGTCGAAACAAAGTAGTTTGCCTAAAGCAAACATAAAGTAATGGAAGAAGAATAGTAGAATTTATATTTCTTATACAAATATACTATTTTTTTTTTCTAAAATAAAAGCATCTATATAGGAAATCAAGAGGAAAGAGCAAAGCAAAAAAAAAAAAAAAAACTACCAAACACAACTTAAGATTCAAGATATGGTCACCATCATTTGATCATGACTTCATATTCTACAGGTGCTATCGGTTAAGAGATAACTCCATTGGTCCTGAAATAACTTCATTGATCTTGAGCAACTTCGTCTATTGAGGGAAAGATGTTCATTTTTATTTGTACATAAAATGCATCATCTTTTTTGAATAAATAGTATTACTCCATATATATGTGTATATGTAGATTTTTGTATCTAATGTTATAATGTTTGGTTACAAACAAGTTATCAATTGGAAACTATATAGCATCCATAACTATTGTTCATCATTTAACATTTGATGTTATCTATCTACACTTGAATGCATCAATAAAAATAATATTTATCAATAATAGGCTCGCACTGACACTGTCCATCTCTGAAGCACCGATTTTAACATGTATGTTTCTTGCAATTTTTATAAAGTTAAAGGGTAAATTGGTCATTAAACAACTGCACACAGATGGCTTAAATATGAATACCCTAAAATTCAATATGTGTTTTGCATATTACTTTCTCTGCCAATATTAACATGTATTATTTCAAAACTACGTAACAAGTATTGTAAAAATCTCAATAATTAACAACATAACATTTTTTAAGACACATATAAAAAATTGATCGATTTTTGGATCTATATGTGCATCATAAACTGGGGCAAATGGAGTAATATACATTATTTGAAAATAACGTAAAAAAATATATAAATTACAATAATTAACAACTTCAAATATTTAAAAGACATATAAATTTTTTGATTGACCCTCGAATCAATGTCGCATAGACAAGGATAGATGAGTAACATATATTATTTTAAAATGACGTAAAAGTAATATAGATTACAATAATTAAAAATTAAAAGACATAAATATCAGTTCATTCTCAAAATCTTATCCGTGCCTCATAAATTAGGACAAGAGGAGTAACATATATTATTTTAAAATTATGTAAAAATTACTATAAATCACAATAATTAACAACTTAAAATATCACATAAATTTTGTGTATGTTACATAAATTGAGATTAATAAAATAATATATATTGAGCCCGTGCTAGCAGGGCACCCATGTCTAGTCATAGATACAAAAAGTGGACATTAGTTCCTTCAACTCAGAAAAGAAATATTATTTTAAATATACTGAATAAGTATAAAGGAAGGGAGTGAGTAGTAATCTGAAGTGGTTCTGTACAACTGTAAATTTGAGACACAGCGATATTTTTGAGGCTATAAACATAAGTTGACAAAGAGTTGATATGATTATAAGTTCACATTACATGAATTTTATATTATCATGATTAACGAAATTACATGTTGATTTAATTTGTAAAAGACGATAAAATTAAAAGAACATTTTTGTCATAACCCAATTTCTTGAGTCACGATGACACATATTATAACCCATCAATAGGTAAGCCAATTCATAATGACACGTAATGGGTATTGTTGTTCCCAAATACAAACGCAATTGTACACGGTCGCGCAAGTAATATAATAGTTCTTTTAGAGTTGGATTTTCAAACCCAAAGGACTTATGATAAATTTATATTTACTTCAATTAAATTTACAAGTTAAATGTATTTGAAAGAGGGATTTTTAGTATTTATACTACTGATGCAAATAATTAAACTTGAAAGTAACTACAATAAACCACTTCAATTTCAGTGTTTGAACGATAATAAGGATTATTTCAGGGTTATAACAAACTAATAATTCATGTAGCATATCTCTTTCAAGGGTATCATAAGGTTATCAAATTATTGATTTACAGAGTTGATGTTGTGATCATGATCTCTAGATCTCTAACTATCTATCCAATTGACCGTCTAACAAAATGATTGAGCGGGGATAAACAAACTCAACTGCGAACATTTATTTTTATTTTGTCTCATAACCAAGAATAGTATTTGTGTGAGTGTGATTCTTAAATACAAATCTAAACAAGTGATATAAAAGAAAGATTGCACTCCTCGTATTCTCTGTTCTTTCTATTCGTCTCTCAAGTAATTTATTTCAATGATGATCAAACATGAAATATTTAATCAAGACTATAAGAATAATTTATATGATAATCTAATTCATCTACAACAATGATATTCAACAATTATTCATAGCTACAACCTTAGAATAAAGGCTTTTAACCATAGATGCTAATCAAAAACCTAAAAAGGGTGTTTTCATGTGAATCCAACAATAAATAAATAATAAACTCCCTTGGTCGTGCACTTGAAAAGAAGAACCTAAGGTTTTATTTGTAGAATTTAAGAGAATAATCCCTTCTCATACTTGGATTCGAAATCCTAAAATTTTTGGAATTTCGTCAAGGACAATTCATCAACATAACACTAAGGCTTGTAGTACTTCCCAGGCATCGACAACGTTCCCTTTCTTAATCCGCTTACTTCCAGTTCTATTACCTTTGAGTGCTATTAAAAAGGCACGAACAACATTTTGAGAGAAGAAGATAAAAATTTAGGGGGGGGGGGGGGGGGGAGTAGAGTGGTGTTGGTGGAAGGAGAAGAGGGGGAATTTTGCAAGATTTTTGTGGAAAGGTAAGAAAGAGTAGTGGTTTGGGTATATTTTGGGGCTATGGATGATTTGGATTTTTTGTGAGAAAACAGGCTTCAGGGCGGCGAGTTTTGGTGAATTGAAGAGAGGGAAATTTTGGCTTTAGGATTTAAAGGGGTGGGACCAAAATATAGGTTTAGGCCAGGTTTGGGCCCGAACCATGAAAGTCTTTTGTTAAGGCATTATGGTGGGGCGGCACACCTGTAGTGCGCATGCCAGTGCCTAAGTCAAACCTTCCCTTGCTAGTTCCTTCTATGACATTAGCCCTACGCGATGCACCTACAATGCACCTAGCCAGTGACTTCAGGAGTTGTGAACTGGTGTGGGGGTTGTTACAGGGCACCAACCTAGGTTAGCCTTGGAACAACGCGCCTCTGGGGTACCTAACCCAGTGGAGTTATATCTTGAAATTCCTTCAGCTTAACTCCTTTACACGTGACGTATACCACATCTTGTTGTTCTTGAACATTAACCAAACCATGTTAGAGCAATAGTGGGTTGCCTCCCACCTAATGCCTTAGTTTTGGCTGTGGCATGTCACCTTTGTTTTATATATATATAGATATATATAGTTCCTAACTATTACAATTGACTGAAATTGTAACACCATGTATGCTAGAACTACAAAAATTCAAGTTTCCAGGAGTTGCAAGTGCAACCTACGATTGCCAACCACAGACCGTATGGTTACCCACGGTCTATGCTGGTGGTACGTGAATGGCCACCTGAGACCCTTCCCCAGAACCCTTAGAAAAATATTATTTAAGTTTTGACCCACGCCGGGACCCACAAACCTTAGGTCATAGTCTATGGTCCAGAGTCGTAGGCCGCTTCCAATTTCAATCCCAATTGCGAACGAAGGTTCACTAGGACGAATCTTCGGTCCATCCACGGTCCATAAGTCCATCCATGGTCCGTTGGTACAATCCGTAGGTGACCCCAAAAATATTTAAGTCAAGGTTTGTTTGGTCTTTTCCTTATGGTTGGACAACTCCACTAAGTTGTTTAATCCATAAACTATG
This sequence comes from Solanum lycopersicum, assembly GCF_036512215.1. Classification (NCBI taxonomy): domain Eukaryota; kingdom Viridiplantae; phylum Streptophyta; class Magnoliopsida; order Solanales; family Solanaceae; genus Solanum; species Solanum lycopersicum. The sequence goes on along the minus strand of NC_090801.1, from coordinate 40,191,417 downwards.
TGGTTTTGGTCAGTTTTATCCTAGAAATAAAATTGTAACTTACCTATGTCAGATCATTAATCAAATTTAGAAACAAATTAGAGTGTAAAAGGAGAATGAAGTCAAGAACCCTAGCCCAAGAACACAATAAGGTTCGATCAGTTCCAACCTCGAAATTGAAAGATTTTTCCATGGAATTCGTCACTAGGTATGTGGGATTTCACTAGTGGGTTCCTTTCGCCCATTAGGTCCATAAAATTCAGTCAGATTCTTGATTCCCTTATTATTAGCTAAACTTAGGGTTTCTAGAACTTCAGTAGATTAGTTTGAATTAGTTATTTAATGTTCCCAATCAGTTTATCATGATCTTTAGCATGTTTCGGTATAGATTTTTTCTTCACAAATTCAGAACCTAGCTTTGTATTTGTTTTAGTTCCTAAATTGCACATGCTAGATCAGATTATTCAGTTATACATGCTCCACTAGTTGCATTTTCAGTTAGCATGTCAATATTTGAACTATCCCGGCTTTACAACATTTCAATTATAATTATTAAATTTCATAATCAATTGGGAGTAACTTAATACCGAGTTGAACTAGGGCCAGTCACTCTCAAGTCCCAGAACTACATGCCCTCGTAGGTTGTAAGTCACATATGTGGACATCATGTTAGTGATCACACCAGTCATGCCTTTATACCTTTAGCAAGGTATATTGGGTCCTCTCGATGAGGCGTATACATCGAACTCCACGTTTGGCTCACGTGGTTTTATGTTGTCTATTGGTAGCTCCCACGGTTCAGTCAAACTCTATTGCATTGACCAGATTATAAGTACATTTTCGTATTCCATCTCAACATGTTATAAACTTGGTCATTGTATTTAATTACTTCATGTTCAACATTCTTAGTATAATATCATGTTCATATCTTATCATTGTTCATATTTATGCTTTTATTCAATTATGATTATTATTCTGCTTTACTTTGTCTTACATGTTCGATACCTTTCAAGTATTGACGGATACTCATCGATACATATTCTCATGATGTAGGTCCAGGTCCTCAGCTTCCGGATCACGCATTGATTGATTCCTGATCTTCACCTCCGCAACATCGCTGGTGAGTCCTCATTCTTTGAGGACAACAAAGATGTTATTTTTCATGCTTTTAATCTTTAGTTTTCATTTTTTGCTAGATTTAGCTGGGGCATGTCCCATCACTTATAGTCAGTGTAGAAGCTTATTTCAAACATAGTTAGATTCAACTATAGAGTTAGAGTTTGACAGTTGTTGTTTAAACTCTCACTTTTCATTTATTTAGATAGTATATGAGTATTTCCCTATCATTTCAGACAGTTAATATGATTTAGCTTCCGCACAATATTTGTTGATTCAGTTTGCTTTAGTATGCTCATGATATGCCAATAGGGTTAGCTTGGGGTCACTCGTGATCCTAGTTCCCGTGTCCGCGTCCTTGGGGTAGCTTCAGGGTGTGACAAAAGATTTAAAGTAAGTCGTTGCAAAATAAGAACTCCTACTATTATAAAAGTCATGAGTTGCCTCCCGTGGAGCACCATGTTTAACCTCGCAACTCGACTTGTCTTACAGATCATTCATCATGTAGGACAAGGGAATCTTTATATCGATTTGCATCTTTACCAAAGTAGTGCTTAAAATGTTTCCCACTTACCAAGGTTTTTGAGTTTTTGTTTTAATCTATACTGCAGCATGTTGTGTCATCCTCACTGCTTCGAACGACTCACTCCACTTAGACCTTATTTTTTGGGGGAATATCCCAAGTCTAGAGTGGAAAAGCAATACATGTTAGCCTGGTGTCATGACCTAAAGTACACCCTGTAACATGACATATAGGATCTAGAGAGACCCTATACAAGCCAGTTATTATGCATATACAAGATAATAGAATCTTAAAGAGTTTAAAAGGAATTTTTTATTCATAATGAGTTTGAAAAATACAGTGGAAGTCAAACCTAAGTCTAAAAGACATCTACTATGTCGTGATTGAGATATAACGCATACATCATATACAAAATATGAAATGAAAATACATGAAAGCAATAAAAGAGTCTCGATTCGTCGGACATGAGGATTCACCAATCTTCAATGTCTAAAAGGTATCGCTAGCCACTGCTATGAGAGACAGTAGAGTCTGACTCTATACTAGTGAAATATTGTAGGTAAGAGTATGTGTTAGTACATAGAATGTACCAAGTATGATAGTGATGCATAAGAATTATGAAATCATGCTAAGGGACTTTATATGACAAGCAATGACCAAACTAAATCATAAAATAACAAGTTAGAGGAACAAGTCGTATTCATGGTTAATGCAAGCTAAGCATCTTTAAAACATACTTGATATACTTGGGAAGTTTTCCATTAAATGATGTTGACCAAGTGAGCTATAACATAGAATTTGGTGTCTATCCCTCACCGATGTCCTTACTTCCCAAGGTAAATAACATAGAATTTGGTGTCTATCCCTCACCGATGTCCTTACTTCCCAAGGTAAGAACCATAATCTTCTAGCTTAGGTGGATCCACTAGCTAATGTATATCTAAGATAAACCTATGGTGTCACATGGTTATGGAATAGGGAGATTGCTACTAGAAATCTGACATCTACAAAAGGGGAGCTTCCATATTAATATCATCTCAGTGCAAAACATAAATCCCACAGAATAATCAGTAATCTTAAATCATCTTATTATTCATGCAAGGGCACAGCAAGTAGCCAATCCAAGTTAGAATTAATTAGAATAACTCCTTAATATCAATTCATCTTAGGTGAGGAAACCTTTCAACCTTATGAATCCTTTATTAGAGAAAACCCTTTCGCATTCATGTTTTGAGTAGTATGTGAGAAATCATTTCACAAAAACAACATCGTTGCTTCACTGTCATAGCAACCTCAAACATTTTCATCAATTTGATAAGAAACATGCATATCTTCATAAATTCTTCATTCATAGTTCAAAAGACTCATCATATTCTATAAATCATGGGTCATGCATGTATTCATGTAATATCAACTTTAAAACATGTATATACTTCAATTCATGCATAACAAGACATAAAACAATCAATCAGATTATTATTGAAAAGAAACCCATGAAATTAAATAAAACCCTAATTTCAGTTGGAAATTTTACCTTTAAAAATTGGAGAATTTAGGAACCCTATCCCCTATCCTCCATAGGTGTATACTATCATACCTTGGTGTGAATAGCCTACAAATAATTGTGAATTAGAGACTGGATCTGGAAACCCTAGAGTCCTTCTAGCTTTAGAGAGAGAAATATTGGGAATAACTTTGATCAACTTTGATGATTTAGGAGAATGAGTCCAATTGGGTAATTTTGGGGTTCAAATCGTTTATATAGACCTAAGGTAGAGGAAAAATGTAACACTTTGGAAGTTCCATGACTTAGTCTAGAGCCTTACTTTATGAACTAAGTCTTAAAACATTGTTTCTAAGCTTTAGAAAAGCTAATGAAACTAATTAGGAAGCATTAGAATCAAAACATCAAGAAACGACCATGACGTCCGAAGACTAGTGAAATTAAGATAGTTTGCCTTGGTGTGTTTTAAGGGATTTAAAGAACTATATCGAAGTAAAATTTGGTGGAAAGGTTTGAAATACATGTTAGAGTGTGTTTATAGTTGAAACGTCCTGATACGACTCCCCAAGGACCACCCTAAGAGTCCTTGAGGAGGACCCTACATTTGACCCTCAAAATTGTCTTGTGGCAGTATGCAACCACGAGACCAACCGACCTGCCACAATCGTTAGAATGATGCTCCGTCGATGGAACTCTGTTGTTAAGACTTAGCCTAAGCACCAAGGCTCCGAATTGGAGCCTCTAATTCAAACCACAATTGACCAGTACAGTTTGTGGTTGGATCGATGCGCCATGGATGGGGTTTCGTCGATTGGACCCTGATTCACTATCTAGTTTCTGATTAAGTGAGAGATAATTAGTTAATTAGTTAATTAGTTAATGAATTAATTAGAGATTAAGGGGTGGTTAATTAAATTATTTGGGGACTATAAAAGAGTTAGACTTCATTAAACTAACCTAACACTTCATTATTTTCCAAACCCAAATCACTCACACTTCTCTCTACTTTCTTTCTCTATCCCAAAGACCCCAATTGAAGACCAATGTTCAATATTCACTAGGGCTTCAAGACTCAAGTTTGGGTATGAAAGATATTCACTCTTTGGATCTCTTTCCCTAGAGGATCCTCAAAATTGGTTTCCAAAGATGTCTAATTTCGTAGGTTATCTTTCAAATTGGTTTAATGTGATATTGAATTTAATTATATTGATAGATTATGATTGTTTATTTGTTTATTTTTGTATTTCTTTAGTCTTTTATATAGTCTCATTAAAAGATCCATGAATGACCCTTTTTTGGTAACTAACATTTTATTAATTACTGGAGGCAAAACAATACAAATCAAGAAGCTACCATAACATGCTTTATTCTCAGCATTTAAACAACATTACTACCTTCTGACACTACTGTCTATTGCTCAGAATTTCCATTTACTACAACATTTTTAATGCTAGGTGAAACTCTTGCTACAGTCACATAGGCTATCTCTTTGGCTATATTTTCCTCCATTTTGCTCTTGTTCTCAAAAATTCTATTATTCCTCTCAATCCACATACCATAGACTCCTTCAGCCAATATAATCTTGAAAATTTGTGCTATTTTAGTCTTTCCTTTCCCATGTTGAATGCACCATTGTACAAACTGTCCCCATGTCATTGGAGGTACACTATGATGATGTATCCATGCTAGCAACCTTTCCCATGGTTTTCTAGCAAATTGGCACTGAATGAACATATGCTCTATATTCTCTTCTGTATTCTTACATAAGACACAAGTCTTATTTACTGCCACACCCTATTTAGATAGCCTGTCTACTGTTGCTAGCTTTTTGTTCAACATAATCCACATTGTGAAGTAAGCTTTTGGCCTTGCTGCATTATTAGACATAAGACATTTCCAGTCAGGTCGTTGCTGCTCGCCTATCATGTGCAGTTAGATTTGCCTGATCATGCTTTTTTCCTTTCCCTGTATTAGTTTAACTTGATCAATTATATGTTTTGCACTCATTACCTTCCTTATCATCCAACTTGCTTGATTGCTCACCTGCCAATTTCTCTGCCCTATATATAGTATGTTTGTATCCATTTGATCCAAAATTTGTCCTCTTTATTTTCTAGGTCCCAGCATAATTTGGACACGGTAGCTTTGTTCCAGACTTGCATATTAACCAGTCCCATACCTCATGCATATTTAGGACAACACACCCTTTCCCAGGTTATTAGTGCCTTTTTAGTAACATACCCAACATTTGACTATAAATAGCTTCTACATAGCCCTTCAATCAATTTGATTATATTTGCAGGAAAGATGAATAGTTGAGCCCAGTAAGATTGCATTCCAAACAACATAGTCTGCACTAGTTGTGTTCTTCCTGCACATGACAATTTCCTAGTTGTCCATGAGTTGATCCTTGCCATGATTTTGTCAATGAGAGGATACCACTGGATTACTGACAATTTCTTGGTAGAAAGAGGCACCCCCAAATACTTTAAAAGTATCTCTTCCATTTTGTAGCCAAGTTGTTGTATGATTTGTTGCCTCACATCTAGATGGAATCACCCACAGTAAATTGAACTTTTGTTAAGATTTGCTTGCAGTCCTGATGCTTGTGAGAATTGTGAAAACCATCTTTGGAGGGCCTTGATAGAATTAAGATCTCCTTTATAGAAATTAATAAATAAATTGCAAAACATAAGTGAGTGATGTCCAATTTAGACTATTTTGGATGATACTTGAATGTATTCTCTTATTTGAGTCCCTTGAGTAATCTACTATGATATTCCATAGCTATAGCAAATAGAAAAAGGGACATTGGATCTCCTTGTTTGAGTCCTTTAGCTGCTGCAAAACTCTGAGTAGTCTGCCCATTTACCACTATAGAATAGTTCACTGTTCTCACACATTGCATTACCCACTAAGTAAACATATCAGTAAAACCCAACCCATTCATCACTTGCTCTAAAAAGATCCATTCTACTGAATCATAAGCTTTGTGCATATCAATCTTTAGCATGCTTCTAGGAGACATATTCTTCCTAGTATATGCTTCGACCAATTCATGAGCTAGCAATATATTGTCTGATATTTTCCTCCCTGGTATGAACCCAGCTTGGCTATCACAAATGATAGTATGAATAACATCATGCAATTTTTTTGCTATCACTTTAGAGATGATTTTATATACCACAGTTCAACAAGCAGTTGTCCTATACTCTTTTACAGTTTTGGGGCTTCGTACCTTTGGGATAAGAGTTACTAAAGTGCAATTGAAAGTTTTATATAATTTCCCAGTTTTGAAGAAACTCCGGACAGACTCAATAATATCATTTTTGATGATCTTCCACGTATACTTAAAGAAAAAAGCATTACATCCATCTATACCTGAAGCTTTATCATTCCCAATGGATTGCAACCCTGCATAAATCTCCTGTTCTATTATGTCAGCACACAACTTTATCCTTTGATGCTTTGTCAATATGATCCCTCTCTCGTCACATCGGCATTTATACCTGGTAGTTTAATGGCTGAAGTTCCCATAAGACTTTTGTAAGATAGAACAAAATCATCTTTGATCTCTCGAGGATCATACAACATCTTTCCATCTAGGGAAGTTGTACCTCTAATTTTCTTCTTCTGAGTTAACTCCTGTATAGTTGAACTAAAATACTTATTGTTTGCACACCCCAATTGGATCCATTTTTTGTCCTTGATTTCTGTCTTAATGCATTTTCCTCTATCATCGACCATTTCTCCAGCTTTAACAATATCTCTTTTTCCTGATCAATTGATTCATCATTTGACTGACTGTATAATTGATCTTGAATTCTTATAAGTTCTAGTCGAGCCTTCTCAATCTGTTGGCCAATGTATTTGAACTCTTTTCTATTCAACTGCCTTTGTACTAGTTGGAGGGCCATTAGCATGAACCATACCTTCTTCATGTCACATTTTTCATACTTTTGTTCCATATACTCTCCACTAATTCCAAGAAAGAAACATGTTCAATCCACACATTGAAAAACTTAAAGTTCATTTTCACATGGTGTTGAGTTGTTTGCAATAACAAATGCATGGGGCTATGATCAGATATTCCTGGGTTCCCGTACTCCGTAATAACATGTCCTCACTTTTCCATCCATTCATCATTCCCAAAACCTCTATCAATCCTACTTGAAATTTTATCAGTACCACGCTGCTTGTTATTCCAAGTATAATGATTTCCCTTCCATTGTAATTCATTGACACCAATGTCTTTTATACACTCTGCAAAATTTCTTATTTCATTCATAGTCACAGGAGCTCCAGCTAGTCTGTCTGTTTGTCAGAATAAAGCATTAAAATCCCCTGCAATGAGCCATGGTTGAGAGATGCCTTGTGCCATCGTGTTCAGTTCTAACAATAGATTTTTCCTCTACTCTATTGTATTAGAACGATAAACCACAATGAGCATAATATGTTGTCCCTTACTTCTTTCCTTGATTTGGAATTGTAGTAATTATGTAGTACTATTGATTAGATTGGTTTCATACCAATTATCATCCCATATCATCCATATCCTACCATTAGAAGTTGCATTATCATTGTGCATTATTCCCCATCCTAGTGCTTTTACTTTGATCATTGCTTTCATGTTAGGCTCTTTAACTCTTATTTCAATTAGACCTGTCAAAGTTATTTTATTATTCTGCAAATATGCTTTAATCTCTTTCTGCTTTTACCTTTTATTCATACCCCTCACATTCTAGAATATCAACTTCATCAACATGTTTTAGGGGCTCCACCAGTATCTATAGGTAGTGAAGGAAGCTTGATATACATGAGACTCTCAATCCCATTCCTAAGTGGTATAACTGCTAATATAGTAAAATTTGAAAAACTAAAATCCATTTTCTTACCTCCAGCATTAGGTCGCAAATTAATTTAATTTATATCCCTTGGTGTTTGGTTTTCTTGTTCCTGTTCTATCTCATGATTACCCTTCTTAGCAGTAGTATAAGAGTTGTTCTCCTTTGGTATTTGTTCTGGCACCTTTTCCTGCTCATTCTTTTGCTCCTGTGGTTGGATTGGCCCTTTGTATTGCCAAGTTTGAGTTACTTTTTTCCATGGTCTTCTCTTATTTTGTATATCCTCCTCTGTTGGTGAAACTGGTTGACACTGATGTCCAATCTTTTGGGATTTATCACAGTATTGAGGTCTCCATTCCAATACTACTTCCTGCATAAATGTTCCTCAATTTGGATACATAACTGTTATCTGCTGTGGGATAGGCCTAGTGACATTAACTTCAATAGGAATTCTAGCATAGGAAATTTTTGTTTGCTTTGTGGTACACTCATCAGCAAATAAAGGGACTCCAATAGCACTAGCCATTCTACTTAGTGATCCCACACCCTAACAGTTATGTGGCAACTTGGGAAAATTCACCCATATATGTATTTCCTCTAAGAAGTCACTCCCAAAATCAAAATTAGGACAATGATTGGTCGATTATTGATAGTATATGGTCCGGTATACATTATTTCGTTCATGTCACTAAGATTCTGAAACTTGACTATATAATACCCATCTTCATGGAAGTACACATCAAGTTTAGCCACTGTTTTCCAGGTCAGTGTTATATACCTATTCTTGGTATTATACCCTGGAAATTTCCCAATCACATATGAAATGAGTGCACATTTCCATTTATCTTCTTCAACTTGTACCTCCTTTTCTTCTAGCTACACCATTGTTTGCCCATTCACTATTTGTGAAGGAAAATAGGACAAGTGAATTCCATTGTTTGCTACTCGATTGTTCCTAAACGTATTAACCCATGACTCCTTGTATTCTCTGATCTGCTCCTTACAGACTTTGGTCTCCATTATCCCCTTCAGCTGTAGTATTAAGGTTTATCTTTTCCTCTGCATCCATTGTTACTGTTCCATTACCATCATCCCTTTTTTCATCGTCAGAATTTTCTAGATCTGAGTTCTCATGTGTTTCTTCATTACCTAGTGAAGAATTTAAGATCAATCTCTGAGATACTTCAGACCTTGAAGGTGCTCCCTTTTCTATTACAAACCCTTCATCTATACAAAGGGTTTTGGATTGTTCTTGCCCTTTTATCTCTATTGCATCCACTCGAGTTCCTACTGAGATTTATATTGTCATTAATGGTATTTTCCTACCTCTTCCCCGTCATCTTCCTCTTCCCCTCACTATTTTCACCTCCTCTGCGCACGTTAACTAACGTACGCTGAGAGCATTTAGAGAGAGAAAATTTACTTAATACGTTGTTAAAATTATGAAGAAGATAGATAGATGATTAGGAATGTTGGAATTGAATATGTTATTTATTAATTTAATATTATATGATGATAGTGATTGTATTATTGGATGAATGTGGTGAAATTGATGGTAAAATCTTGAAGAAGATTCTTGGAAGCCACTGGTAAGACTTTTGAGATGATGATTTCTCTACTTCAATTATGTTGGTCTATTTTTGATGATGATATTCAATTGAAGTATGGATATGTGAATAGAATAAGAAGATGATGATATGATGACATGTTATGAATATGTTGAATGTGAGATCATGGTAAGGTTAGGATGATGCAAGGTTGAAGGAGATTCTATTGTGTACCTTATTATTGTGACTATGATGTGTTGATCTCACTAATTTTAGGTTGTGATGAAAGGAAGTACTCATTCTAAATCTAAAGATCTATTATCATGATTATACAAGGGGTTAGTATTCAATGACATTTAAGAATTGATGTTAAGAAAGACTCAAAGACATTTCAAAAAGGGACTTTAGCTTAGTATTCAAAGCCTAAAGTATTTCATAAATATATATATATATATATATATATATATATATATATATATATATATATATATATATATATATATATATATATATATATATATATATATATAAACATGCATAATTCATCACTAATAATCGAATTAAGATTAAACAATTCATGTTAGAAAGAAGACCCACGAAATTGGATGAAAACATGTTTTTAGAGAACTTTGAAATCAAATCTTTGAAGAACCTCTTGGGGAAAGGAGTCCCAAGAGTGAATAGACTCCATACCTTGTGAATCCATTGAGATTGGTGAATAAAATTCTTGAGCTTGGAGCCCTAGAAAAAACTTGATCTTCTTCTTCAATGGGGGGTCTTTGGAGTAGTGAGAGAAACTCGAGAGAGATGAGAGTTTTTGGGTTTTGGGAATTATGAGGTGCTAGGTTAATGCCTTAGGATTCTTCAATACCCCTAACTAACTAATTATAACTGTCCCTAAACATTAATTAATTATTTAACTAATTACCTAACGACCCCTACTAAATACGTATGGATGTAGTGGAAGAGGGGTCAATCAATGAGACCCCGTCAACGAAAGCACGGACCATCCTGGTCAAACGTGGCTTGGGATATAGAGTGCTAAAATTGAGCCAAGGATCCATATTCTAAGTATGGGCCCACGACCACCATTGACGGGGCGTGATCCCATCAACAAGCCGTCGTTTTCCTCGTCAAAGGCATATTGTCTTTGACAACTTTTTGGGCCAATTGTTTGGGTCCTCCTCAAGGACCCTTAGGATGGTCCTTAGGGAGTCGTACCAGATCTTTTTGACCCTAAACATACACTAAGGTGTATCCTAAGCATTTTCCTAAAGTTTTTCCTTCATACGACTCTTGAAATATCTTTCAAAACACAAAGTCACACTTTCACTCATCTCCGGACGTCGTGGTTGTTTATTGACGTTTAGACACTAATACTTTCTAATCAAGTTAAGACTCTAATCATGATGGAAACACTGTTTTAAAGCATTATTTACTAGGTGAGACTCCAGCCTAGGTGTTTGGATATCCGAGGTATAACAAAAAACCTATGGTGGCACATAGTTATGGGATAGGGCGGTTGCTACTAGAAACCTGACCACTATTTCGGAGAGCTCTAATCTCAATATTCTCTTGGTGCTAAGCATAAATCCCATTGAACAGTCATTAATCTTAACTTGTATTATTATACATGGAATGTCATATCAAGTAGCCAATCTAAGCTAGAATTCATTAGAATAACTTCTTAATATCGATCCATCTTAGGTGAGAAAGCCTGTAAACCTTATGAATCCTTTATCAGATAAAACCCTTTCGTATTTACGTTTTGAGTAGTATGTGAGAAATCCTTTCACAATACAACAACATCGTTTATTCACTCCTAAAACAATCTCAAATCAGTTTCATCAATTTGGTAAGAAACATAGATATCTTCATAAAATCTTCTATAATAGTTCAAAAGCCTCGGCATATCATGCATTGTTGCACATTAATCTTTCTTTTCTTTAATACATGCCATGTACCCTTATTTTTGAGTGGATGGATAGGGCCTCTGGGACCCCTCATAATATCTCTCTCATGTGGCTCCACCTCATATATTAGGCATATGTTACTAATCAAATAAGGGTAAGAGAGATTATTTAGACCTTTTGAGACAACCTCCTGAATGTGTTCCACAATGATCTACCCAACATTGATAGGGATTTACTCTATGATGGCACAAATAAGAACTGTTGTATCAAGAGACACATCAGTCTAATTCCTTAAAAAAATAACCCTAATATAAATGATGGAATACCAAGTCATGCTTCAGTTGTGAACTTTGAAAAGTCAATTTGGCCACGTAGGCCTATGGCCCATGCAAGTGTGTCATAAATAATTCTTATCCCTCTTCCCTTGCCCTTTCTGTGTGAACTTCAAAATTAAATCATTTGCCCCATAATGTTACTAAGAAGTCACATGAGAAGTCAGTTTCTGTTGCGTTAGCATTGAACTCTTGAATTACTATGTAGTTAGCCTTGATAGGCTCATATGTGAAACACATCCATCTGATGGCCTCCAATCACCCATACAAATCTATGATGCTCTCTTGAAGATTTGTAAAGAGAATACCCTCTCCATTGTGATATTCTTCATGAGGAGGAGGTCATGCAATCAGTGGAATTTAACAAATAGATATGACTCATAGAGATTTCAGCTGCCAAAACATTTTTTTCTAAACTTATTTGATGTTTTCGACCATGATTTTGCAAATAAAGTACCTATATCAGATGAAAACATGTCAAATGAGTGAAAAGTAATGTAAATAAATGTATTATCAAGGAATTAGGCCAAATAAATGAGTGAAAAGGGATTCGAGGGAAAGGGGTCAAAGCTACTATTTTTGGCAAAAATAATTGTCAAAAATACGACTCATCTAAAGATCATGAGGCTCACCTTTTCAAGTAATTGTGATCAAGTGATTACACTTTACGATCACGTAATTCAAAATTTAGTACATTATGATTGCGGGATGAGATATCGGGATTGTGTAGAACAATTCAACCCAGAAAATTAAACTTCACTTTAGCATTTCACCGAACAGGTTGTAAGCAACCTTTTCTCATGTCTTTTTCACACGAAATGAAACACCCCAACACCCAATGTATCAGATTACACTTAGGATGCAACATCAAACAACACCCCAACCCAATAATATAATTTTTTCAATCACAAATCATGATCATAATGTAGGAAGAGATTTAACCCTTTTTGAAACTACCTACCAATTTCAAAACTGTCACAACTCAGGGGTTCCCCTTAGATGTAACAAGGAGTATAAAACCCCAAGCAACCTTATAAAAACCACTTAGCATATCATAACACAAAGTAATATAGCAGCCCAATAAATGAAAATATAAAATCATAATGAATCACATCTCATAGGAGCGCGTGACCGCTTAATTCAACACAGTCATGACATTACACATAGCAACTCAATTCATAACTTATCACATCTAAGAGCTCAACATTTCATAGAATATAATGAGGAACTACCTTCACAGTATCAACATGAAATCAAAGAGTTACCATGGAATTCTTCTTCTCAAGACTATAACAAGAACACTAAAATCTTAAGAAGGCAAATGCACAAATTTCATATAAGTGCAAGTAGACACAAAAACCTCTTTTATGGAAAATGATTTTAACATAAACCTTACCAATACATGAATACATTTAGAAAATAATTCAAATTCACATTATTCAGTATTCTTATTTTTAGAAAAATTACTAACCTCAACTTTGAGTAAGAGGAAAAAGATGAGGGTAGAGGGACTTCATGTTGGCCTCAGCCTTCCATGTTGCACCCTCAACTAGATGATTTCTCCATGTAAATTTTATGGAGGCCACCTCTTTGTTCCTCAAAATATTGAATTGACTATCTAGGATCTCGACTGGAACCTTTTCATAATAAAGGTTCTCATTCACCCCCAACCTTTCAATAGGGAGAATAGAAACCAGGCGCCTATACATTTCTTGAGCTTGGAGACATGAAATACCGGATGCACCGTGGATAGCTCACTTGGTAGCTTCAACTCATAAGTAACTTTTCCGACCCGTTGCAATATTCCATAAGGCCCCACATACCGGGGGCTATGTTTTCTTTTTTTACTGAATCTCATCACCCCTTTCATTGGTGAATTTTTCAAGTACACCCAATCACCTTCTTCAAACTTAAGGTCTATTCTTCTATTTTTGGGATAAGATTTTGTCCGACTATAGGTTGTTTTCAACCTATCACTTATCATTCGAACATTCTTTATAGCCTCATAGAGTATCTTAGGACCAAGAAGTGAAGACAGAACAACCTCAAACCACCCAACTGGTAACCTACATCTCCTACCATAGAGTGCTTCAAAAGGTTCCATACAAATACTCAAATGGTAGCTATTATTGTTAGAAAACTCAATCAACGGCAAATGATCATCCCAACTTCCTTTGAAATCAATAACACAAGATCTTAACATTTTGTATAGGGTTTGAATGGTATGGTTTGCTTGACCATCCGTTTGAGGATAAAAAGCAGCACTTAGTTTCATCTATCCTTTTTGCAAAGACCTCCAAAAATAAGAAGTGAATTTAACACCTCTATCCGATGTATTGAGTAAAGACATATTGAAGACTCTTGTGGTCGGTAAATAAGTCCACATGTACCCCATAGAGATAATGCCTCCGTATTTTCAAAGCAAACAATACGGACGCTAATTCAAGATCATGAGTTGGATAATTTTTCTCATGCACCTTGAGTTTTCTAGAGGAATAAGCTATCACCTTACCATATTACATGAGGAAACAACCCAAACCTACCCAGGAAGTGTCAAAATACACTAAAAATACCTTGTTACCCTCCGGTAAAGTTAACACCGAGCAGAGGTAAGCTTATCTTTTAACTTTTGGAAGCTTCTTTCACAAGACTCTGACCAATCAAGCTTAACCTTTTGAGTTCGTGTTTTTAAAGGAGAAGAAATAGATGCAAACCCATTAATAGACCTTATATAATACCCGACTAAACACAAGAAACTTCAAATATTGGTAGGAGCCAAAGTTCTAGGCCAATTCGCACTTACTATATTTAGCAAAAAGTTGATGACCAAGAAATGCAACCGATCTCAACCAAAATTCACACTTACTATATTTAGAAATAAGTTGATGTTCCTTAAAGAATTGCAATACCACCCTCAAATGACCCATATGATCATCACTCTTAGAATATACCAATATATCATCAATGAAGACAATTACAAAAGCATCAAGGTAATTCTGGAGCATTTTATTCGTGAGATCCATAAAATCTGCTAGAGATTTGGTTAAACCAAACGACAAGACTCAGAACTTATAATGACCATATCTAGCTCGGAAAGCCGTTTTAGGAATGTCTTTACCTCTCACCCTAAGTTGGTGACATCCTGATCTCAAATTAATTTTGAAAAGTAAATCGCACCTTGATGTTGATCAAATAAATCAACAATCCTACGGAGAGGATACTTGTTATTATGGTGATCTTGTTAAATTGTCGGTAGTCAATATACATCCTAAAGGACCTTTTTTTTTTCACAAACAATACGGGAGCACCCCATGGAGAAATACTAGGTTGAATGAAACCTTTGTCTAGTAAATCTTTTATTTGAACGCTCAAATAGTTCAATTAGGCTGGAGCCATCCTATAGAGAGGAATTGAAATGGAATTTGTTTCAGGAAATAAGTCAATACCGAAGTCTATTTTCCATTTGGGAGGAATTCCGGGGCAATTCATCGAGAAAGACTCCTAGAAAATCCTTTACCATGGGGATTGAATCTAAAGGAGGAGCTTCGGAGTTTAAGTCCTTAACCCTTATAATATGATAGAGTCACCCTTTAGAGTTTATCTTACAAGATTTTAGACACAAAATAGATCGACCCCTAGGGATTGAGTTTCCCCCTTCCACTCTAAGACGAGTTCACTTGGAAAATTTAAATTAACTACGCTTGTTCTACAATCTATGAAAGCAAAACAAGCATCCAACCAATCCATTCCCAAAATGACATCAAAATCAATCATATCAAGTTCTATCAAATCAACATGAGTAACTCTATTGGGCAACATTGTAGGATGATTCTTATAATCTCTTTTAGCAATAACCGAGTCACCCATCGAAGAAATAACTGAAAAAGGTTTACTTTGAACATCGGGTAACACATCAAAGTTCATGGCGACTAAAGTTTTTACAAATAGAGTTGCTCCAGGATTTAGTAAATCATAGACATTAATGGAGAACACTTACAAAATACAAGTGAGAACATCGGGAGAGTCCTCTTGATCACCCCTTAAGCGGAGAGCGTAGAAATGATTCTTCTTGGGAGCTTCAGGATTGGGGTCACTTACTTGTGCTTGATCATTTTCCCTTCCTTGAGCTTTCATAATAGAACAATCCCTCTTTATGTAACCACTCTTACCACAACCATATAAATTACCCGTACGAACTAGACATTTGCCTTCATGTTTTCTATCATACTTAGCTCAAGTACACTTCTCAACAAAAGGACAACTACCTCTTCCTTGTTGAGACTTGGGCATAAACACTTTACCTTTGATGATCTTTTGAGTGTTAGATGGGCCTTGGTTGGAAAAATTCTTCTTAAATCTTGGCTTATCTTGCACTTCAAATCTAGCCTTGGAAGAATTCCCATCTTTGGTCTTGTCTTCTTCAACTCCCTATCAATATTCTTAACTTTTTTATCCTCAATTTGTTCGGAATAAACCATGAGACAAGAGATGTCCATGGTAGGAATCAACATAGCCGACCTACATTCATTAATCACAAGGTCGGATATCTCCATATTGAAACTATGGGAGAGAAAATGCAAAAGTTTATCAATCTTCGCCAAGTAATCCAACCTTCTCTAACTTCGCTCTCATTCTTCCATTGTCCATACCAAACTTGAGCCACATCTTTGAGTTGATAGGCAGTTAGTTCCCTTTTTTCTTGGGAAGTCACACCCATGGCTTTAAGCACCGTGAATACTTCATTAATAAACCCTTGTGTCTTCATCCACGTTTGAGCGAAAGAAAGTAGGGGGATTCATCCTTGTCAAATACCTTATCCTTGATGCGGTGGTGCTAGAATGGGGGTTCACTTTCACCCTGGTACCCTAGCAACTTGAGTATCCAACACTTGAGTCAAACTATATATGGCCGCCCTTATATCATGATTAGACATAACCCCTTCTTCAATAGGAAATTGAAGGTTTTGAACAACTTCTGGGGGAACCGCCTCATTCACATTCTCCTATTTGCCCCTTCGAGCGTTGTTCTTTCTTGTATTTATTGCTATAAGCACAAGAAAGAAATTAGAAGGAAGAAGACATAGAGCCAAAACTCTTGAGGATGTGAATTTCCTAAGCATCACATAGCCTCTCATTTATAAGTGTGGCACGCTTCACAATCATGAAAAATATTCTAATTGACATGGTTTAGTGGGATATCAACCCTAAGATTACTCAACCTCATGCTCTAATATCAAGTTTGTCACGACCGGGAGCACCCCTAGACGTAACCGGTGTCTTTGTCCTTGGAGAGGACTTAGACCAGCCCTTAACATTCATCATTACATTTCATAAGTCAAAAATGTGGAAAATTTGCACACAGTGAAGTGTACTTAGACCTCTCACATATCATACATGGAGTTTATATAGACTCCTCATTTATGAAATATACATACACTTCTCGATTAGCATAAACATACATTTAAGAGTCTAATATCTTGTATCACATATAAACCATCTAGAGAGTATTATAAAGTTGGGCATAATCATGTACACAAGTACAATATGCCATTATAGGCTTACAACAATAGTCTCAAATGATAAAGGAAAGAATGAGTGTCTTTAGACATAAGCAACATCATAGCTAGAGTAGAAGAATGGAAACATCCCTGAACTTGAGGACTCAACAATAACTTGGGAGAAGTTCCAATTCTTCTTGCAAATGGCCTAGAACTCCCCAACGATTCAAACCTACATTGTTGGGGAAAAGGGAAGAAATATGGGTTAGTACATCACACATGCTAAGTATGGATTCTATGCATAAAACCATCAATGCATCAGACAAAGGACATTTTTCTTAAATTATGATTTTTATTAAGGTAACCCAACATGAACATATAATAAGCAATTTAAGGAAATTCAACATAATGCCAAAAACCAACATGTAACCAACCCAAGCAACACATTGTGCAATGCCCAGAATAAAATACCATAACCCTATCCAAAGCTAAGTATCACCTTAAGTCGTACTTCCTACATACAACATAACTTCATATTTCTTCATATCATCCTATATTCGTAGTGATCATACACATAACATGGCGTACATAACATAACCAACTTAATCATAAAAGAACACTACTACAACCACCAGTTAGGACCCTACAAGTGCAATGTGTAAGAGAAGTCCCATACCCTCCCTCACACTATGTAGAAACCTTCAAGAAAATCCCTAACAAGAGTTCATACCTTTAACTTATTCACGTACTTTAACATTAATGAAAAGAAGTACAATAGTTTACATTAGACCATTTGATCTACATGAAATCCGGTGTTGTACTCGCACACCGAAAAGAGAGGACTAACACTTGCCTAAGGTGTAGCTATTCATACATAACTATCTAGGTGGATCCACTAAGCTAGAATCCAATGTGGGCACATAGTTAAGGGTTAAGGAGATTTTTTCTTGAAACCTTTACTTGCTAGACATGCATGTTTCCATCTCATGAGAAAACAAATATCTTGGGAATCCGGACCTGCTAAACATGAAGAAACCCATGTTGGAGGCCAGATTTACTAAAGGTGAGACCTCCATCCCATTTTCATGCCTTTTCGGTGTTAAGCATTTATTCCCTTTTGTAATCATCTCATTTCATCATACCAGTTAACATTATGCTCTTATAGACTCCTATGTAAACATCTTATCATATTAGCTCATAGGTCATCATAAGTGAGAACAATCCTTTCACTTTAGAAATCAATAGCAAGTGAGTCAATCTTTCACTTAACACTTAATTACAATCATGAGAAACTACTCTCAATCATATAATGATTATACCTTATGATGCATACTTACTTCATAGTTAATTCATGTATCTAGGGTTAAGGATGAGGGATAATTATAATCAACATTACAACCACACATTAGAAATACGAGCATTACTATCTAAGTAACTCATATTTCATAGTTGAACTCAAGAAGAATCAATCAACATACCTCCTTGCCCTTTTCGTGAACCTTCATACTTCAATTACCAATAGTATATAACCAATACATAGACAAGGTAAATTCAAGAAGTATTACATATCAATTATTATTCTACGTAATCTATATACTCACCATCTCTCATAATTAACATAGAACTATCATGATTTATGTGTTTAGGGAAGGACAAGGGTTCAAGGAAAAAATCTCATGAGATTATCAATAATTAGACATAATTACATAGTTAATCAATGATAAAATATCATAATTCATCACATTTGAATAACACTTTCTTTTTGAAAAGAGAACCCATGTATAGATTGAAATCCTAGTCTTGGGGAAGTTCGAAAAACCATAGTTGAAGGAGCCTCTTGGGGAAAGAATCCCATGAGTGAAAGAAAACATACATTGAGGATGATTTTGCCCCTCATTTGAAGTGGATTCCTTGGTTAATTCGTCCTTCTCTTGGAGCTCTAGTATTCCTTCAATGGAGGTTTGAGTTTTGGGAGAGAGAGACTAAAAGAAGTTGGAGCTAAGTGAGTTTGGGGAAATAATTGGGTGTTAGGTTAGTTAATTGACTTAGGGTACTTATTTAGTCCGTAATAACTAATTATAACCGACCTAGATCCCTAATTTATTAATTCCCTAACCACCCTCACTTAACCATCTTTTAGACAGTGAAGTTGGGTTCCAAACGAGGGAACTCTGTCTACGGCCCGTAGACTAAACGACGACCCCACAATGGCAAGCCGTCATTTCAGACAGAGAGGGTGTTTTGATCCTTCTTTGGAGAAAATCTAAGTATGGACCTACGACACCATCGATGGTCCATTTATCCATCGATGACTTATCGTTTGGTCCGCTGTTTGGCCACTATCAATTTGAGAGTTTTGGGTCAAATCTAAGGTATTCAGAAGTTTCGACCCTAAATACACTTTAATACATTCTTAACATATTTTTACCAAATTTGACTAAATTTTGACTCCTAAAACCCTTGAAACATACCAAGGCACACTAGTGCATTTTTCACTAGTCTCTGGACGTCTTGGTCATTTCATGATGTTTTGATTCTAATACTTTGTACTTAGTTTGAATACCTTATTTTAGGCTTAGAAACACTTTTTTAAGGCTTGTTTCATATAGCGAGGATCTAGCCAAGTCATGGAACCTTTAGAGTGTTACGATGGATGAATTCAAGTAATGTTTATGGTTTTTGAATAAATCCCAACAAGTCCAATGAATCTTCTTTCTTTATCAAATCTAAACCCTAGTATGCTTTGATTGATGAATGAAGAAAGAGAATATAGTATGTTTAAATGTAATTCATTATTTATTATGATGATATTCTATATGATGCATCAATATCTTGAATATAGGGTTGAATCTATAATAAAGCCTTGAAGGCTATGAATGAAGGCTTTCAGTTTGATTATAGTATTATTTTGAATTGTTGATACACTTTTGGTGGAGGAACTTAGTTGATGTATAGTATTATATTTAATTGTAAATTCACTTATGGTGGAGGTGCTTACTTGATTTATGTTGAGTCTTGTCCTTCTTCCCTAAAACCTTAATTATGATCAAGTATGCTATGATGTGAACATGTATGTTATATTATGATTTGAATACGAATGTTATGATATGATTATGGTAGTTTTTGTATGTTGAATAAAAGGCAACTGTCCTAAACACTATATGAATATGATACGAAAAAAGTTTCTCACATATTCTTGGTTCTTGATTGACGAGTTGTCCTCATCCTTGGAACCTTTGAGTTATACAATATATGAGTAGTTGAGTCCTTAAATCATTCTTTATTAACTAATGCATAATTCAAGGCATAATGATACTTTAAAGGTTATTGTGCTTAGCACTGAGAGAATAAGATTATGAGATGGGTTCCTTCATGTTAATAGTTAGGTTCACACTACGATTTCTCATGAGATGGAAACCCGCACGATTGAAGAATAAGTTTTGTAGAAGCAATATACATATCCCATAACTATGTGCCCACATAGGTATTAGCTAGTGTATCCAAGTTATAGATAGGTATGTCTGTTTCACCTTAGGCTAATGAATCATCTCTTTTTGGTGTGGGGATAGAACAACATATTCCATATAGCTCATATAGTTTATGTCGGTTATTGCTAATCTCCCTATGTTCTACGAATATGAACTAAGATACAAATGTGACTTATGAATATCAATATGAACTCTTACTAGGGCTTTTGAGGGATACTAATTAGTGTAGGTAAGGGTCTGGGACTTTACCTATGCATTACACAAGTGGGTTCTTTGAGTTGTTCTTTCTTGATTCTTTTATGTATGATGACTTATGTATGATGTTAAGGTTGGTTTCACCTATTACGATATTTATTATGTATATGATTATACTTTTGTCTTCTTGATGTCTTTACTTAGTATATATGGGGATATGAGACTTTATATGTACATTGCACAAGTGAACTTGAAAAGGGAGTCATGGGTGGTATCTTTATGGTATAATGTTAATTGAACTCAAATATGTAAGATATGAATTATGGCTATGTATAATGCTACTTATGATTATGAATGTCACTTTATCTTATCATATGGATTGATTATGCGTTCCTTGAATATGCATTATGACTTTTAACTTGAAATAGCATGCTTTAAATAAAAGTCCGTTTGTGCATGTTTTAAGTGGTTTTAATTGCATGATTTTCATACTTAATAAAAATTGATCGTACTAATCCATGTTTCTCTAATTTTTCTACATACTGTTGAGGCTAGTAGGTTCTTATTGTGAATAAGAAAGGCTTGGATTGCATCCTCCAAGACTTTGGTATGTCCTCAAGTTCTGAGGAAAGCACGATGCCACTTATATTTCTTTATATTTTGTAAAAGACACATATGTAATTCTTATTATGATAAATTTCATTGTAAAGGAATATGGTCCCTATTTGAGACTTCTATGTAGTACTTAGGTGGTTGATGAGACGACGTCTAGACATTTTATTTTCCTATTATGAAAGAATTTGACATTAATTGTTGAAAATATTTTAAATACCGCATTATTCAATGTCCTATGCAATGATGATTATGCTAAGGGCTTGTATAAGACCCATTTGGGTTCGAGTATTTTGTGTCACGCTAGGGGATTCTCTCGGGGCGTGACATTGGGCATACCATAGCACCGAGTTAGATGTATTTTCTGAAGCCTTTCCTTTTTCTCAGGAAATAAGGATTAGGGATCCCTTACCCCGAATGAGCTTTTCATCCGTGACCCTAAGCCAGAATCAACTTATCATATCATTCACACTACAAGGATATGAGTTGGTATAGGGAATACACCTCCCAAATATATGATCATCATAAAGAGCCATAAAAACAAAACAATAGAAAGTAAAAACAATTATTCACAGTCTAGATGAAATCAAGTAAACTAGAAATCCTAAATCAACTTAATATTCCTAATTGTCCCCAATAGTGGCACCTTTTTTTTATGTAGATAATATAGAAAATACACTCAAAACAAGTTTTAAGAGTAAGTGACCATCATCAATAAAATTTCCCAACTAAAAGTTGGTGAGGTGATGAGACCCACGGAGAATAATTTTCTACGAATTGAAAATACAAAGAGAAATAGGTACCAGTTTGAACCTAAACAAAGAATTTACAATACTATTATATTTAGAGTGATTTTTCTAACTAAACAAAGGATTTGGACAAAGACAATATCAAAAAAGATTTAATTTGGATTTTGGGAAATTTTGAACTCAATAATCATTCAGAGATCCATTGTAATTTCAACATATGCAACTGAATCAATGGTAGGCTAGGTCATAGTCAATGAACACTTTTTTCCTTTGGATCTCAAAGTGCTTTCTCACAAAATCCCCTTTTGATTCAATCACGTTCAATAACATTGTTATACAATACCTTAATCTAAACCCCTATTTTTAGCATGTTTAGAATTTAACAAATTAAACCTAAATTATCTCTTTTTCAGCCTCAAATTTAGGAATCAAAGCCAAAAATGATTATTATCTTAATTCCTCACTTCACATATTCTCTTTCCAACAACCATACAATTTGAAAGCTATACTTCAACATACACTCTCAAATCATAGATTAAAGCATGAACTTTTATTAAATTATAGTCATAAAAGCAAGAAACCAAATATAAAAAACATTAGAATGAGAAATCAAGACCCAAATGAATTGTCCATTTCTAGCACAAAACTCCAATCTCAATTATACAACTATACCTATGATTATAGTTATTGAAACCAAGGAAATTAAGGGGGATAATTTTTTACTAATTAGAACACAATCTTCAAATCCACAATTGAATTGTAAGACAACTTGCCTCCAAATCTTTACCCAATCTTCATATATACAAATTTTTCTCTCTGAATCTAATCTAAGAAAATAAAATCCTCTCTAGGGTTTTTGCATAGTATGGATGATAGAAGAATAATGACTGCTGGTGAGTGTAAAAAGGATTTTTCAAATCAATTTGGTGAAATTCCCAATATTTCTAGGTGGCTAGCGTTTTACCCGTTGCAGTCGCGATGAGTAGTGTCGCTCGTTCGTGTAATCATGGCCTCTGACAACTATAAATTACCCAAGTGTAATCACGGCATCTACTTCACGCAGTCTAGAAGAGCAATCTTTTGACATTTCCACTTTTTTCTAATTGACCTCTTCTTGCTTCAATTCCACTTGGGTTTTCAAATATTTTATAAATCAACTCTCCATTTGATTTTCCTGCAAATATGAAGGAAACCACATTAGAAGCTCCAATTCTAAAATGAAGCAAACAAAAATAACTATGAAAAATCCTCAAATGAGTGGAAATCCACGACTCATCATGTGTCGATGCCGTATCCTGCATAACTTAAGCTACTTACTATCCTCGATGGAGTTGATTCCTACTATTCACATATTAAAGGTATATTCTTATCTTTTATGGAGTCAATTTATTGTAAATCCTAGATTTGGACCTTGAAAATGTATACTGACTTCCCATATCCCCTTTGAGATCCTTTGGTTGTGCGTACTATAGTACCATATGATGGAGTCTCATGGTTCCTACCTTAGATGCACAATAGGGAGTTAGGTCTATACGATTGGTTATTGATGGTTCCAATGCATACTCTACACTCATATGAATCTCCTATTACCATTATAGTTGTTTGTTAATTACACCTTTTTGTTTATGGGGCTGGTTGGGTTGTTTTTGTGTTTTCTACCTTTCAGGCTTATGTGAGTTCGGTTAGGTTATTGTTTGAATATATTATGTTCTCTGTTTTTATTTATTTATGAACTTATAGGCTTGTGTTTACGAATTGTGGTTGTTATCCTCTTGACCCTGGGTAGTTGACTTTGTATCTTGTTTGCTTATGATTTGGCTGTTGGCTTGCGTTCCACATACGTTCTTGACTCGGTCTATATTTCTTGTGTCATTCTTTTTCTTTACTACTTGTATATACGATTATCTTTTGTTTAGTTATTTGTGCTATGCTTTACTTAGCACTTGTTGTTTATAATTGTATTATCTTTTGAGCTCAATCGACCGATGCATACTAAGTACCATTTTTTGTACTCATACTACACTTTTGCTACTTGTATATCATAGTTTGGGTTCTCACCATTGATTTGAATTCGTGAAAAACGACTTCAATTTCAAATGCTAGCTTAAGCTCCTTGTGTTAGGAGTTGCAAATTTTTATCTATTTTGGATAGACTTAGTATTTATAATATATTTTCTCACACCCGGATTCTGAAATCCAAACGCAACCAGCGTTATTAACCTCTCATAGGACTTTTCTTAGATTTCATCACAATCATGCAGTTAAGTTTGCGGAAAATTTAAAACTTTTTAATACTTATTGAAGTGTACATAGACTTCATATAATACTGCATAAGAGTGATATTTTAATGAACTCAAACTAAGCAACCATCTATCAATAGATTAAATAATTGAAATAAATGATCATAATAATAATAATAAAATACTTTGACAATTGGCCTTATTGCAAACACTTGAACAAATGTTTGAAATGAAACGCTCGGGAAAACAGCCATTAGCTATATCTAATGTACTAATCTAGAATAATAAAGAGTAGCATCCTCAACCAGTAGAGGACCTACCAAAGTCTGGAGATCGCTAATCCAAACCGCTTCGTCGAGTCTTCAATATTCTTTAGAACCCGCGCCTATAAAAACATTAATAATATATGGGGTTAGTACACACTTATACTAAGTATGGGTGTATGAACATAAACACGTAAGGACTATGCATGATCAAGTAAAGCTTTTCCTAAAGCAACATACCGTTTCTGGAAAGGTAAGTCACTTAACTTTATTAATTTGTTAAAGCAACATACCGTTTCTGGAAAGGTAAGTCACTTAACTTTATTAATTTGTTATTTGCGATTCATGCTATGAGTATGACATGTTCCCATGCAATCAAGGCACACAACTCATTTTCTATATGCACATAAGACCTTTGAATCATTAACATAATTTTAGAACAACTTAAACAAAACTTTATAATTTTGCTCCCTTAGGCCGAGAGCTCCTATTCCCAACCTTAGTTTATTTTTCATTCTTTTCTTATTTCTATTATGTAGTTCAATGATCTCCTTTGATCCTATGTTTTACTTACAAGTGCAATGATTCATTATAGTCCCATGCCTACAATGAATCGAGTAAGTAATTCACAAGACTAAGGAAATGATTTGGCTACCATACTTAAAAGTTAAATATTTCATTCTTAAATTGGGTATGAATATATTTATAATCCAATCTTTATTGGCTATGCCCATTAATTGGTTGTTTACGTAATATATAATCCTTGAGGCATATATTTATACTCCAATATTGGCATAAACTACTAACTTGTTAAAACTTCATTCTTATCAACGTTAATGATTGACATTCTTAAGCTCTTGCTTTACTTAGTTCACTATGAACTTACGTTTCTACTTCTTTGCTCGGTTGTTCACTTTGAACATGCTACTTTCATTCTTTCTTACTTTCTTAAAGAATTCCTTAGCATTAACGGAAGTAGATCATGCGAGATAACATGAAATCCAGTGTCTCCCACACACCAAAAAGGGGTGGTTCACCAGTTAAGGTGAACCAAGTTCTGTGTCTGCTCCACACCGAAAAAGGAGGTTCACCGGCTAAAGTGAAACCAAGTCAGTGTCTTCCCCACACCGAAAAGAGGGGTTCACGGCTGAAGTGAACCGAATACTTTATTGATCTTTAACCAACATAGATCATGTGATCTGAACATGAAATCCGATGTCTCCCCCACACCGAAAAGATGTGGAATCATCGACTAAAGTGAAATCAAACTTCTAGCATTCTTTGACGGTGGCTTCCACCCGCTAGTACCCCTATCCTGCCTAACATAGTTCGAAGACTAGGAGACAAACGGAGAGTATTGATCCACCTTGGTGTTAGCCTAATCTCATGAGGCTTACAAGTGATGGCACAAGCTCATTGCGAGTCTATCGGTGGTATGCTCAAATCTATTTTAATTTATTATCTCTTATAGTTTGACTCAAACATTATAGAAGCTTGCTTCTAGTTATGAGGTTTACTTAACTCTACGAATGACTGGTCATTCCTTTGTTTGCTTGATGAATATGAACTTAAGTCTTACATTATCATCATGGTGCGAGTGAGACTTGTCTCACGGTCTCTAGCACCCTCTTATGTGAGTATTTTTGACATAATCGATTAAGTGTAATTGGGACTTGTATCACTTATTTTTACACTCTATATAAGGTCAATTTCATAACTTAAGCTTTTAGGTTTTTCATTACTCACCTCAACTTGTTCAACATTTATTGGTAGTTTTGTACAATTCTTTATGAAAGTTATAACTACTTATCCATTGCTATTACGTTCACAAGTTCGTGTGGATAGAGTATGTTGGGAATTGTCCCATTGATTGGCATACCGTATGTTATGAGTTCATTGATGTAAAGATTTGTATGACTTTACATGATTTTGAAATAATATGATTGGACATAGTTTTGCTAGCCAATTTGTTGGCATAAATTATAATTTCACTAGATACTTATCATAACATTATCACTAGCCATGCCAATTACTTCACAAATACATTAGATAATATATCATGTTAAACAAGCAAAAATTTTACCTTTGATCAGCCTATGATACAATTCAATGAAAAACTTATAACAATTTTATCTTCTCGAACATATGTAGGCATTATAACATTTAACATTCATGTAGATAATACCGTATGTATGCGGATCTAACATGTAGGTTTCATTCAACATTATAATCACGGAAACATACATATAAAAGTCATTTATCACAACATGCAAATCACATGCTTGAAATTTACATCATACAAATTGCAAGAATCGAAAATCGGGAGAACTAGGGAGATGAACATGCGATTCATTGGAAAAAACCCTAGTTTCGATATTCTTGATTTCAAAACCTTTGAAAAGCCTCTTGGAAAAAGAATTCCAGGATATAAAACCCATACCTTATGTAGAATTGAATCTATGAAGATCACATTGCACTTTTTCACGAAAACTTTGAAGAACTTCTTGAAATCGCCTAAGGAGAACTTTTGTTTTTCTTGCGTTTCTTTACTGCTTTCAAGTCATGCTTTTCTTAGTGAATGATCGTGAGTCTAGGTCTAGGAACTGAGTATTTAGTCATTTAATTTATACTAATTAACTAAATTAATAAATAAATTAGCTAATTTACTAAAATGCCCCTCCTAAATTGAGTAGAGTTAGAAGAACACTTGACTTAACTGAAATCTGGAAATTGCTTAGTGGTTTCAGTTTTGACTAATTAAATTAATTAATTAAGTTGGTAATATAATTAATTAGGTAACCTAGGGTAATTACTAAAGTACCCCTAAGTTGTTAGGACCATAACCAACCCTTTGGACCATCCTAGGTTAGGTACTAGGATGTTTCTTAGTTAGTTACTTGTCTAGTGTAAGGATTTCGGTTTTACCATTTAAATTGATTAATTAAGTTAATTAATTAAGTGACCTAGGGTAATTACTAAAGTACCCCTTAGTCAGTAGGACCATAACCAACCCTTTTAGACCATATAAGGTTAGGTACTAGGATGTTTCTTCAGTTAGTTACTAGATTAGTGTCACCCGTTTAGGTCTTAGGTTGTCTGGTGCACTAATTAGTTTGTTTCGGTTAGTACTAGGTTAGTTAGTTAGTTAGGTAAGTTAGTTGGATCTTAGAGTTGGTTAGGAAGCTCAGCCCCACGTGGCTTGAGACCCACATGTGCGCCTGCCCCTAACCGCCCTAACAAAATTCTTGCACATGTGCTTGCACATGGGTTGCACATGTGTTGCATCTCATTTCTTGTTGTCCCAAGGATCCTTACTATATCCTTGGGCACTAATTACTCTACATGATCATTTTAAATAATCATGTTCTATGGTACCTAGGCTTGACACTTGGATGCCTCATACCTAATTGTGGAATCTAAGGAATGAAAATTTTATTAGCTTAGGGTCTTCATTGCAGGTACAATTCCTAAACAGGCTTGAATTGGAGCATTTGAACAGCAAAGTATATCTTAATACATAGAAATTGTCTAACACCCTTAAGCCAATATTCTCTAATATGCCCAATATTACGCAATATTGGGCATTGGGATGCCTATGTACCCCAATACCCATTCTTAAAAATAAATACACTCTTTACTAGACGAGTACATTTTCTAGAATTTTACATATTTAGTGACGTATTGTTCTCATTTTGTATTTGTAATAGCTTTGTACTCTTATTTCATTATATCCCTGATTGCTGATTGATTCAAGGTTTTGGGATGGTTCCTTGTATTACATTTATGTTGATTACTCTTTCTTAGTTTGGTTACTAGTTTTGTGCTTCTTTTTGTTGGCTTTCTCTTGGTAGACCATTGCCTATGACTCCACGTTAAGGGTTAGGCTTACCTACATGTTGGTGTCGTAGGTTTCATCATGACCTAATAAATAGGGTCGTGAAAGGAAGGATGGAGATATGCTAATAACTTATGTTTTGAATTTTTATGCTTGTGTTGAACACTATTAAGAGCAATAAAGGGAAGACTACTTGTTTGTAAAAATAGAATTAACGATCTAAACTTCGTTACTTATTCTTTTGGAACGTTTTTCTAAGCCATTTAATTATATCTTCCTACTTTGGTTATAAAACATACATCTCGCTGATCAAATGCTTTCATAATTTCTATCAGAAACTTTGGTAGAATTTCAAAAAACACAATAGAAAATATTTTTTTTCAGTTCATTTTGATCAATTTTTCCCTTCTTTTTTTAAATCCTCTTGTCAGGAAAGCACATGAATGAGAATCCAGATTAGATAAAGGTCGTGAAAATAGTGTTTCTTTTAGGATTGAATCCAAACGACATGTTAGAATAGTAGTCTTGTTTTGGATTATCAGAGAGAAAGAAACATGGAATATGTTGTGAACCAAAATGGCAACATGAGAATCTACTCATCCATTTAAGATTATTGAGTATATTGAAATGTTGAGAAGTTCTATTTGGGACCCAGTCCCAATTACATATTAGTAAAATAAGTCTTGGAGTTAACACAAAAGAGTTACACATTGGAGAAATAAGTTTGTTCCTCTCTTCTTCTTCTAGTGTCTAAAAGCTTTTCATTCCAATTCTTATCTCTATTTTAGTTACTGATTATTTCAATATTTCCATTGTAAATAAGTTGTTTGAGTATTGTTATTACGATTCTATAGTTCTAATCACATTCCAATATACATATTAATATATTGAGGAATTTGGATGAATTATCATTTTGATAGGATAGAAATTCAATGTGGCAAATGATCATTGGCTAATGACATAAGAATGAAAAATTGCAATGTATATCATATCAATACAATTATTTCAATAGAGGTGAAGTGTCTCTATCATTGAATAACTCTTCAGCATCCCCTAGTCAGGAAGCTGGCCATCAGCGTCATGCTGGGGAGAATTCTGATTCACACTCTCTTATTCATGCCATTAAGCGTGACATGTCTATATGTTGTGTCATTCTTTTATCTATGTAAGCTTACAGTGCCATGGCATCTTGAATCATATATTTCGCTCATTAATTAAGAGCAGATAACTTTACAAATTACAGCAACAAAATGTTGTGATTGATCATTAAGTGTATTTCTCCTACCGGGTTCTTGAATGGGTGTTTTCAACCCCATCACTAACGTTGGATGCATTTGCCAACTATAAATCCATGTGAATGATTTATTTTCTCTTGCCAACTAGATGAAATGTTTTATATGATAAGAGGCATTGGAGGAGCTAAATCAAGGTTGTTGAATTGTGTGGAGGAGTATGATTCGGAAACTAGTAAACTACTTTGATTAAGCTCCTCTAACGCCTCTTATCACATAAAAGTTCCATCCATGAATATTCAAAACACTTCTTATGTGACATGTTCATGCTCTATAATCTTATCTATTTTTCTTCCTCCAATTGATAAATTTTTGTTGAGCTGAGCATATTACCTTGTGTGTCACAACCAACAACTAAAATAACAACCTCCCTAAGGCTGGCAAAACTAAACAAACATCTTTGTGACTTTATCCGCATTCCATATGACGACGTATTTCTCAATAAACTATAACAGTGAATGACATATAACATGATCTTTTTTCTAAACACAATCAGTTCTATGCTAGTTGCCAAAAAACTCCTTGTAAGAGAAAATAAATCATTCATGGGGATTCATAGTTGCCAGATGCATCCAACAACAACGATGGGCCGAAAAGATCCAATTCAAGAACATGGAAGGATAACTGAACCTAATGCTCAATTAAACTATTTTGTCGGTGCAATTCGTAAAGCTTCCCGCTCCTAATTAATGAGCAAAGCTATGAGTCAAGATGCCATGTCACTACAATTTTATCCAGAGCAAAGATTGACATAGCATGGATAAATGTCACACCTAAGGGAATGAATAAGACCGTGTGAATAAGAATTATCCCCAACATGACTCATATGCCCAACTTCTTGATCAGGGGATGCTGAAGAATTATCCAATGATAGAGCAATTTCAACTCGGTTAAAGCATTGTACTAATTTGATGATATTCATTGCACAATTTCATTCTCATATCATTAGGCAATTGACCTTTTCCACATTGAATTCTTATACTGTTGAAATTATAATTTACCCAAATTCCTCACTATATTAATAAAAATATTGGTATGTCATTACAACTTTACAATCATGATTGCAATACTCAAACAATAATGGAAATAGTGAAATAATAAGCAAGATAGAGATAAGAATTGGGATTAAAACTTTTAGACTTTTGAAGAACAAGAGAGGAACAAACATTTTTCTTCAACATGAATAATTCTTTTGTGTTAACTCCAATATCTATTTAACCAATTGATAATTGGGTATGGATCCTAAACAAAACACTCCAACATTTTAATCTGCCCAATTATCTTAAGTGGACAGTCTCATGCACCCCTCCAACAATAGGCCCTCATGTAGTCAATTTAGCTCACAACATATTTCATGACTCTAATTAGAGTTGTCTATATTTGTGTCCAACCTCATCTGGGCTAAAACATACACACTTTGAAATTTGACGGGGCAAGCCATGCTAGCCCATTTATTTTGTGGGCCAGAAAATGGTTGGCCCAACCCACAAATCTGGGCTACATGCTTTGCTGAGCCAATTCTCTTTTTTTTTTTTGTAAAAAAAATTAAATTATAATTTTAAAATATTATCATAAATAACGACAAAACAATATCAAACAGTGCTAACGTTACTACTTGTTGATCAAATACTCAATAAAATTATCTTTATAATACTTGTTAAGTTTGATTTCAAGTAAAAACATAAATAGCTAAATATAAATATTAATCTAATTATTTTCTAATGATCATAATAATACACAAAATATATGACAATATTCCATAGGGTATAGCCTATGAAGTGATTCGTTAGAAATATATTGTGAATTTTTATTTTACGTAGTAGATCTTTTATAAAAACAATTTGTATTTAAAATATAATATTCCAAACTTAACAAGATTTTGAGTTTATACTCTCGTTAATTTTAATACTTTTTTGTATTTTTACTTTTTAATTAATTTTATTTGGCCCACCGACTGGCCCAATCCATATTTCTCAAGCCCAAAAAATCGGCACACTTATTGAGGCCGGGCTAAAAAATCTCTTTTCTCAAATGGGTTCTAAAAATTGTAGTCTAAACCTATCAAATTACGAGATAGGTTAGCCCATCCCAACAAGCCTATCCATATTTACAACTCTAACTCTAATGATCCCATGATACCAAATAAGATTTGCCTTCTAACATGTCATTTCGATTCAATCCTAAAAGATATACCATGTGGCCTTTTTCTAATGTTAAGTCTTAACAATTTGCTTTTCCTCACAGAAGGATTTAAAAAATTAAAGGAAATGCTTTCAGAATGAACTAAAAAGAACAAATATATTCTACTATATTATTGAAATTCTACAAAAGGAGCTTGTTAGAATTATGAAAGCCGATGATATCTGAGATGCAAGTCTTATAACCAAAGGAGGAAAAATATTTAAATGCCTCAGAAAGGGCCAAAAGAGTAAGTTAGGCAATCTAGATCATTAATTCTTTCTTTTTGATTTTTACAAAGAAGTAGTATTCCCTTTATTTGTTTTAATAGAGTTCAATACGAGCGTCAACGGTCAAAACATTAGTTTATCATCACCTTGATGAGTGTAATTTTCACTAATTTGTAGACTTTTCGTTCAACAATTAATGTCCTCAATGCCTATTTATGTTGATGATATGTTTTTGCAGGTATAGAAGCTAAAGGATAAGGCAAGGATGAATCTACAAAAAAAGGACAAACATTGGAAATAGTGAAAACTTTAAGCTGGTTATCGCCTAAAAGGGTGGATTGCCCAAAAAGTCATACCTCACCCAAAGTGATTATGTATGTTTGATCATACTTAAGGCAGGTTGGCGAACTAATGTGGAAACGTTAATTTACTGAACTTATTGGGCGAGTTTGATGTTCAATTGCCGAAGATGATAGACTTTTAAGTTAAATTGAAGGCTCAATGGGTGAACAAGATTGTAATCGCTCAGTCGTCGAATGTGAAAGGCCAAATAAATTGAGTTCACTAACTGAGGTTCAAATAGCCTAAAGCTTAAAGCAAATGAAGGGCGATCTCAAGAGAAAATGGTGATCCACTGAACGGAAAAGTGAGCTTGATAAACGTTGCCGATCAGGTCGCGTATAGAATTTCTCACTAATCTTTTGGGAAACTATAAGTAGCTCAAAGGATACACAAAATGGATCTTGAATTTTATCTTTTGAATAATTCATCTATCATATTTTTATTGAGTTTTTGAACTTTTTGGCGTTTCTCTTAGTTTAAGCATTTTTGCAAAACTTTTCTAATTGATAATTGATTGTTGAAATTGAAGTGAGTGTTGAAAATTATTTGTTTATCACCAACACATTAATTTGTACAACTTCATTGGTATAATTTTTTTTTCTTATTATGATGTTGTGCTAAACCCCAAATCTAAGGGTCTAATTATGGGGTTGGGCGTTTATTTAATTTTGTAGGTCGTGTGTCTTGCTCTATTTTACTATTGCATACTTATGGATTTGAGTTATATAGCATAAGATTAATTCATGGCTTAAGTTTGAAAACTTAATCCTAGTTTAGATCTTTGATTGATGCTTAAAGAGATCAACTGAAATGGGTAGATAGTTTGATGCATGGAATTTACTTTTGATTGTTGTATTTTACACGATCAAGAAATTTTGGTTCAATTCTAATTGTCTTATCTTCTCGATGAGGTTTTGATCCATCAAAGAATCCAAAAAGTAGTTTCGAAGTGAGATGGTCTTGTCTTGTCCTTATAAAAATCGGGTGATCATTTTCTCCAATATTGTAAGTGTAAGCAATGTCTTGGCGATAATTAGTCCGGTAGAAAAGAGTCCCTACAAGTTGGTTCCGTGTTGTTCGTAACGTGGTTCCTATCTCTCATAGATTCCCTTCACCAAGTTATCTCCATCCTTAATGGGCTGAAAAGAACCCATTCAAGAACCTGGAAGGATAAATGAACCTAATGCTCAATTAAACTATTTTGTCGGTGCAATTCGTAAAGTTTCCCGCTCCTAATTAATGAGCGAAGCTATGATTCAAGAAGCCATGTCACTACAGTCTTATCCAGAGCAAAGATTGAGATAGCATAGATAAATGTCACACCTAAGGGCATGAATAAGACCGCGTGAATAAGAATTATCCCCAGCATGACACATAAAATTATCTTTATTATATTTATTAAGTTTGATTTCAAGTACAAGCATAAATAGCTAAATATAAATATTAATCTAATTATTTCTAATGATCATAATAAAACACAAAATATATGACAATATTCCGTAGGGTATGGCCTATGAAGTGATTCGTTAGAAATATATTTGGAATTTTAATTTTACGTAGTAGATCTTTTATTAAAAAAATTGTATTTAAATTATAATATTCCAAACTTAACATGATTTTGAGTTTATACTCTTGTTAATTTTAATACTTTTTTGTATTTTTATTTTTTAATTAATTTTATTTGGCCCACCGACTGGCCCTATCCAAATATCTCAAGCCCAAAAAGTTGGCACACTTTTTGAGGCCGGGCTAAAAAATCCCTTTTCTCAAATGGGTTCCAAAAATTGTAGCCTAACCCTATCAAATTATGAGTTAGGCTAGTCCATCCCAACAAGCCTATCCCATCTTTACAACTCTAACTCTAATGATCCCATGATACCAAGTAAGATTTGCCTTCTAACATGTCATTTCGATTCAATCCTAAAATATATACCATGTGGCCTTTCTCTAACGTAAATTCTTAACAATTTGCTTTTCCTCACAGAAGGATTAGAAAATTTAAAGGAAATTCTTTCAAAATGAACTAAAAAGAACAAATATATTTTACTATATTATTGAACTTCTACTAAAGGAGCTTGTTAGAATTATGAAAGCAGATGATATCCAAGATGAAACTCTTATAACCAAAGGAGGAAAAATATTTAAATGCCTCAGAAAGGGCCAAAAGAGTAAGTTAGGCAATCTAGATCATTAATTCTTTCTTTGTGATTTTTACAAAGAAGTAGTATTCCCTTTATTTCTTTTAATAGAGTTCAATACAAGCGTCAACGTTCAAAACATTAGTTTATCATCACCTTGATGAGTCTTATTTTCACTAATTTGTAGACTTTTCGTTCAACAATTAATGTCCTCAATTCCTATTTATGTCTTATTTTGATGATATGTTGGTGTTTTACAGGTATAAAAGCTAAAGGATAAGGCAAGGATTAATCTAAAGAAAAAAAGGACAAACGTTGAAAATAGTGTAAACTCTAAGCTGGTTATCGCCTAAAAGGGTGGATTGCCCAAAAAGTCATACCGCACCCAAAGTGATTATGTATGTTTGATCATATTTAAGGCAGGTTGGCGAACTAATGTGGAAACATTAATTTACTGAACTTATTGGGTGAGTTTGATGTTCCATTTCCAAAGATGATAGACTTTTAAGTTCAATTGAAGGCTCAATGGGTGAACAAAATTGTAATCTCTCAGTCGTCGAATGTGAAAGGCCAAATCGATTGATTTCACCAACTGAGGTTCAAATAGCCTAAAGCTTAAATCAAATGAAGGGCGATCTCAAGAGAAAATGGTGATCTACTGAACGGAAAAGTGTGCTTGATAAACGTTGCCGATCAGATCTCCTACGGAATTTCTCACTAATCTTTTGGAAAACTATAAATATCTCAAAGGATAGACAAAATGGATCTTGAATTTTATCTTTTGAACAATTCATCTATCAGATTTTTATTGAGTTTTTGAACTTTTTGCCCTTTCTCTTAGTTTAAGGGTTTTCGCAAAACTTTTCTAATTGATAATTGATTGTTGAAATTGAAGTGAGTGTTGAAAATTATTTATTTATCATCAACACATTAATTTCTACGTCGTTGGTATAATTTTTTTTCTTATTATGATGTTGTGCTAAAACCCCAAATCTAAGGGTCTAATTATGGGGATGGGTGTTTATTTAATTTTGTAGGTCATGTGTCTTGCTCTATTTTACTATTGCACACTAATGGATTTGAGTTATTTAGCATGAGATTAATTCATGGCTTAAGTTTGAAAACTTAATCCTAGTTTAGATCTTTGATTGATGCTTGAAGAGATCAACTGAAATGGGTAGATAGTTTGATGCATGGAATTTACTGTTGATTGTTGTAGTTTACCCTATCAAGAAATTTTGGTTCAATTCTAATTGTCATATCTTCTTGAAAGAGAGATTTTTGTTAGGTGTTAAGTTGATTTGTTTTTACATAGATGAGAGAGAATCCAGGTCTTACAACATATCGACTCCATAAAGGATAAGAACAGACCCTTGCTTTACGTATAGTAGGAATTAACTCCATAAAGGACCACGAGTAGCCAAAGTTATACCAGAAAGAAATCAAAGCACTGGCTAGTCATAAAATATGAGCACATACCACAAGCCTCTAATGTCCCAAGTAGAAAAGGAGCACGTCAATGAAATTTCTTAATTATTACAATTAATAAATCTACTGATCCATGTGGTACATCTCTTGTTAAATCCAATGTAGAATAAAGTAGAGTAAAAATACTATTTCTCAATGTCAATGGTGAGCCAATGCATGAGCTAGGATCGTACCAAAAAACATGTGATAATGAAAACATAAGGCACTAGAAATAAAAAATGTAAGTCCAATCAAATCACAATACCAAGGAGAGAAGTAATAACCTGGGACAAACTTGTCTCCAAACACAGCCTCGGGCCCAACAAAAAAATGATACATCAAAAGAACCATAGCAAGCCTGCGAAGGTACCAAGCAAAGCTACTGAGTCAATCAAAGGGGGGGGGGGGGGCAACTCAAGGGATGACGCCTTACCACACTCGTACTACTCTAGTATATGACTAAGCACAACAAGTTCCAACCTATGTCGACGATGAGCTACTAAAGTATAAAGAACCAACACAAGATAAACAACCCAATACAAGCCCTAGGGGAAGCAATTCTCATGAAATCTTCCCTCTTTGCCTTAAATTGCATAAAAAATAACTTGTAAACTTTATGATGACTGTCTCTCATTAATTATTCATCTTATTTATTTTTCTTGGGATTCTTGGATCTTCGGAGCCCTTCCTCATGCGGCAAATTCATTACACCAATATTAGCGAATAAGATTCATCAAAAGAAGAGTCTGCCAGGGCAGCAAATCTAGTTTCAAAATAAGTCAGAATCTTAGTGGAAGCTCTTCCTTTGTCATAGGAATAGCTAGCAAAGGAAGAGCTTACGCTAAGATTCTGACATATTTGGAAAATATATTTGCTGCCCCTACAAACTCTTCTTTTGAAGAATCTGATTTGCTAACATTGGTATATTGTATTTGTGGCATGGCTTAAAATAGAACATGAGTGGGGCTTCCATGCCAACCTTCAATTCTAGAAGTAAGTAAGTAGAATCTGACCCTCCAACATACATCGCAAGGAAGGACCCCTCCAGTAGCGCACTTTATGGAGAAAGGCTTCCATCTGTAGGCACGTATTTACAGAACTTGGCTTCTTTCTTTCCTAAAGAATTTCCGTATAAGCAAATTCTTTCTTCTCTTCTTTAAAGCCTGGAGCTGGACTTCTTTTTCCCGACTTGATTCACAATTTAATCAAACTAATTAAGAGCCTAACAATGGTAAGAGAGATAGGAGTAGGGACGGGGAACAAATGTCACAACCAACACTTGAAGTCTCGGATCTTTGAATAGTCACAAAGTGATGCTCTTCCTGCGGCCCAAGAGAGTATTTGTTCAAAGAGTTGGTAATGACTTTTTCCCCATGCAAGGGATAAGGGAAAGAGAGATCCGAGACCCAAAAAGCCAATAAAAAGAATTTCCCTCTCTCTGTAGGTGACCAACTGAATTACATCTACCCTCTCACTTTATTAAAGCTTCCTTTTCATACCTCTCACGGGAAATGTTTAATTTAAATATATATGAGACTACAAAAAAATGAAACTTCTTTCCCCAGAGAAACAACTGAAAGAGAAAATACCCATTTATTCATCTGCACCAGAAAAGAGCTAAGCCCCGAAGTTACGAAGCTCTCTGCTCTTTTAATGGTAGCAGCTAGTTTAAGCTCAATGTCAGCAGAATTTCTAAGCACTAGTATTTCCTTCTCACTGGCTAACTCTTAAAAATAAATAGAGTCAACCCATGCACCTTTCGCGGGATGTGAAGAAAGCCTTTCTTTGGATCCTGGTATGAACTCAAAAAAACATTTACCCATCGCCTTCTTCATCTGCAGAGCTTTCTCTTGTTCATAACAAAGAGAGAAAATTCGTTCAAGTAAGCTAATCACATAACCCTTTCTAGGGTAGCGACACCGTACGATGTCATCGCTCTCTTTTTAACCCTGAATCCTTGAAGAAGAGCGAACAATTGATCTTTCCTAGTCCTTTCAAACCAGTCTTTATAAACGTGGAAAAGACTTTTGCTATGATTCAATCTCGAAAGCTCGAACTTCATAAAAGGCGGCTGACTCTTTCACCTCTACATGAACCATGCGCTCCATTTTCTATACTTCTTTTATATAAGTGAATAAATCTTTCTGATTCAATCGATTTGATTCTCATTCTTACCCTCGGCAAACTCCCTTTAAGGATAGAAACGCACCCAAGCCTCGTTCTTTTGTATTATTTGTTTGTTGGAATAGATAATATACATATATGATCAGATGGATATGCTGGTATGGACTACGTGGAGTTGGACATAGAATGCTTAGTTCAAAATTGAAATGTAAAATGATTCGGTGAGGCTCTACTCTTCCCCTATGGTCCAATTTGAACCCATCCCAATAACGAACACCTTTCTACTACAAGGCGAGACTCTACTCTTCCCGTAGAATCCACTTCGTGTCG
This sequence comes from Solanum lycopersicum, assembly GCF_036512215.1. Classification (NCBI taxonomy): domain Eukaryota; kingdom Viridiplantae; phylum Streptophyta; class Magnoliopsida; order Solanales; family Solanaceae; genus Solanum; species Solanum lycopersicum. The sequence goes on along the minus strand of NC_090801.1, from coordinate 40,152,679 downwards.
GAGGAACAACTAGTAAAAATTCTTGAGCAGTCGAGATATTGAACCATGAACATTTGAAACAATTCCTGCCTCACCCTAAGATGAGAGGGAAGGCCTATTTGACTCAAATTCTGGAACTTATCTTGAATTCTACATCAGTTAATGATGCGATGGGGGAAGTTTTTCTTTTTTCATTAATGCTGGCCTAGTCAAGGCTCATCTACGCCCAATCCCGATGGGACTTCGATTTTCCCCTATCCTAGCTCTCTAATCCACCTGTCTTCCCCAGTCATTAAAAGCTCTTTTCAATCCATCCTCAGAACCGCAATATCTACGAAGATGCCCTTCAACTACGAGATAGAGCTTTTATAGTTTCTCTCCTTCCAAACCCGAGGCTGGGTCAACCCCTTCAATTCAAACATCAGGAATGAGATCCATACTATAATTATCTTGAAGGCCTAAGGAAGAGCCTATTCATGTGCAGTTGATTCTAGAACGAAGCGAAGAATGACTGCCAACTGCAAGATAAGAGAGAAAGCAAGTCAAGAACTTTGAACTTCATTATCGGACAAAATGTCAACCTGTAATTCCTGGAATGAGAGTGAGCGTGCTTCTTCAATGTCGTAGTCTTAGTCTAAGAATGAGCTAGTAAACTGTAGGGAAATCACTGGAGAAGTTCCTGCCAAAGGCTGAGATGTTCAGTTGACTCCATCCCCATTTTAAGGGGTCCCGAACCCTACGAGTAAGTAGAAAAGGGAGGAGGAAAGAGGCCCTAGTGAACCTTCATAATTAGTGAAGAAGTTTAAGCTTCGCTGTTTGAAAGTATGGAGTACTAACCACAATGAGGGACAGGCCCTGAAGTGAAGAATGGGAACGAGCGAAATCAATGTGTTTCGATTTCTGGCCTTGCACCGACCGAGGAATTGACCATAGAATAAATGGAAACTAATGTCCAAGTGCCCTCCTCCCCCCTCAAGGTACATCTCACACCTATGGGCTGCTATTACTATCGAAGAAGACACTCGGAACTAGAAGGATAAATAAACCCACTCGGTGGGCTGCTGAGCTACAAAAACTACGACACAGGAGTGAGATTCTCTAAAAAGCCAAGGTTATAGGTTTCCAAGAGGGCCCAATTGGAGACTTGGGATGTCAGCAAGAAATTCAAAGGTTGCAACAAGCCGGCCAGCCAAAAAGAATCAACTAGTGTAGGTCTGATTTGAGTAGGCTCATAATTAAGGAATACCCTAACCCTGGCAGATGACGTTCCGATTTTTCCGTCGGTAGTTGAATGTATTGCTATAGTTTGATTCATGATTGCATCTGCAAATCTTATCCCTAGGCTTCAGCGAACATTTTTCATTCTTCATCCCATCCTTAGTAGCCTTTCTAAAGTCAACATAACCTCTTAACTTTTGAAAGACGCTAAATGGGCCTTCAGCCTTAAGCCTTTATATATAATAGAAGAAAATTAGATATTTGTATATTGAATTAGGCAAATCGTGTGAAGCATGAACATAATCTCCTTTGTTCTGAAGGCCTAGCGAGTTCCATTCACAACTACAAAGGCGATATAACACGGTCTAAGGCATGTAATTCTAAAACCTAGCCTAAGGCAATAAGTGTCAAATGTAAGAAGGATAAACATGCTAATCTATACCACCAAAGAGGCTAAAAGCCTACACAAAAGATCTCAACACCCACAAAAGGCCCAAAGCTCCAACGAAATAAAGAAAAGATAGAATGACTAACATAGTAATAATACTCAACAAATATATACAATTCTAATTCACATGAAGCATATACTATACATTATCTAAAAATTCTAATCAAGAAAATAGACCCAAGCCTACCTCAAATTTGATCACACATGCTCTAAATCCATATTCCATGGTTATGCACTTATGAAATGTCTTTAAACACCACGATGCTGTTAAATTATTGATTACAACGTCATTACAAACTATAGACACTAAATTTGCAATAGTTGGAAATAGACCCAAAATAGATCTGTAAAAAGGTCTCAAACAGCTCAAGAAACTTGTGCCCCCAAAATGGGATTAATCCAAGCTCTGAAATGTGCTAAAATTGAACATGCAATAAAATCACCATTAAAGCTCAAAATAAAAATAGGCATCCCCTTTAGGGCAGAAATTACCTCATAATAATAACTTCCAAACTTCCCTGATCACTCCAACACGTAGACATGAAAAACCTTGAACCTACACAACTATAATCATCCCAATCGGAATACTATAACTCAAGAAATATCGAATTAAAAATAAGGGTTGAAGATGCAAAATTGGGATTTAAATAGAAGCAATCTAGTCTTTGTAAGTTAAACAAAGCCGCTAAAACTCTGTATTAGCAATACTAGATTTTGTTGTTTTCCAAAATTTTTGAATGAAACATCAAGATTATTGCTAGACCTAATGAAAATAAACCAGATATTCTACCCCACTAAATCTGGCGAACCAGGTTCAACGGAACCATCAAAACAACCATATGAGGTTGTCTCATTGAAATTTGGGTCCCATAACCAAGCTGCATTTTAAGTCAAAATAAACAAAAAGGCTCAGAACGAAATTGAAAGCCTTGGGAACTCTACAAAGGGTTGTTTATAAGAAAACTTCACATTATGAAGCCAACAATACTAATGATAATTCTCATCCGAGCCTGTTTACGAAAATTATTGAATGAATTCAAAATTTGGCTTAAGCTTCAAATTAAAAATGCCTAACGTCACAAACTCACACCAGAATCTTTGTAGCCTACAATGTCCCTTTTGGAACCAATGAAACTGTTAGAATTGCATTTGATTGTCGTATTCATGAAATTTTAACGGAAATAAACCATTCAAGTTTCAATGGCTCCAAAACATGAATACTTGCACAAACCAAAAATAAACAACCCAACAACTAAATAATCAGTCTTCGCAAAACATAAATGACTTTGGATCTTAACATGAAAGCTCTAAATGTTGAAAAGATTGAAAAATGGAGGAAATGGCTTGAATGATCATTATGCAATATCCACTACTAAAAAGACTTTTTTCTTTAAAATTTGAAGAAGAGTTATATCCTTAAGGCATGAAAAGACGAGGATATCAGTTTTGCATGCTACGACAAACTCACAGACACGCTTGTGATCCGAACAACGCTAATTTAGAATTTAGTCTTAGAATAAGATCCTAAAGTCCACTTCTCATCACCCAAAACTTCTCTAATTCTTTTTTTTGATCCAAATTGCTTGCATTAGAATCGGATTTCCCTGAAAATGCCATATTCATTTGAGAAACCCAACATCACCGATAAGAATACTCACCTTATCAAAATCTAACATCTTCTTACAATCAAAAGTGTTTATTGATCCTTAGATATCCTTGACATCTCCAGCACCATCTGAAATGTGCCTATAAGCCCATACAACCCAAACCTTGTGAGAATTACATGCTTCACCTAAGAATAGAGAAGTAAGATCTGCCATAACAAGGAACGCAACCCCAAGGTAAAGACAAAAATCCATTCTTGATACTCAAAATCCAACAAATCTAGTTGAGACACAATCTTTTAAACCTGTCTACACTAATAAAAAAGACTATCTTTTTGTGAAAGTCATGATTTGATAGAGCCCATATACAATGACCTACTCCAAGCAATATAACTTTTAAATAATACTTACACCTTGAGCGTACATGATACTCTCCACCACAAATCCTAACTAACCACTCGAGTTTAATAGAAATCAAAATGGTAGACATTGTATCAACATAGTTATCTGGAAAATAGTGGCCCAAGGATGCAAACTCCCATCACAAACCACAAAATCTATCAACCAAGATGAAACAAGACCATATCCTTAACAAGAACAATGTAACACTTCGAAAATCCAAGATGTGTTCTAGAGCCTAACATAAGTGTCATAAGGGTTAGACACCGTTTAAAGGTCCATTTTAATGAATATAATTCATTTATGATGTCTATAAATCAAAGCTTCCAAGATTGTCCTTGACATTCGGAAACTAGTTCAAGGAGGTACTAGTATGACTTAGCCTATTTGACTAGCTTTTAGGTGTCAGAAGTTTATGAAATTCGTTGGAAGGGTGAGTAACTTGTTTTAGGATTTATTCATGGTTGAAACGTCCTTGTATGAATCCCCAAGGACCAAATAAGGTCCCTTGAGGAGGACCCTTGCATTTTGGGGTCAAAGACTGCCTGGGCAGTATGCACCCATGAAGGGAAGCGACGGAGCGTGTGTGGATCGATGGGGCATCTATGCCATCCGTCAACCAACACTTAGAAATTTTGGCTAATGTTTCATTTGTACCACTCTCTCAACTTACCTACGAATGTGTTGCGCAGAAGGTGGTACGGGTTGTCGACTCACACACGAACCGTTGGTCGAGGTCTCGACTGTGAGAGCATGACTTCTCTGTACGTTTTAAATTAGGTCCAATTAATTAATTAAGGGTTTAGGTAGTTAGTTAGGGTTTAGGAGACACTTAATTAAGTTAATTAATACCCCATATAAAGACCCCAACCTCATTAAACTAATTTAAGCTCTCATAACTCCAAACCCAAACTGTCTTCCTTCTCTCTTCTCTTTCTCTAGTGAGGAAGTCCATTGAAGAACATGATAGGGGAGAGTTTAAGGGATAAAAAGAGTCAAGTTTCTCCATAAATATTCATCAATTAGTAAGTTATGTTATCTATTTCACCTTTGAGACCTCTTTCCTCAAAGGGTTCCATTAAATTGATTTCCAAAGTTGAGTTTTCAAGTTGGTTTCATCCAATCTCAAAATTGATTTTATGAATTGATTTGCTTATGAATTATTTGGATGTTATGAATATATAAACATGTATTCTAATTAATTATGATATATCTTGATGGTTTGGTCTAGTTTGTAGAATATGACCTTCACCCCTTAACCCTAGGTTATAATCTTGATATGAATTGTTTAATGTTGGTTCAATTGACTTGATTATTGATTGAATTACTACTAGATTATGTTATTGTATCATTATGAATATATTAGTATTAATTATTTTCCTATGATGCTAGTTCTTGAGAAGTTGATCTAGGTTATGAAGTATGTTGTATTAGAGTATGCCTTGTATTAGGATAGATAGGTTGGAATGATGCTGAATTGAAATGTCTTAAATATGATTTGTGAGGTGCTGACTAAGATGTAAATATTATAAGGATGGTGAATGGTTTACCAATGTGCCTTATTATGAAGTGATATGTAAATGTTCTAACCTCACATATATGAATTATGACGATGGGATTATACTCAGGCAATTCTTATTGAGCTGTGATGATGATGAATATACAAGGGTTAGACCCTATGACCTACAATAAGTTATGATGATTAATTAACACAGTAAGGACATTTCAAAAAGGGACTTACCGTAGCACCGAGTGAACTTGACTATGGGAGGTGATGACTTCCCATAGAGGAAGATTCACCAATAGTTCCACATGTGGTGTTGACTCCCCAATAAGGGATACTCATCCAATGAATTCCCATAAAAGGAAGTCCTCCCAATTTTCAAGTGGTATGTAGAGGGATTATACCTATCTCTTAGTTCTTGAACTATGTTGCACCCATAGGAAGACTAGCTAGTGGATCTACCTAGAAAGTTACGTTTATGTTTATTTTTACTTAGGCCGGTAGACCACCTTCCATCGGTGTAAGGTTTCACAACACTGGATTCCTCACTTATATCTTGTGTTCTATGTCGGTTAAGTCAAGTGTTCCCTAAACTAAAATGAAATAATGAAGTAAAAACAACCTAGGGTGACTTAAGAGGTTTGACTTAGCTTAGGTAGGGGTATGAGACTCTACATATGCCTTGCACTAGTTTGCCTCGAGGGAAGCCTTAGGAGGTTGTTCTTATGTATGAATATGCTTATGTAGATATATGATATGTATATGATGAACTTGCACTTTGTTGACACTATATATTGATTAGTTTCACTTATGAATGTGTGTGGGTAAACATTGTCAAAGTAAGGTGATACGACTTTTAAGTACCATGTTATGTGAAGTAGAATGTTAGTTATGATACGTGTTGGGTTACTTGATTGGGCAAGGTTATGGGGATTTGCTTAGTCATTGCACTTTTTGACTTGATAGGGGTTGTAGTTAATTGTCTTGCTTTGGTTATGTTGAAATGTAATCCAATTCATGCTTGTTACTATTGTGACTTGATGATAGAGTTACTAGACTATATATTCAACCATATGATATGCATATTGACTTTACAAGACTTAATGTTGTTGTTCTTGTGATGTACATGCCTATGACTAAATTAACATGTCTTATTAGTTGGTATGGTCTTGTTGAATTTGCATAAAGGTTTTTAATGAATAGTGCATACTCATTGAAATGTCCCTTTTCTTTGCATGATTTCAAAGTATGTGTGCATATGATCACACACTTAGTACAAATGGTGTACTAACCCCATTTTCTTAATTTTCCCCAACATTTTAGGTTCCGGTCGTTGAAGGATCTTTGAGACGACTTTGAAGAAGAATTGTAATTTCTCAATCATCCAAGTGGGTAGGTCCTCACTTTCGGGGGGTGATGCCAATATCAAGCTTATGAAGTTGTTTTAGTTTTAAGAGTCTTATGTTCTTTCTCTTTTATATTGATGTATGATCTATGTCCAAATTGCTATAATCTTGTTGAGACACTCTTTAAAGACTATGTTCTATCTTTTATATATACTTATGTGCAATAAAAGTAGAAGACTATGTAATCTTACTATACGAAGGGTCTATGTATACTCTATATGAATATATTATGTGTATGTAGAGGTCTATGTAAACCTTAGTGTAGAAGTAATGAAAAGTTTTAAATTTTTCCGCATTTTTAACCTATGATGTATGCTAAGAGGCTAGTCTTAGTCCTTAAAGAAATTGACGACGCCAATTACGTTTATGAGGTTCTCCCCAGATGTGACAAACCAAATCACGGATTCCACAAATCACTTTAACCCCATCATGAAGATGAACCTTCATAATAAATTTCCATTTCCAACTATATCTTAAATCTTAAGTCATTGATGAGATTTACCACTCTTACTTAAAATAAAAAACCAATCTCCAGAACTATCTACAACCCCACTAAGAAACAATTAAAGTAGCAACTAGATATAACAAACAATCATACCTCCAATTTTTGGCTAGCCATAACCAAACTCAAGAACCACTAAATTAAGAAATACCCAAAAAGATAAAATGAGCAACACAACTTCACATTCGAGAATCCACAAAGCCAAAAAAATAAAGTGGCCAACTAGGACTACCACAAAACTACAAAAGACTAAACTACCACTCACACAACAAGCAATCCCCAAGATACTACTAAAAAGGACGACATACAACTAAGGCAACCTCCTAAACGAACTAGGCCCCGCAATACACAAATCTCAACTGGGAAAAAATGGTACAAACACTAACCAGCCAATATTGGAATCATAGTCAAAACACATAATAAAAGTTGGTAACAGGCAACCAGTAATCCCAAGATCGCCAACACAACAAAACAACCAAGGCAAAGGCGCGGTGAGCTACTCAACTATTACTCCTATTCTAAGAAACATGGCCTAGTAAATCAACTATTAAAAAAAACAACAAATGAGGCAAATCACATACAAAATCCTCAAATGAAGATATCATAACAAGCCAAATAAACCCGAATAGGCATCAAAAACCCCAAATCACACAAAATAGTAACAAAAGGATAAGACCCACAAAATTACATCCAAAGAAGGAATACCTGGATCCTCAGCCTTTGAGTGGCTTTGAAAAACATAGAATGGATCAAGACCCACCTTAACTTGAGCACTTGAAGTAGAACCAACAACACCAAAGACACAACCTATAACTAAAGGTATCATCAATCAACAAATTGACATAGCTAAAAACCTCTCATCATTGTCCAATGTTTGGACGAAATCTAATCGATTTACATGATCTCCATAGTTACAAAATAGTCCATCCACTATATCCTGAGGAATATCATATGCTGGCAATTCCTGGGAGATCAACTTCCACCTGGGGCACTCTCTAACTAGTTGTCAAACTCTCCATAATTGTGGAAACCCCTAAAGTAGAAGCTTGACATTAAGGATGTGATGAGCTATCCTGCCTACCTCTACTAAGCTAGGAACCACCCTTACCCATCTAAATTGGAGTTTGTGACAATCTTTTACATAGTGGACTACTTCACCATATCATACCATTCATCACCAAGTGTAACTTTCTATAAACACCTAACTAGAGTAATGTAAGGCCCAACAATGGCAGGTCTAAGATGGTCACCATGAGAAATATGACCAGAGAATTTACTTCCATAGTACCACTACCTACCTCATATCCCCCTAGAACCTGAGATGCCGCACCATAGGCCTGATAGGTCAAGAAGAGACATGACCCTCACTAAGCTGATACCCACCTAGAAGTGGAATGTTACCACTATTGTATTGATTGCGAAGCCTCGTACCACTCTCTCTGTAAGACTCAATAAACCTGCTCCATATCGCTCACATGGATAACAACCTAGATAAATGTAAATCTCATTAATATCAGATTTTCCTATGTCAACTTGAGTGGCAAGGCTAACCTATCGATGAACCTTGACTAAAATCTCAATCTGAAGAAAACAATGTTAGACTAAGCCTACCCTACTCTAAAATCACATGATATACTCAAAATACTCGACGAGACCTACTGGGACTATTCAACCCAACTCTATTCTTAGAAGCACTCACTGCATTAGGAACCACACATGTGTGTGGTGTACCCTTGAAAATCTCAAACCTCTTAATACTGAATCTTGAGGAATCGAGGTAGTCAATGATTATGTTTGATCTTAGGCTAACCCCAAACTCTGTAAATGCTGAAGAATGACTCTGATTCAATGTTTATTCCCAACTAAGACCTTCTAACCTGACCACGTACTGAGACTGTGATGGAATATGTTGATGCTCCTTCCATATGCAGTGGGTACTTTGTTATATCAATCTAAGAAAGTACAGATTCTAAAGAATCTATTTTAGAGGTTAATTGAAGCAAAAATAAATAATCAGTTAATGATGGAATAACCTCCCAATGATATGATACAGACATCCCCTTACAAATTAGTAGGACTCTAATACACATTTACTCTCAAACAAATGATGTCAGCAAACCTATAACTCTAATACCAACTTGTCACAATCCAATTTCTTGGGTTATGATGGAACCTGCTACACCCAACAAATAGGTAAGTCTAACCATGAGCTTAGAGTCATACGGAAGAATATACCAAGCGAAAGTTGATAACACGAAGCGTAAAACTTATAAGTAACCAAAAAAAGGGTAATCAACAAAAATGTAATAAAAGGAACAATCCATTAGACAGTAATCAAATTTAATAAAAATAAGAGTACAAGGTGTTACAAATAAAATAATTATAGGTTGTATTTGAATAAAATACAAATACTAAGTATCTCTCCCCATTTTTTTTGCTAAATTAAGTTTGCAACGATGTGGCAACTCTTTTATGATTCTTCTGAGTATAGTTCATAAATAGAGAAGACAATTAAGAAGAAAAAATCAATTCAAATATATAGGAGAAACACTATTTTAATTACTTATGTATAAAAATAAATAAAAATAATTAATTAAAAAGACAAGACAAATTAAATTTAAACCTACGACTATCCTTCTTGGATCAATGCCTGACTTGTTAATCGGAAGATAAATTTGAGCTTGTAATTTTCTGCTTGAGTCAACTTACATCATTCACGAAAGGGCCTATCTACCGCTACCCCCTTTTAAGTTCCTTTATTATTAATATCCTAAAATGAACTAAGAAAATCACAAAACTAGACATCCTAAAAGGCATCTTGTGTCCCATCATAATTTTCAAGAGATATTGGACTAACTAAATGGTAGATTTTAGACTTAAACAAATCATAAGATACCTATTAGACCCTAAGCACCAAGTAAAATAGATAAAACAAATACTTAGCAAGTAAAGTCTCAAATTGGCCTCTAATTTAGTAATTTAGCATGCTTGAAAACACAAATAATTAGTGAAGGATCATTATAGAGTTGTGCAACATACATAATCGAACATATATAATTCATAGTGTAAAAACATGAATAACTTGGAAGCAAAGTTCGACAATGACTTCACATATTGATCACGTAGTTAAATATAATAACAATTAATAATCGAAATTTCCAAACGACTTCACATACCAATCAAAAGATATTTAAAGGTGAACCATATCCAATACTATGGAGAAGGAAAAGAAATCTAACCTGGGTACTTCCTTCAAAGTTAATATAAATTTATGCATAAACAATACTTAAATTAATACTATAGTATATGAAATAATTAATAACATTATAGTAATAATTACTAACCAATTATGTAGATAAGTTATTAAGCAACACAAAACTTGATATGAAAACTTGAAGTCCAACCTTGTGAAGTAGTCCAAATGAAGAAACTTCTTAGAGAAATATGTCACAATCTCTATTGCTTTTGAGAGTATGCTCAAGTTAGAAAGTAAATGTGTGTTCTCATGTCAAGAGTGTTAAAAAGTTTCCAAAGGAAGAGTTATAGAGCATGATGATATAGAAAATAGTATAGTCAATCATAGACTTAATGAGAGGAATCCAGAGAAAATCTATCAATAAACAAGCTTATCGTTATTAAGATGAACAAATCAGTCCAAGACAAATTAGATTAGTGTTACTTTAGATATATTAAGAATTATAACCATAATAAATCAATTACGCATGTTATATTTTACCATCGATAGCACAAGTAAATCCCATTCTTATGAATATAAACCAGTAAAGCATAATTAAGGAATCAAAAGCACATTGAAATTTACCAAAATCATATACATTTGAAACTCAAAATTAATAACAAATAAATAACATTAATAGTCTTCCAAATAGGTTCTTAAAGTTAAAAGAAAATAATTAGGCTAATTAAAGTGACCAAAGAATACTCAAATATCAAGATCTTCACATAATCATTCTTTTATAAGTGACAACCTTACCACATTTAAGTTAAATTCCAGAATTATTCTAAATCAAACAATTCCACGAAGTAAAATGGAAGTGTGGAGAAACATAGAATCAATTACATATAAAGCTACCTAAAATAACCAAATACTAATCGTATGTTTAAGCATTATGAGAATCAACAAAAGCAAAACATCAAAAATTGTATCAACTCAAATTTCAAAGAGAACCGTCAATAACGACACATTTAACAATTATTTGAACATAATTAAAATAGAGTAAAATTAGGAAATACCAAATTGGTCATAGATGAATATCGACTATACAAATTTTGAAGAGTTTAAATTTCAGCACACTAAGCCTAAAAACATAAATGGTAATGAAAGAACCGAATCAACAAATTGTATGCTAAAAAAATAGAATATTGTAGGGAAGAGGTGACACTTAGGTTAGAGGGACATACCTTATGTGGATCTGTCTTAAACACAATAATATCTTGAAGCTTCGATTGATCCGACTACAACTTTTTGGTGCCATAGTTACTAGTGGAAAAGAGACCTGTGGTTGGTTTTTTTTGTCGATGAAGATGGTCAAAGATCAAGGAGAGGGAGGCAGAGGAGCGAAAGGAAAAAGGAAGAGAAAGAGTTTGCTAGTTGTCTTTGCCGGAGATGGGGTGGAGCATCGGTAGAAACAAGAGACACATCAAAAGGGAACGAGGACAGAGAGGGTGAAGCGGCAATTGTTTATCACCTTAGATGGGGATTAGTAGGGTGTTCCAGTGTGGAGCTTCATCAAAGTGAAAGTGGAGCGGCGGTGTAAGAGAGGAACATACAAGGACAAGCGGGCGGTGCTTTTCTTTTGGGAACAAGAAGCGTGTATTGATTTGAGGAATTGTTGCTAGGGTTATAAAAATGGAAAAAGAGTAGGATTTTATCATCGTAGGATTGAGAAGGCTCAACTTAATTTGGATCAAAATAGATCAAAATTGACAAGTTCTTGTGTAGGATTTGGCTTCAAATTAAATAATGAATTCTAGAATTGAAATAAATTTGAAAGAATAAGTTATGATTTAAATAATTTGGAGGAAGATTAAAAAGATTGCTATTTAATTAATAAGATATGCTACACATATTTAAATAAAATAATATAAATTTTCACATGAATAAATGCATTTTCTACCTTAAAAGACACCTACGCTTTGAAATACAAAATAATTATTTTAAATTAGCAATCGATAAATTTAATAATAATAATTTTATAAATTATGAATTACGAAAGTATATATAAAATTTATACGTAATTGTGAGCATATAACTGAAAAGATAAGTTTTAAAATATATTAATCGAATAGACAAATAGAGATGGGTTGTAACTCTGTCAAAATGGGTGTCAACTCTAAGTCTAGCCAAAGCAGACATAAACCAGTGACTCTACTGAATGCCAGAATCTCATCATAGTTTTTGAACTCTAATATGCTTCGTAAGACTCCAAATTAAAAGTGAGAACCCAAACTATGATTTACATGGAGTAGAAGTGTAGTATGAGTGCCAAAAATGGTACTCATGGTCGACTAAGATCAAAGATAAGACAAGTGTAAGCACAAACTAATAAGGAAAGTGTAGCACATATAGTAAACATGAGATTACATAACAGACAAGCAATAAGGAGCATAAGTAGGACACGAAACAAAAAGGAACCTAGTCAAGAACATACCTGTAATTCAAGCCGACAACCTAATCACAATCAAACTAAGATACAAAGTCAACTACAACAGAGAACATAATATAATCAAACAATAACCTAGTCAGACCCCCATAAGCCTGCAAGCTAAAAACAATGAGCATAACTTCCCCATATACTTAAGGGTGCAATAAAAAACAAGAATATTGGTGTTAAGTAATGTATATGAATGCAGAGTATGCATTAGGACCATTAGTAACCAAGTGTAAACACCTACCTCTATCTTGTGAGACATACGTCTAGATGGGCTTAAAGTGGAAATGGGAAGTTTGTGTACATTGCTTGGGCCTGAATCCAGGTCTTGCAATTAATTGACTACATAGATGAGAAGACCAGAACTTTAATATGCAAATAGTAGGGATCAACTCTATAGAGAATCAAGAGTAGAAAAAATCACGAATTAAAGAACGTCAACGTGTCATCTAGTCAGTTTAGAACTAAGCATATCCCAGATGTGTGTAGTGTCTCAAGAAGAAAAAAGAGCATGTTAACGATGACTCATAAGTCTAAAACTCAATAAATCTAGTGATGCAACTGGTACGACTCCCATTAAAGCCTGTTTAGAATAAAAGTCAAGTGAAATTATTATTTCTCTACGAACAAAAATATATGAGCCAAGATCGTGCCATAAAATACGTGATGGTGAAAAACAAATGCAATGCAAGCCATCACCAACATTGAAATAAGGCACTATCAATCAAATAAAAATAATTCTAATCAAACCATGTTATCAAGTAAGAAAGTACTTACTTGTCATCCAAATGGTCCTCAACATGGCCCCGGGCCAACAATATAGTCAAAGATCAAAAGATCATAACTAGCCTACAACTAAAAACAAGCAAAGTGACCAGAAAAGATTCTGAATAAATAAAAGTGGAGAAAAACTCAACGAACGACGCCTTATCCCAATCATACTTCTCCTATCAATAACTAAGCACATCTAGTGCTAACGTATGGCTACAATGAGCCACCAAGGTCTTAAACACCAATACAAGATGAACAACCCAATAGAAGCCCTACAGGGAGCCTATCACAACTACAAGGGCAATAAAATACTCTCCAGGGCATCAAATTCTCCAACATAGACTAAGCCCATAAGAATCAAACCTAACAAGGATACATAGTCAAATATAAACCATAAATGAGGATGAAAGATTAAACAAAGGATAGGTGAGAAGCTCCAAAGTGAAAACTTAAATTACCTACAGGGAGCATATCACAACTACAAGGGCAATAAAATACTCTCCAGGGCATCAAATTCTCCAACATAGCCTAAGCCCATAAGAATCAAACCTAACAAGGATACATAGTCAAATATAAACCATAAATGAGGATGAAAGATTAAACAAAGGATAGGTGGGAAGCTCCAAAGTGAAAACTTAAATTACCATATTGTTCTTTTACTAATTTGATTAATTATTTGATTAAATATAAACATTTTAATTACATAATGGTAGAATTTAAGTCTTTAAGTCCTTAAATAATTAAATTATTATATTTTTGATATATGAGTACCTTGATATTGATTTTAGTTATGCTCATAATTCTTATAATGGAAGAATTTGAAAAGTTGTGCTAGATAAAACAATGTATATATCGTCATCATCATATAATATAATATAATATAATATCATTCATATATTATTATTAAAAGTGGAAAAGTACAAAGTTCAAATTTAGATTACTATTTTACCCCTACATTCAATCATAATATTATAAAATATTTAATTAATTAACTATTAAATAGATAATCATATTGTATTATACTAAATCCTAAAATAGAGAAGGTATTTAATTAAATTACCATAATTCGTTCTTTTAAAAAACAATGCATTAATTTTCTTAGTTACTCTTAAAAGTTTAAGAGTATTAAGGGTTACTTTATACGGTTCAATTATATGGATTAGATTCAAAAGCAGGTGTAATGTATTCTTTCCAAATCAATGCATCAATTCTCTTAATTAATTTGAAAAAAATGAATAAGTAATTTGAAAAGTTACCTTTCATGTATAATTAATTATATGCTCAAATTACACCTCCTTAAATAAGCATGAATAATCGTTATCAAGTAAAGAACCCAATTGGTAGGTCGGGGTCGATCCCACGAGGAATATGGTTTAGACTTAACTTTAACCCACAACTATATTCTCTTAGTCAAAGTATTTCCGAAACAAGTAAGTACAAAGGGGGGATTTGTGAAACAAATTCCTAAGATTATGTAATTATCAAGTAAGCAAGAGTTAACCTCGGTTATTATCAAGATGAGAAAGTAACTAGGGTGTACGTGTTCCCCACAAGTTCATAAAGCGGTAATACTAGTAATAGAAATCCTTTCCTAGTGTATTTCATGCAAAGTGATAAGTTATGTATCTTTACATCCTTGGTCCTACCTCTAGAGAATTTCACCCCCACCTTGTTCCGATTATGTGTATAATTTACTAACCCTTACCTTTACGTCATATTAGGCATCACATTGATGCATCACTTAGTTTTCACCCTCGCACTAATCGACACTAGACTATTAGATAGTATCACATTAAATCTATGTTTAATTTGTTTCTTATTAACTACATCCTTGTTCCGGCAAGTAGCAACAATGCAAGTTTTAACATTTACAATTGCTAAATAGACTTCTAAACAAAAAAAATTATCAATGCATGAAAAACACTATTCAAAGATTGCTTAATTACTATTTATACGTTGTTAATCACTCATAAGTCCAAAACCTTAGTATGCATAAAGGACCAAAGATCCGGAATGAAGAAAATATAGAATGAGAAGCAAGATAACTAATAACTGGGAAATAGAATCCTATATCACATGCAATCTACATTATACATTATCTAAAAAACCCAATCAAGAAAATAAATTGAAGCCTACGTCAAAGGCTATCATGCGCACTTGAAATCCATAACAAATGACTAATCCATTTCTGAAATGCCTCTAAATATAGTCACACTATCAATTTATTGACCAAAACATCATTGCATATGTTTAGACACTAGATTCTCAGTAAATGGAAATGGAACCAAACTTGAGCAAAATGGGAATGTGGGACCTACATTGTAAATATAAAATTTGTTCCATTAAACGGTCCTAAATATTACAAGGAACTTGTGCCCTGAAAATGGACTCAAATCCGACCATGGAAATGTGCAAAAACTACACATGCAATAAAACTACCAAAAAACCTCAAGGATCATGCTTAGCAGCCCCTTTGGGTAGAAGTTTCCTCAGAATGATGACATCCAAGATTCCCCAATTTCTCATTCATGTAGCCACGTAAAAATCCGAACTAGAACAACTAAAATCAGCTCAATATAAGCTCTATAGCTCATGAAATTGCATTTTGAAAATGAGGGGCGAATTTAAATTTTTGAGATTTAAATAGCAACAATTTGGTCACCAAAAGTCAAATCTGGACCTAAAAGCCTAAATTTTTGTAGCTAAACATCTGCACCAGCAATACCAAACTTTGCTATTTTTTTTAAAATCTCTGAACGAACCCTTAAGATTAATTCAGGACCTAATGAACCAGATATGATGCCACACTAAATTAAGCAATCCAAACTTAATGAGGTTATAGAAACTTCTATCCAAGGTCATCTTAATGAAAAGTGAGTTCCACACTCAAGCTCCATTGTAATCCAAAATCCACAAAGAGGCTTTAAACAAAACTGGAAGCATCGGGATTCGAATGAAAGGTTGTTCTTAACCAAACTTTAACTGCCAAAGCTAAGCGTTGAAATAATTCTCATGTAAGCATGGTTATGAATAATGTTAACTGAAGTCAAACTTTGGCTTAAGCTTCAATATTAAAATGCCTAACGACAAAAACTTGCACAAAAAGCGCTGAGCCCCGAACCAACCATGATCTCAGCTCAAAATGTCCCTTTTTGGAGGTGATTAAACTCTTAATATTGCATATCCAGACAATGTTCTTGAAATTTTACCAAAGTCAACCAATCATGTTTTAAAGGGTCAAAAATATGGGAACTTACATAAAACACAAAAGAATAATCTGACAACTAAAATGTTAGTCCCAGCAGGTCATAAATAACTTAACATTTCTAGAAAAAATCTCTAAATGCCAAAAATATATGAAAATGGAGGAAATGTGTTAATTAAATTACGCTTTAAAACAACATTCTTTATTCTTTTATTGTGAAATGTGTTGATTAAATTCAAAAGTTCATTTGATTTTCATAAAAAAAATCACCAATGGCATTGTCTTTTGATCATTATACATGACATCAAAATTTATCTCCTTTTAACTCTTTTACTCACTTGTACATTATTCTAACAACATTCTCTGTGTCTTTCTATTAGACCGTACCTTTTCAAACAAAAAAAACTAGCCTTCTCCACAAATATTTTTCTATGTTTTCACTATTTTACTACAACATTCCATAAATTTATTGCGTCAACACTAGTTGATAATTGATATTATACATTGAAGTCTATCAAAACTAACTACACTTCTCAACAAAGAAACCTTCATATATATAACATGTGGATTTCCTGTAGTAAATATTTTGTATAATTTTATGTATAGTTGTGGATTAATTAGGGGTTTGCAAAAATCGTACCCAAAAAATGTTATTGGCTTATTTTTATTGTGTTAATGAGTTTTTAATTGTTTTATAAAAAATTACCGAGTTACCAATTTTATTTTGATTTTTAATATTAGATAAATCGATGACCCATTAAGTTTGTTCTAATTTACTCCTTTACCTTTATATAAATATTAAATATTGATATTTGTACCTTACTAATTACTATATTTGCCTTTATCCTTCAATTCACATTATTGTCCTAATTTTTTTATTTGTGTTGCATTAATATTGTTCTTTTTATGTTAGATACTAATGTTTCTGTTTTATGTGGCACGAAAT
This sequence comes from Solanum lycopersicum, assembly GCF_036512215.1. Taxonomy (NCBI): domain Eukaryota; kingdom Viridiplantae; phylum Streptophyta; class Magnoliopsida; order Solanales; family Solanaceae; genus Solanum; species Solanum lycopersicum. Next base: position 40,135,028 of record NC_090801.1, on the reverse strand, counting down.
TATTGTAGAAATCATATATCTATTTTATGAGCATTTTCTTGTAGTGAAATCGAATTAGTTAAGAATATTTAAAAACTAAAAACCAATAATATATAAATTTAACCAAACCGATCGATGTACACCCTTATATTATGCAAAAAGTGACTAAAGATTTGAAGTGAAAGATTCTAGACAACAACTATTTGTATTAGTTTCAATTAGTTTTGTGTAAGTAACCTATAAAATGAAAACCAATATCTTCAATAAACAAGAATACCAAATATAACTTGAAGATAATAGTTGAATATCATAAAGACAGTAGCATGACTAACTTATAGCCAGTACATACTCAAACTTAAGGAAATGCCAATTTTCTTTATAGAATCCAAGAACCCAAAACATATAATGGATCACATAGTAATAACATAAGTTCTTGTTCCATCAGCTACTAAGACAAAAACTTCATTGATGAGCTCACTTGAGCTTCAATCGAAGCTTGAGAAAGAAGAAAAGCTAAAGAACTAGAAACGAGAGAGGAGAAAAATAACTTTTGTATTATTGAATGAAAGTGAGTAAAAGTACAATACTAAATAATTTTTTATACAAAACTAACTAACTAACTAAATCTCTAACCATGCATAGTTGTTAACATCATAGCCAACTTTCAAAGTATTGCAATATGGTTGATCCTTGTCAAGTACTTGGTAAACACATCAACTAATTGTTCATGGTTGAGACATATTGAATATTAATGATCCAATCTTGCAAGTTGTTCCTTACAAATTGACAACCCACCTCTATATGTTTCATATTCATATGGAATATAGGCTTCCCGGCTATATGAACTACTACTTGACTTTAACAATACAAAAATGTAGTATTAGTTGATGATAAGTGTGGTACAAATAATGAAGACAAGTGACTAGTTGGCACGGGTAATTGCTTTAGTGGTTGGAAAAGTCTTCATATGAAAAGTGATTGTCCCATCTTAAGAGCTCAATGGAGGGAGAACAAAAAAGCACAAGCAAGTGGTTCTAATGATGATGCTCCAAAGAAGAATCATTTATAAGCTCTCCAATCTCGATTTGATCAAGAGATACCTCCAGATGTTGTCACCGGTATGTTGAAAGTATTTTCAATTAATGTTTATACATTGTCATCCCCGATGCAACTTTGTCTTTTGTAATTCCTTTAGTGGCTATGAAATTTCATGTACTCAACCATGTGCAGATGAACCTTTTCTGCTTTCAACCTCAGTTGGTGACTCGGTGTTAGATAAGAGAGTCTATAGGAGTTGTCCTATTTCATCATCTCATAGAGTCATTGTGGTTGATTTGGTAGAAATAGTCATGCGTGATTTCGATGTAATGTTGGGCATGGATTGGTTGTATCCATGTTATGCCTCCATTGACTGTAGAACTCGGATAATTAGATTCAAATTCCCAAACGAATCCATTGTATATTGGAAAAGGTGAAACATTATTCCTAGAGGTAAATTTCTATAATACATAAAAGATAGAAAGATGATTGCATAGGGGTGCATGTATCACATTGTTAGGGTAAAAGATTTTGAACCGAAGTCCCTCCATTGGAGTCGGTCCCCCTAGCGAGTAAATTTTATTGTCACTACCCAAATCCGGGCCGCGACTGGCACCCACACTTACCCTCCTATGTGAGCGAACCAACCAATCTAAACCTTAACATTTGAACGTAATATAAACATAAAGTAATGCGGAAGACTTAAACTCATTAATAAAAACCAATTCAATAACTATTATTATCCCCAAAATCTGGAAGTCATCACCACAAGAACATCTATGATCAAATTACTAAACTAAGAGTATTCTAAGAAGCTAAAACAAATAAAAGCTAGTCCATGCCGGAACATCAAGGCATCAAGACATGAGGAAGAAGATCCAGTCCAAGCTAGAAGCATTAGCTCACCCTGAAGATCCGGTGTGACGAAGACTGGCTAGAATTACTGTTGAGTTGAAGACGACGGCACGTTTGCTGCACTCCACAAATAACAAAGAAGAAAACATAAAAGTAGGGGTCAGTACAAAACACGGGTACTGAGTAGATATCATCGGCCAACTCAAAATAGAAATCAATGTATACCAAGTAATATCATAAAATCAACTATGATACTCAACATGTAGCAACAGCAAGCACTATATCATTAACAATTACCATCAAGTTCACACATGAGGACTCAAGCCTCAATACCATACTCATTTGGGAATTATGTTCATTAGATTGAGTATACTAACATCTTTCAAGATTCATTATATTTATTTCTCTTGTGTCGGTACGTGACACTCCGATCCCCTAAATCTACGTGTCAGTTCGTGACACCCGATCCCCTAAATCTATGTGTCGGTTTGTGACACCCGATCCCCTAAATCTACGTATCGGTTCGTGACACCCGATCCCCTAAATCTACGTGTCAGTTCGTGACACCCGATCCCCTAAATCTATGTGTCAGTTCGTGACACCCGATCCCCTAAATCTACGTGTCGGTTCGTGACACCCGATCCCCTAAATCTACGTGTCGGTTCGTGACACCCAATCCCCTAAATCTACGTATCGGTTCGTGACACCCAATCTCCTAATCTCCTTCTATTAATTCATCAAGCTTTCTTTCTTACCAAGGCATCATCAATCTCATTATTTTAGTTCATCATGCATTCTTTTATACCAAGGCCTCATCATTAACAAAGAGATTAGGGTTTTGCAAGATTTGGGATTCAATAACTTCATCATGCTTATATAATCACAATTATATAATTACATTCATGCAAGCATACAATTAAGCACATAGCAGGGTTTACAATATTATCAATACATATCATTCGCTATTAAGAGTTTACTACGAATATCGTAAGAGAAACCATAACCTACCTCCACCGAAGATTAGTGATCAAGCAAGCAACTTCCCCAAAGCTTTGTTCTTCTTCTCTCCTTGTTCGTTCGTTTTCTCCCTCTCTAGTGCTTTCAAATTTTCTTATTCCCACCCTCTTTATTTTACCCTAATTAGTATATAATTAAGAATAAAAGATGGCAATAATAACCCCCTAATTAACTTAAGGTTACCTCTTTTAACCCCCAAGTAATTAGACTTATTAACATTAACCCACTAAATTTATAATTAAAGCAGGAATAGTCAAAAACGTCCCTTAAAACGTATAAAGAAATCCGACCCAGACTGGGACTACGCAACCTGCGACGGCCCGTCGTGCCTGCGACGGTCCGTCCTGCAGGTTGTCGCAAGGTTCAGAGACTCAATTTCCACCAAAGAGTCTGTGACGGTCCGTCACACCTGTGACGGTCCGTCCTGCCATTCCGTCACGAAGTTCAGAGAGTCGATTTCCAGTACCCAATTTCAGAATTTCTAAGTGTTTTGAAATGAGACCCCTCGACGGTCCGTCGTGCCCATGACGGTCCGTCGTGGGGTCTGTCGCCTCAGCCTGTTTTTCCAGAAATAAAATCTGCTGTTCAAAATGACTAACCAGGTCGTTACAATAGATACCAATTTACCCATCGTTCATCCCCGAACGATCACAAGAAGGAAAACAAGGGCGAAAAAGAGTACCTGAATCTGTAAACAGATGTGGGTATCTTTCTCGCATATCTGCCTCCTTCTCCCAAGTGGCTTCTTCAACGGGTCGATTCTTCCATTAAACTTTGATGGATGCAATCTCCCTTGATCTCAACTTGCGAATTTCTCTATCTAGAACGGTAACAGGTTCCTCCTCATAAGACAAATTCTCATCAAGCAAAACTGAATCCCAACGGATAATGTAGTTTCCATCCCCATGGTACCTTTTTAACATCGACACATGGAATACCGGATGCACTCCGGACAGCCCTGGAGGCAAGGCTAACTCATAAGCCACCTCCCCTACTCGCTTAAGTACTTCAAATGGACCAATATACCTTGGGCTAAGTTTACCTCGCTTACCAAATCGCATCACCCCTTTCATTGCGAAACCTTCAACAAGACTTGTTCACCCTCCATGAACTCCAAGTCTCTAAACTTTCGATTTGCATACTCTTTCTGTCTACTTTGAGCCGCTAACAACTTTTCTTGAATAGATTTCACTTTATCTAACGATTCTCTCAGAAGGTCAGTACCCCAAGGTCTATCCTCAAATGCATCAAACCATCCAATGGGAGACCTACATCTTCTCCCATATAGTGCCTCAAATGGGGCCATATCAATGCTTGAGTGATAGCTATTGTTGTAGGAGAACTCTGCTAAGGGTAAGAAGCTATCCCACTGACCACCAAATTCTATCACACATGCACGAAGCATATCCTCCAACACTTGAATCGTTCGCTCAGACTGACCATCGGTCTGAGGATGGAACGTAGTACTAAGGTCCAACCTAGTACCCAATTCCGCATGCAATGTTTTCCGAAACATAGAAGTAAACTGCGTACCTCTATCTGATATAATGGAGATTGGAACCCCATGCAATGGCACCACTTCCGAGATGTAAAGTTTGGCTAACTTCTCTGCATTGTAAGTCACCTTGACCGGAATGAAGTGAGCAGACTTAGTTAACCTATCAACAATTACCCAAATAGAATCAAACTTTCCCAATGTCTTCGGAAGACCAACCACGAAATCCATTGCAATCCTTTCCCACTTCCATTCAGGAATGGGCATTCTCTGAAGTGTTCCTCCGGGCCTTTGGTGTTCATACTTTACTTGTTGACAGTTTGGACATTTGGCAATAAAATCCACAATATCACGCTTCATTCCACTCCACCAAAAGTGTTGCTTTAGGTCACGGTACATCTTGGTTGCACCCGGATGTTTTGAATACTTTGAACTATGAGCCTCTGTCAGAATAGTGTTGATCAAATCATCGACGCGGGGTACACATACCCTTCCCTTAATCCTCAAAACACCTTCCTCATCAATTGTCGCTTCTTTAGCCTCTCCTTGCAACACTTTATCTCGGATCCGGATCAATTTTTTATCATTAAACTGCTTTCCCTTAATCTTGTCAAGGAAGGAGGATCTTGCCTCCACACAAGCTAAAAATCCTCCCTTCTCATTTACTTCTAATCTCATAAGGTCGTTAGCAAAAATCTGAACTTCTCTAGCCAATGGGCGTCTAGAAGCTTGCAAGTGAGCTAGACTTCCCATGCTTCCTGCCGTTCTACTTAAAGCATCCGCTACAAAATTTGCCTTTCCCCGATGATACAAAATAGTGATGTCGTAGTCCTTCAGTAGTTCCATCCATCTCCTCTGTCTCAAGTTCAAATCTTTTTGAGTAAAGACATATTGTAGGCTACGATGATCCGTATAGACCTCACACTTAACCCCATATAAATAGTGTCTCCATTGCTTTAATGCAAACACCACCGCAGCCAATTCCAAATCGTGGGTCGGATAGTTACGTTCATGCACCTTTAATTGCCTTGAAGCATAAGCAATCACACTCTTCTCTTGCATTAGTACTGCACCCAAACCAGAATAGGATGCATCACAATAAACAATGAAGTTCTTACCCTCTACTGGCAAGGTGAGAATTGGTACAGTAGTCAACAGAGTCTTGAGCTTCTGAAAGCTTTCCTCACATTCATCCGACCATACAAATGGAACATTTTGCTTAGTCAAGTTCGTCAGTTGGGAGGCAATAGAAGAGAATCCCTTGACAAATCGGCGGTAGTAGCTAGCTAACCCAACAAAGCTCCTTATTTCTGACACATTAGTAGGTCTTACCCAATTCTTCACTCTCTCAATCTTAGAAGGATCCACCATCACTCCATCCTTAGAAACCACGTGACCCAAGAAGGACACTGCATCTAGCCAAAACTCACACTTAGAGAACTTGGCATAAAGCTTTTTCTCCCTCAACATTTCCAATACCATTCTCAAATGCTCCTCATGTTCCTCCTTACTTTTAGAGTATATCAGTATATCATCAATAAATACGATCACAAAAGAGATCTAAATATGGCTTAAAAATCCCGTTCATCAAACTCATGAACGCAGCAGGGGCATTCGTAAGACCAAAAGACATCACTACAAATTCGTAATGCCCATACCTGGTTCTAAAAGCAGTCTTTGGCACATCCGTTGCCCGTATTTTCAAATGATGATAACCGGATCTCAAGTCAATCTTAGAGAAGACACAAGCACCTTGTAACTGATCGAACAAGTCATCAATGCGAGGAAGAGGATACTTTTTCTTTATGGTTACCTTGTTCAACCACCGGTAGTCTATGCACATCCGAAAACTCCCATCCTTCTTCTTTACAAACAAAATCGGAGCACCCCAAGGAGATGCACTTGGTCTAATGAAGCCTTTGCTCAACAACTCTTGAAGTTGGGCTTTTAACTCTCTTAACTCCGCGGGAGCCATTCTATAAGGGGGTATAGAAATGGGGCGAGTACCTGGTTCAAGATCAATACAGAAGTCAATATCCCTATCTGGTGGCATACCAGGAAGATCTGCAGGGAACACATCCAGAAACTCACGGACCACCGAAACCGACTCAATCGAAGGTACTTGGGTAGTGTCATCCTTGAGATGTGCCAAGAAAGCTAAACACCCTTTACTAACCATTTTCTTAGCACGAAGAAAGGAGATGATACGCACCGGATTGGGAGTGTAGTCACCCTCCCACACTAACGGATCTGTCCCAGGCTTGGCTAACGTCACCGTTTTAGCATTACAATCCAAGATCGCAAATTGCGGAGAAAGCCAAGTCATACCCAGAATTACATCAAAATCATCCATTTCTAAGATAACCAAATCTACATAAGTGTTGCTCCCCACAAAGTTCACCAAACAAGACCTATATACCTTTTCAACTACCACAGACTCACCCACCGGAGTAGAAACACGAATAGGCATATCAAGTAATTCACAATGTAAATTTAGACCATTAGCAAATGAGGAAGATACATAAGAAAATGTGGATCCAGGATCAAACAATACAGAAGCCATGCAATCACAAACCAGAAGATTACCTGTGATGACAGCATCAGATGCCTCCGCTTCAGACCGCCCAGGGAAAGCGTAACAATGGGCCCTATCGTTTATCTATCCATTGCCCCTACCATGTTGTGATGTAGTGGCTCCAGTTTGCCCATCACCTCGACCATTTTGGTGACCACCATTACCTCGACCACCACGTCCTCCAGAATAACGGCCTCTACCATGACCACCTCTACCTCTAGCTATTGGGGGTCTATAACTCTGTTTGGGGCAATTCCTCCTAATATGTCCAGTCTCCCCACATCCATAACACTCTCTAGAGTCAAGCATAGGTCTCTCAGAGAAGTGTTGACCGGTCTGAGGTGGACCCCCAACTACAGTTTGTAGTGAAGACTGAATGGGTCGAACTGAGTACCCTCCGGAACCCTGTCCTCTAGAGTAAGAACCATTAAACTCACCTCCCTTTCGAAACCTCTTTGATGTTGATGCCATTGTGAATTCATCTGGCTTCACTCCTTCAACCTCTACCACGAAATCTATCACTTCTTGGAAGGATTTTGCCGTAGCCGCCACTGTAAGGCTGAAATCCGCAACTCTGACCTCAACCCCTTCACAAAACGACGAATCCGCTCTTGTGGACTGAAACAAAGTTGAGTGGCATATCTGGATAGTGAACGAAACTTAGCCTCATATGCATTGACCGACATCCTACCTTGCTCTAGGCTCAAGAACTCATCCGTTTTCCTATCCCTCAAAGTCCGGGGGATATACTTCTCCATAAACAAGCTAGAAAATGAGGCCCAAGTCATAGGTGGTGCCTCCGTTGGTTGACACTCAACATGTGACCGCCACCACATTTTGGCGTTCCCTTGAAACTGATAACTCACGAACTCAACACCAAACCGTTCTACTGTACCCATCTTGTGTAGTAGGTCATGACAGTCAACCAGAAAATCGTAAGCATCCTCAGATTCAGCACCCTTTAAGACTAGAGGTTTCAATTTTAAGAACTTACTGAAAAGTTCATGCTGATCATTTGTCATTATAGGCCCAGTAGTCAGACGTGGAAACGTGCCTATGTCCAATGAGGCATCCATACGAGGAGCCATAGTGGCTGCATGTTGTACCTCTGAAACCGGAGGTGTTGGTGCAGAAAACACTGGAGGGGCCTGACCCTGATCAGACAACCCACTAAGATAAGCGAGAACCTGATTGATCATCTTTGGGGTAGGTTGGGGTGGCAATTCCTCATTTTGCACTTGTTCATTCTCCCCTTCCTCACCCTCTCTTACCACTTTCTCAGTCGGTAGAGGAGTCACCACCTTAGTATCAGACGGGCTAGGTGCTCGTCCTCTTCCTCTAGAGGACGTCCTCCCACGACCTCTACCACGGCCTCTTGCCGCTACTCTTCCTCTAGCTACAACCCCAGTGGCTGGCTCGGACACTTCTTGTCTTGCCGATGTTGGTGTTGGTGCAGTTGTTGCTCTAGTTCTAACCATCTGCGAAACAGAGTGAAGATGGTCAGATAACAATTTGTATCACCTAGATACCAATTGGACCCAAGTAATAGCACGAAAGAAAGAATGAAAGAATGGAATTTTCCTAAAGTCTTATAGCCCCTCAAAGAAAAGTAAAGGCGTCCCCCTACCGTTCCTTAAGACTCTACTAGACTCGTTCTTGTGTGATGAGACCAACGAACCTAATGCTCTGATACCAAGTTTGTCACGACCCAAATCCGGGCCGCGACTGGCACCTATACTTACCCTCCTATGTGAGCGAACCAACCAATCTAAACCTTAACATTTCAATGTAATATCAACATAAAGTATTGCGGAAGACTTAAACTCATTAATAAAAACCAATTAAATAACTATTATTATCCCCAAAATCTGGAAGTCATCACCACAAAAACATCTATGATCAAATTACTAAACTAAGAGTATTTTAAGAAGCTAAAACAAATAAAAGCTAGTCCATACCGGAACTTCAAGGCATCAAGACATGAGGAAGAAGATCCAGTCCAAGCTAGAAGCATTAGCTAACCCTGAAGATCCGGTGTGACGAAGACTGGCTAGAATTACTGTTGAGTTGAAGACGACGGCACGTTTGCTGCACTCCACAAATAACAAAGAAGAAAACATAAAAGTAGGGGTCAGTACAAAACACGGGTACTGAGTAGATATCATCGACCAACTCAAATAGAAATCAATATATACCAAATAATATCATAAAATCAACTATGATACTCAACATGTAGCAACAGCAAGTACTATATCATTAACAATTACCGTCAAGTTCACACATGAGGACTCAAGCCTCAATACCATACTCATTTGGGAATTATGTTCATTAGATTGAGTATATTAACATCTTTCAAGATTCATTATCTTTATTTCTCTTGTGTCGGTACGTGACACTCCGATCCCCTAAATCTACATATCGGTTCGTGACACCCGATCCCCTAAATCTACGTGTCGGTTTGTGACACCCAATCCCCTAAATCTACGTGTCGGTTCGTGACACCCGATCCCCTAAATCTACGTGTCGGTTCGTGACACCCGATCCCCTAAATCTACGTGTCGTGACACCCGATCCCCTAAATCTACGTGTCAGTTCGTGACACCCGATCCCCTAAATCTATGTGTCGGTTCGTGACACCCGATCCCCTAAATCTACGTGTCGGTTCGTGACACCCGTTCTCCTAATCTCCTTCTATTAGTTTATCAAGCCTTCTTTCTTACCAAGGCATCATCAATCTCATTATTTTAGTTCATCACACCTTCTTTTATACAAAGGCCTCATCATTAACAAAGAGATTAGGGTTTTGCAAGATTTGGGATTCAATAACTTCATAATGCTTATATAATCACAATTATATAATTACATTCATGCAAGCATACAATTAAGCACATAGCAGGGTTTACAATATTATCAATACATATCATTCGCTATCAAGAGTTTACTACGAATATCGTAAAAGAAACCATAACCTACCTCCACCGAAGATTAGTGTCACGACCCAAATCCGGGCCGCGACTGGCACCCACACTTACCCTCCTATGTGAGCGAACCAACCAATCTAAACCTTAACATTTCAAGGTAATATCAACATAAAGTAATGCGGAAGACTTAAACTCATTAATAAAATCAATAACTATTATTATTCCCAAAATCTGGAAGTCATCATCACAAGAACATCTATAATCAAATTACTAAACTAAGAGTATTCTAAGAAGCTAAAAATACATAAGAAGCTAGTCCATGCCGGAAGTTCAAGGCATCAAGACTTGAAGAAGAAGATCCAGTCCAAGCTAGAAGCATTAGCTCACCCTGAATTTCCGATGTAGTAAGACTGGCTTGAGTTACTGTTGAGTAGAAGATGACGGCACGTTTGCTGCACTCCACAAATAAACAAGAAGAAAACAATAAAAGTAGGGGTCAGTACAAAACACGGGTACTGAGTAGATATCATCGGCCAACTCAAAATAGAAAACAGTATGTATTAAGCAATATCATAAAATCTACTAATATCCTTAGCATGCAGCATTTACAGTTACCATAACCCTTGGTTACAACACCAAGCACATCAATGAGGACTCACACCTCCTCATCATACTCATTTGGGAATTTAGTTCATTAGATTGGATATATTAACATATTTCAAGATTCATTATCTTTATTCCCCTCGTGTCGGTACGTGACACTCCGCTCCTCAATATACTATCCTGGTGTCGGAACGTGACACTTTGATCCTCATTCTATCCTGGTACCGGAACGTGGCACCCGATCCATATTCTATCCTGGTGTCGGAACGTGACACTCCGATCCTCATATACTATCCTGGTACCAGAACGTGGCACCCGATCCATATTCTATCCTGGTGTCGGAACGTGACACCCGATCCGTATTCTATCCTGGTACCGGAACGTGGCACCCGATCCATATTTTATCCTGGTGTCGGAACGTGACACCCGATCCATATTCTATCCTGGTACCGGAACGTGGCACCCGATCCATATTCTATCCTGGTGTCGGAACGTGACACCCGATCCATATTCTATCCTTGTACCGGAACGTGGCACCCGATCCCCTAATCTCACCACTTTCGTTCATCAAGCCTTCTTTTATACCAAGGCATCATCATTAACAAAGTAGATTAGGGTTTCTTTTCAAGATTTGGGATTCAATAGCTTCATCATGCTTATTTATTCACAATTACATAATCACATCATTCATGCAAGCATACAATTAAGCATATAGAAGGTTTACAATTCTACTAACACATATCATTCGCTATTAATAGTTTACTACGAATAGCATGAAAACCATAACCTACCTCCACCGAAGAATTGAAAACAAGCAAGTTAATCCTCAAAGCTTGGTGTTTTCCTCTTCTTCTCGATCGTTTCTCTCTCTCCCTTCTTGTTCTTTCTATTTTCTTATTCAAACCCTCTTTCTTTTACCCTAATTAGTATATAATTAAGAATAAAAGATGGCAATAATACCCCACTAATTAACTTAGGGTTACCTCTTTTAACCCCCAAGAATTTGAGTTATTAATATAAACCCAAGAACTTTATAATTAAGGCAAGAATAGTCAAAAACGTCCCTTAAAACTTAACCAGAAATCCGACTCCAACTGGGATTACGCAAGCTGTGACGGGCCGTCGCGCCTGCGACGGTCCGTCCTGCTGTCCGTCGCATAGTTCAGAAACTGGATTTTGGGTGAATGGCCTGTGACGGTCCGTCACACCTGTGACGGTCCGTCCTGCCACTCCGTTACGAAGTTCAGAGAGTCGATTTTCAGTACCCAATTTCAGATTTTCTAAGTGTTTTGAAACGAGACCCTGCGACGGTCCGTCGTGCCCTTGACGGTCCGTCGTGGGATCCATCGCTTCTGCCAGTTTTTCCAGAATTGAAGTTTGTTGCTCAAAACGACTAAACAGGTCGTTACAATAGATACCAATTTACCCATCGTTCGTCCCCGAACGATCAAAAAAAGGAAAACAAGGGCGAAAAGGAGTACCTGAATCTGTAAACAGATGTGGGTATTTTTCTCGCATATCCGCCTCCTTCTCCCAAGTGGCTTCTTCAACGGGTCGATTCTTCCATTGCACCTTGATGGATTCAATCTCTCTTGACCTCAACTTGCGAACTTCTCTATCTAAAATAGCAACAGGCTCCTCCTCATAAGACAAGTTCTCATCAAGCAAAACTGAATCCCAACGGATAATGTCGTTTCCATCCCCATGGTATCTTTTCAACATCGACACATGGAATACTGGATGTACTCCGGACAGCCCTGGAGGCAAGGCTAACTCATAAGCCACCTCTCCTACTCGCTTAAGTACTTCATATGGTCCAATGTACCTTGGACTTAGTTTACCCCTTTTTCCAAACCGCATCACCCCTTTCATTGGTGAAACTTTCAACAAGACTTGTTCATCCTCCATAAACTCCAAGTCTCTAACCTTCCGATCTGCATACTCCTTCTGTCTACTTTGAGCCGCTAGAAGCTTTTCTTGAATAGATTTCACCTTCTCCATCGAATCCTTCAAAAGGTCAGTACCCCAAGGCCTAACCTCAAATGCATCAAACCAACCAATGGGAGACCTACATCTCCTACCATACAATGCTTCAAATGGAGCCATATCAATGCTTGAGTGATAGCTATTATTGTATGAAAACTCCGCTAAGGGTAGGAAGCTATCCCAATGGCCACCAAACTCTATCACACATGCACGAAGCATATCTTCCAAAACTTGAATCGTTCTCTCAGACTGACCATCGGTCTGAGGATGGAACGCAGTACTAAGGTCACACCTAGTACCCAATTCCGCATGCAATGTTTTCCAAAACTTAGAAGTAAACTAAGTACCTCTATCTGATATGATGGATAGTGGAACCCCATGCAATCGAACGATTTCTGAGATATAGATCTTGGCTAACTTCTCGGCATTGTAAGTCACCTTAACCGGAATAAAATGAGCAGATTTAGTTAACCTATCAACAATCACCCAAATGGAGTCATACTTACCCATTGTCCTTGGAAGACCAACCACAAAGTCCATTGCAATTCTTTCCCACTTCCATTCCGGAATGGGCATTCTCTGAAGTGTTCCTCCGGACCTTTGGTGTTCATACTTTACTTGTTGACAGTTTGGACATTTGGCAATAAAATCCACATTGTCACGCTTCATTCTACTCCACCAAAAGTGTTGCTTTTGGTCACGGTACATCTTGGTTGCACCCGGATGTATTGAATACCTCGAACTATGAGCCTCTGTCAGAATAGTGTTGATCAAATCATCGACGCGGGGTACGCATACCCTTCCCTTGATCCTCAAAACACCTTCCTCATCGATTTGTGCTTCCTTAGCCTCTCCTCGCAATACCTTATCTTGAATTCTGCGCAGTTTCTCATCATCAGACTGTCTTCCCTTAATCTTGTCAAGAAAAGAGGATCTTGACTCCACACTAGCCAACAATCCTCCCTTCTCATTTACTTCTAACCTCATGAAGTCGTTAGCCAGAGTCTGAACCTCTCTAGCCAACGGACGTCTAGAAACTTGCAAGTGGGCTAGACTTCCCATGCTTCCCGCTTTTCTACTTAAAGCATCTGCCACAACATTCGCTTTTCCCAGATGATACAAGATAGTGATATCATAGTCCTTAGTAACTCCATCCATCTCCTCTGTCTTAAGTTCAAATCTTTCTGAGTAAAGACATACTGAAGGCTACGATGATCCGTGTAGACCTCACACTTAACCCCATATAAATAGTGTCTCCATTGCTTTAATGCAAACACCACCGCAGCCAATTCCAAATCGTGGGTCGGATAGTTACGTTCATGCACCTTTAATTGCCTTGAAGCATAAGCAATCACACTCTTCTCTTGCATTAGTACTGCACCCAAACCAGAATAGGATGCATCACAATAAACACTGAAGTTCTTACCCTCTACTGGCAAGGTAAGGATAGGTGCGGTAGTCAACAAAGTCTTGAGCTTCTGAAAGCTTTCCTCACATTCATCCGACCATACAAATGGAACATTTTGCTTAGTCAAGTTCGTCAGTTGGGAAGCAATAGAAGAGAATCCCTTGACAAATCGACGGTAGTAGCTAGCTAACCCAACAAAGCTCCTTATTTCCGACACATTAGTAGGTATTACCCAATTCTTTACTGTCTCAATCTTAGAAGGATCCACCATCACTCCTTCTTTAGAAACCACGTGCCCCAAGAAGGACACTGCATCTAGCCAAAACTCACACTTAGAGAACTTGGCATAAAGCTTTTTCTCCCTCAACATTTCCAATACCATTCTCAAATGCTCTTCATGTTCCTTCTTGCTCTTTGAGTATACCAATATATCATCAGTAAATACGATCACGAAGAGGTCCAAATATGGCTTAAAAATCCCGTTCATCAAGCTCATGAACGCAGCAGGGGCATTCGTAAGACCAAAAGACATCACTACAAATTCGTAATGCCCATACCTCGTTCGAAAAGCAGTCTTTGGCACATCCGTTGCCCGTATTTTCAACTGATGATAACCGGATCTCAAGTCAATCTTAGAGAAGACACAAGCACCTTGTAACTGATCGAACAAGTCATCAATGCGAGGAAGAGGATACTTGTTCTTTATGGTTACCTTATTTAGTTGTCTGTAGTCTATGCACATTCGAAAACTCCCATCCTTCTTCTTCACAAACAAAACCGGAGCACCCCAAGGAGATGCACTTGGTCTAATAAAGCCTTTGTTTAACAACTCTTGAAGTTGGGCTTTTAACTCTCTTAACTCCGCGGGAGCCATTCTATAAGGGGGTATCGAAATGGGGCGAGTACCCGGTTCAAGGTCAACACAGAAATCAATATCCCTATCTGGTGGCATACCAGGAAGATCTGCAGGGAACACATCCAAAAACTCGCGGACTACCGAAACCGACTCAATCGAAGGTACTTGGGTAGTGACATCCTTGAGATGTGCCAAGAAAGCTAAACACCCTTTACTAACCATTTTCTTAGCACGAAGAAACGAGATGATACGCACCGGATTGGAAGTGTAGTCACCCTCCCACACTAACGGATCTGCCCCAGCCTTGGCTAACGTCACCATTTTAGCATTACAATCCAAGATCGCAAATTGCGGAGAAAGCCAAGTCATACCCAGAATTACATCAAAATCAACCATTTCTAAGATAACCAAGTCTACATAAGTATTGCTCCCCACAAAAGTTACAAGACAAGACCTATACATCTTTTCAACTATCACAGAGTCACCCACCGGAGTAGAAACACGAATAGGTATGTCAAGCAATTCACAATGTAAATTAAGACCATTAGCAAATGCGGAAGATACATAAGAAAATGTGGATCCGGGATCAAATAATACAGAAGCCATGCAATCACAAACCAAAAGATTACCTGTGATGACAGCATCAGATGCCTCCGCTTCAGACCGCCCAGGGAAAGCGTAACAATGGGCCCTATCGTTCGTCTGTCCGTTGCCCCTACCTTGTTGTGATGTAGTGGCTCCAGTTTGCCCATCACCTCGGCCGTTTTGGTGACCACCATTTCCTCGACCACCACGTCCTCCAGAATAACGGCCTCTGCCATGACCACCTCTACCTCTAACATTTGGAGGTCTCTTACTCTGTTTTGGACAATATCTCTTAATATGTCCAATCTCCCCACATCCATAGCACTCTCTGGGTTCATGCATAGGTCTCTCAGAGAAGTGTTGACCGGTCGGAGGTGGATCCCCAACTACAGTTTGTAGTGAAGACTGAATTGGTCGAACTGCGTAACCTCCGGAACCTTGTCCTCTAGAGTAAGAACCATTAAACTCACCTCCCTTTCGAAACCTTTTTGATGTCGATGTCGTAGTGAAGTCGTCTAGCTTCACTCCTTCCACTTCCATCACAAAGTCTACAACCTCTTGGAAGGATTTTGCCGTTGCCGCTATCTGTAAGGCCGAAATTTGCAATTCTGACCTCAACCCCTTCACAAACCGGCGAATCCTCTCTTGTGGACTGAAACAAAGTTGCGTGGCATATCTGGATAATGCACGAAACCTAGCCTCGTAAGCATTAACCGACATCCTACCTTGCTCTAGGCTCAAGAACTCATCCCTTTTCCTATCCCTCAAAGTACGAGGGATATACTTCTCCATAAACAAGCTAGAGAATGAGGCCCAAGTCATAGGTGGTGCCTCTGTTGGTTGACACTCAATATGTGACCGCCACCACATTTTGGCGTTCCCTTGAAACTGATAACTCACGAACTCAACACCAAACCGTTCTACTATACCCATCTTGTGTAGTAGCTCATGACAATCAACCAGAAAATCTTAAGCATCCTCAGATTCCGCACCCTTGAAGACTGGAGGTTTCAATTTCAAGAACTTACTGAAAAGTTCATGCTGATCATTTGTCATTATAGGCCCAGTAGTCACACGTGGAAATGTGCCTATGTCCAATGAGGCCTCCATACGAGGAGCCATAGTGGCTGCATGTTGTACTTCTGAAACCGGAGGTGTTGGCGCAGAAAACACTGGAGGTGCCTGACCTTGATCAGATAACCCGCTAAGATAAGCCAGAACCTGATTGATCATCTCTGGGGTAGGTTGGGGTGGCATTTCCTCATTTTGCACTTGTTCAGTTTCCCCATCCTCCCCTTCTCTTATTACTTCCTCAGTCGGTGGAGGAGTCACTGCCCTAGTATCAGATGGGCTAGGTGCTCGTCCTCTTCCCCTAGAGGACGTCCTCTCACGACCTCTACCACGGCCCCATGCCGCTGTTCTTCCTCGAGCCACAGCCCCAGTGGCTGGCTCAGTTGTTTCTTGTCTGGCCGGTGTTGGTGTTGGCGTAGTCGTTGCTCTAGTTCTAACCATCTGCAAAAGAGAGTGAAGATGGTCAGATACCAATTCGTATCGCCTAGATACCAATTGGACTCAAGTAGTAGCACGAAAGAAAGAATGAAAGAGTGAAATTTTCCTAAAGTCTTATAGCCTCTCAAGGAAAAGTAAAGGCGTCCCCCTACCGTTCCTTAAGACTCTACTAGACCTGTTCTTGTGTGATGAGACCAACGAACCTAATGCTCTGATAACAAGTTTGTCACAACCCAAATTCGAGCCGCGACTGGCACCCACACTTACCCTCCTATGTGAGCGAACCAACCAATCTAAACCTTAACATTTCAAGGTAATATCAACATAAAGTAATGCGGAAGACTTAAACTCATTAATAAAATCAATAACTATTATTATTCCCAAAATCTGGAAGTCATCATCACAAGAACATCTATAATCAAATTACTAAACTAAGAGTATTCTAAGAAGCTAAAAATGCATAAAAAGCTAGTCCATGCCGGAAGTTCAAGGCATCAAGACTTGAAGAAGAAGATCCAGTCCAAGCTAGAAGCATTAGCTCACCCTGAATTTCCAATGTAGTAAGACTGGCTTGAGTTACTGTTGAGTCGAAGATGACGACACGTTTGCTGCCCTCCACAAATAAACAAGAAGAAAACAATAAAAGTAGGGGTCAGTACAAAACACGGGTACTGAGTAGATATCATCGGCCAACTCAAAATAGAAAATAGTATGTATTAAGCAATATCCTAAAATCAACTAATATCCTTAGCATGCAGCATTTACAGTTACCATAACCCTTGGTTACAACATCGAGCACATCAATGAGAACTCACACCTCCTCATCATACTCATTTGGGAATTTAGTTCATTAGATTGGATATATTAACATATTTCAAGATTCATTATCTTTATTCCCCTCGTGTTGGTACGTAACACTCCGCTCCTCAATATACTATCCTGGTGTCGGAACGTGACACTTCGATCCTCATTCTATCCTGGTATCGGAACGTGGCACCCGATCCATATTCTATCCTAGTGTCGGAACGTGACACTCCGATCCTCATATACTATCCTGGTACCGGAACGTGGCACCCGATCCATATTCTATCCTGGTGTCGGAAGGTGACACCCGATCCATATTCTATCCTGGTACCGGAACGTGGCACCCGATCCATATTCTATCCTGGTGTCGGAACGTGACACCCGATCCATGTTCTATCCTGGTACAGGAACGTGGCACCCGATCCATATTCTATCCTGGTGTCGGAACATGACACCCGATCCATATTCTATCCTGGTACCGGAACGTGGCACCCGATCCCCTAATCTCACCACTTTCGTTCATCAAGCCTTCTTTTATACCAAGGCATCATCATTAACAATGTAGATTAGGGTTTCTTTTCAAGATTTGGGATTCAATAGCTTCATCATGCTTATTTATTCACAATTACATAATCACATCATTCATGCAAGCATACAATTAAGCATATATAAGGTTTACAATACTACTAACACATATCATTCGCTATTAAGAGTTTACTACGAATAGCATGAAAACCATAACCTACCTCCACCGAAGAATTGAAATCAAGCAAGTTAATCCTCAAAGCTTGGTGTTTTCCTCTTCTTCTCGATCGTTTCTCTCTCTCCCTTCTTGTTCTTTCTATTTTCTTATTCAAACCCTCTTTCTTTTACCCTAATTAGTATATAATTAAGAATAAAAGATGGCAATAATACCCCACTAATTAACTTAGGGTTACCTCTTTTAACCCCCAAGAATTTGAGTTATTAATATAAACCCACGAACTTTATAATTAAGGCAAGAATAGTCAAAAACGTCCCTTAAAACTTAACTAAAAATCCGACTCCAACTGGGATTACGCAAGCTGTGACGGGCCGTCGCGCCTGCGACGGTCCGTCCTGCTGTCCGTCGCATAGTTCAGAAACTGGATTTTGGGTGAATGGCCTGTGACGGTCCGTCACACCTGTGACGGTCCGTCCTGCCACTCCGTTACGAAGTTCAGAGAGTCGATTTTCAGTACCCAATTTCAGATTTTCTAAGTGTTTTGAAACGAGACCCTGCGACGGTCCGTCGTGCCCTTGACGGTCCGTCGTGGGGTCCGTCGCTTCTGCCAGTTTTTCCAGAATTGAAGTTTGTTGCTCAAACCGACTAAACAGGTCGTTACAATTAGTGATCAAGCAAGCAACTTCCCCAAAGCTTTGTTCTTCTTCTCTCCTTGTTCGTTCGTTTTCTCCCTCTCTTGTGCTTTCAAATTTTCTTATTCCCACCATCTTTCTTTTACCTTAATTAGTACATAATTAAGAATAAAAGATGGCAATAATAACCCCCTAATTAACTTAAGGTTACCTCTTTTAACCCCCAAGTAATTAGACTTATTCACATTAACCCACTAACTTTATAATTAAAGGAGGAATAGTCAAAAACGTCCCTTAAAACGTATAAAGAAATCCGACCCAGACTGGGATTACGCAACCTGCGACGGCCCGTCGTGCCTGCGACAGTCAGTCCTGCAGGTCGTCGCAAGGTTCAGAGACTCAATTTCCACCAAAGAGTCTGTGACGGTCCATCACACCTGTGACGGTCCGTCCTGCCATTCCGTCACGAAGTTCAGAGAGTTGATTTCCAGTACCCAATTTCAGAATTTCTAAGTGTTTTGAAAAGTTCCGTCGTGGGGTCCGTCGCCTCAGCCTGTTTTTCCAGAAATAAAATCTGCTGTTCAAAATGACTAACCAGGTCGTTACATTTATGAAGTCTTTCTTAATGACTTTCTTGGTATTCCTCCCAAATAACAAATAGATTTTGACATTGATCTTATGCTGGATACTGAACCTATATCTATCACTCCTTGTCAAATAGCTTCAACCGAATTGAAGGAATTGAAATCTCAACTTAAGGATTTGCTAGACAAGGGTTTTATTCATCCAAACATATCTTCGTGGGGTGTTCTGGTATTGTTTGTGAAAAATAAAGATGGGTACTTAAGAATGTGTATTGACTATCGTAAATTGAATAAGACCACTATAAATAATAAGTATCCTCTTCCGAGAATTGATGACTTGTTCGATAAATTTCAAAGGCAAATAACTTTTCAAACATCGACCTTCTTTCATGCTGCCATCAAAGTAGTGTGAGAGAGATTCACATTCCTAAAATGGATTTTCAAACTACGTATGGGAACTATAAGTTCCTTGTGATGTCATTTGGACAAGCTAATGCCATGACAACATTCATGGACCTTATGAATAGAGTGTTTTGGAAATTTCTAGAAATGTTCTTCATTGTGTTTATCGATGATATCTTGGTACATTCTAGAAGTGAGGATGATCACATGAAGAATTTGAGAATTGAATCAAAAACCCTAAAATATCACAAAGTGTTCGCAAATTTCAATAAGTCTACATTTTGGTTGAAATCGTTGGCGTTCCTAGGTCACATAGTGTCAAGAAAGGGTATAGAGGTTTATCCAAAAAAGACACTCCTTCAAGAATTTTTGTAGAACATTATCACCAGCAAATATTAAATTGTTTTTGGGCATTGTCGACTATTATAGGAGATTTGTTAAGGGTTCTCCTCTATTGCTTCTCCTTTGATAGCCCTAACCAAAAATAAAGATAAATTTGAGTGGACGGAAGATTGTGAGAAAGGCTTTAAAGGATTGAATAAAAAGCTTACCTCCGCTCCGATGTTGATTTTACAAAGGGAAATGAACAGTTTGTCGTGTATTCTGACTCATCCCTAGTAGGTTTGGGTTGTTTTCTCATGAAACGTGGTAAAATGATATCTTATGCCTTAAGGCAACTCAATTTCCATGAAATAATAATTCGACACATGATCTTGAGCTAGCGGAACTACAATCGCTTCATCCACGTCGTGGACTTGTCACCTTTGGACTTCTTGTTTGGCCCATTTTTTGAGGCAATCCAAGAAATATAACATCAAGTCATTACTTGTTAAACTTGGAATCTGGAGGGTAAACTTTATGAACTCTTTCATATAGTACCGAATAGAGGAAGTTTATTTTAACCACCTCAACTTCGGATGAGCCTCATGGACAATGTTATGTGGATATGACTATCACTTAAGATACTCATTGACTTGCTCGCAATAATCAATAACACAAACCCCTGTCCATGTCCGACTTTTTCTTCGGCCACCACAGCATCGTTGTGTCGGTCCTATAAATGGCAGCCATTAAGATTTTGGCACCCTCACTGTGCATATTAACATGTTCGAAGTAGGCATCCATTTGCCACAAAAAGTTCTCAACATCTTGAGTACTCCTTTCATCACGAAATTCTTTGGGTTCGAAAACCTAAATACATGTATCTTGTGAAGTCACGGGAGAAGCAACCCCCGCCTCGACAGTCTCATCAACATGCCTTTTTAAGTCTTCAAACTCTCTAAGATGAGAAGAGAGAGCTTCAGTGAGCTCAAGTTTGAGGTTGGTCAAAGCTTCTTTGTGAACTTTCTTAAGTTCAACAAGATTGTTCTTCACGTCTTCCAAACCTTCAAGAGCTACAGATTCCAAGAGAACTGACACCCTCATGGCTTGACACCCACATGTGCGCCTGCCCCACATGGCTTGACGCCTACATGTGCGCCTGCCCCTAACCGCCCTAACCAAATTCTTGCACATGTGCTTGCACATGGGTTGCACATATGTTGATGCTCATTTCTTGTTGTCCCAAGGATCATCACTATATCCTTGGGCACTACTTACTCTACATGATCATTTTAAATAATCATGTTCTATGGTACCTAGGCTTGACACATGGATGCCTCATACCTAATTGTGGAATCTAAGGAATGAAAATTTTATTAGTTTAGGGTATTCATTGCAGGTACAATTCCTAAACACGCTTGAAATTGGGGAATTTGGACAGCAAAGTATATCTTAATACATAGAAATTGGCTAACACCCTTAAGCCAATATTCTCTAATATGCCCAATATTCCGCAATATTGGGCATTGGGATTCCTATGTACCCCAATACCTATTCTTAAAAATAAATAGACTCTTCACTAGACGAGTACATTTTCTGGAATTTTACATATTTAGTGACATATTGTTCTCGTTTTGTATTTGTAATAGCTTTGTACTCTTATTTTAATTATATCCCTGATTGCTGATTGATTCCAAGTTTTGGGATGGTTCCTTGTATTACATTTATGTTGATTACTCTTTCTTAGCTTGGTTACAAGTTTTATGCTTCTTTTTGTTGACTTTGTATTGGTAGACCATTGCCTATGACTCCAAGTTAAGGGTTAGGCTTACCTACTGGTTGGTGTTTTAGGTTTCATCATGACCTAATAAATAGGGTCGTGAAAGCAAGGATGGATATATGCTAATAACTTATGTTTTGAATTCTTATGCTTGTGTTGAACGCCATTAAGAGCAATAAAGGAAAGACTACTTGTTTGTAAAAATTGAATAAACGATCTAAACTTCGTTACTTATTCTTTTGGCACTTTTTTCTAAGCCATTTAATAATATCTTCCTCCTTGGTTATAAAACATACATCTTGCTGATCAAATGCTTTCATAATTTCTATCAGACACTTCGGTAGAATTTCAAAAAACACAATAGAAATTTTTTTTTAGTTCATTTTGACCAGTTTTTCCCTTCTTTTTCAAATCCACTTGTCAGGAAAGCACATGAATGAGAATCAAGATTAGATAAAGGTCGTGAAAATAGTGTTTCTTTTAGGATTAAATCCAAACGATATGTTAGAATACTAGTCTTGTTTTGGATTATAAGAGAGAAAGAAACATGAATTATGTTGTGAACCAAATTGGCAACATGAGAATCTACTCATCCATTTATGATTATTGAGTAGATTGAAATGTTGAGAAGTTCTTTTTGGGACCCAGTTCCAATTATAAATTAGTAAAATAAGTCTCGGAGTTAACACTAAAGAGTTACACATTGGAGAAATATGTTTGTTCCTCTCTTCTTCTTCTAGTGTCTAAAAGCTTTTCATTCCAATTCTTATTTCTATCTTAGTTACTTATTATTTCAATATTTCCATTGTAAATAATTTGTTTGAGTATTGTTATTACGATTCTATATTTTTAATCACATTCCGATATACTTATTAATATATTGAGGAATTTGGGTGAATTATAATTTTGATAGGATAGAAATTAAATGAGGCAAATTATCATTGGCTAATGACATAAGAATGAAAAATTGCAATGTATATCATATCAATACAATTCTTTCAATAGAGGTGAAGTGTCTCTATCATTGAATAACTCTTCATCATCCCCTGATCAGGAAGCTGGCCATCAACGTCATGCTGGGGAGAATTCTGATTCACACTCTCTTATTCATGCCATTAAGCGTGATATGTCTATATGTTGTGTCATTCTTTTATCTATGTAAGCTTATAGTGCCATGAAATGTTGAACCATATATTCCGCTCATTTATTAAGAGCAGATAACTTTAAAAATTGCGGCTACAAAAGGTTGTGATTGAGCATTAAGTCTATTTCACCTACCGGGTTCTTGAATGGGTGTATTCAACCCCATCACTATCGTTGGATGCATTTGCCAACTATAAATCCATGTGAATGATTTATTTTCTCTTGCAAACTAGATGAAATGTTTTATATGATAAGAGGCATTGGAGGAGCTAAATCAAGGTTATTGAATTGTGTGGAGAAGTATGATCCGGAAACTAGTAAACTACTTTGATTAAGGTCCTCTAGCGCCTCTAATCACATAAAATTTCCATCCAAGAATACTCAAAACACTTCTTACTGGAATGTTCACGCTCTATAATCTTATATATTTTTCTTCCTCCAGTTTATAAAATTTAGCTGAGCTGAGGATATTGCCTTGAACGTCATAACTAACAACTAAAATAACAATCTCCCTAAGGCTGGCAAAACCAAACAAACATCTTTGTGCCTTTATCCGCATTCCATATGACAACATATTTGTCAATAAACAATAACGGTGAATGACATATAACATGATCTTTTTTCCAAACACAATCAATTCTATGCTAGTTTCCAAAAAACTCCTTGCAAGACAAAATAAATCATTCATGGGGATTCATAGTTGCCAGATGCATCCAACAACAACGATGGAACGAAAAGAACCCATTTAAGAATCTGGAAGGATAAATGAACCTAATGCTCAATTAAACTATTTTGTCGGTGCAATTCGTAAAGCTTCCCGCTCCTAATTAATGAGCGAAGCTATGATTCAAGATGCCATGTCAATAAAATCTTATCCACAGCAAAGATTGAGATAGAATAGATAAATGTCACACCTAAGGGCATGAATAAGACCGCGTGAATAAGAATTATCCCCAGCATGACGCATGAAATTATCTTTATAATACTTATTAAGTTTGATTTCAAGTAAAAGCATAAATAGCTAAATATAAATATTAATCTAATTTATTTTCTAATGATCATAATAAAACACAAAATATATGATAATATTCCATAGGGTATGGCCTATGAAGTGATTCGTTAGAAATATATTGGGAATTTTTATTTTACGTAGTAGATCTTTTATTAAAACAATTTGTATTTAAATTATAATATCCCAAACTTAACAAGATTTTGAGTTTATACTCTTGCTAATTTTAATACCTTTTTTAATTTTTATTTTTAATTAATTTTATTTGGCCCACCGACTGGCCCTATCCATATTTCTCAAGACCAAAAAGTCGGCACACTTATTGAGGCCGGGCTAAAAAATCCCTTTTCTCAAATGGGTTCCAAAAATTGTAGCCTAACCCTATCAAATTATGAGTTAGGCTAGTCCATCCCAACAAGCCTATCCCATATTTACAACTCTAACTCTAATGATCCCATGATACCAAATAAGATTTGCATTCTAACATGTCATTTTGATTCAATCCTAAAAGATATACCATGTGGCCTTTCTCTAATGTAAATTCTTAACAATTTGCTTTTCCTCACAGAAGGATTTAAAGAATTAAAGGAAATGCTTTCAGAATGAACTAAGAAGAACAAATATATTCTACTATATTATTGAAATTCTACAAAAGGAGCTTGTGAGAATTATGAATGCAGATGATATCTGAGATTCAAGTCTTATAACCAAAGGAGGAAAAATATTTAAATGCCTCAGAAAAGGCCAAAAGAGTAAGTTAGGCAATCTAGATCATTAATTCTTTCTTTGTGATTTTTACAAAAAAGTAGTATTCCCTTTATTTATTTTAATAGAGTTCAATACAAGCGTCAACAGTCACCTTGATGAGTGTTATTTTCACTAATTTTTAGGCTTTTCGTTCAATAATTAATGTCCTAAATTCCTATTTATGTCCTATTTTGATGATATGTTGGTGTTTTGTAGGTATAAAATCTAAAGGATAAGGCAAGGATGAATCTAAACAAAAAAAGGACAAACATTGAAAATAGTGTAAACTCTAAGCTTGTTATCGCCTAAAAGGGTGGATTGCCTAAAAATTCATACCTCACCCAAAGTGATTATGTATGTTTGATCATATTTAAGGAAGGTTGGCAAACTAAAGTGGAAACGTTAATTTACTGAACTTATTGGGCGAGTTTGATGTTCCATTGCTGAAGACGATAGAATTTTTAGTTAAATTGAAGGCTCAATGGGTGAACAAGATTTTAATCGCTCAGTTGTCCAATGTGAAAGGCAAAATCGATTGAGATTACCAACTGAGGTTCAAATAGCCTAAAGCTTAAAACAAATGAAGGGCGATCTCCTGAGAAAATGGTGATCCACTGAACGGAAAAGTGAGATTCATAAACGTTGCCGATCAGGTCGCGTATGGAATTTCTCACTCATCTTTTGGGAAACTATAAATAGCTAAAAGGATAGAGAAAATGGATCTTGAATTTTATCTTTTGAAGAATTCATCTATCAGATTTTTATTGAGTTTTTGATCTTTTTTCCCTTTCTCTTAGTTTAAGGGTTTTTGAAAAACTTTTCTAATTGATAATTGATTGTTGAAATTGAAGTGAGTGTTGAAAATTATTTGTTTATCATCAACACATTAATTTCTACAACTTCGTTGGTATAGTTTTTTTTCTTATTATGATGTTGTGCTAAAACCCCAAATCTAAGGGTCTAATTATGGGGTTGGGTGTCTATTTAATTTTGTAGGTCATGTATCTTGCTCTATTTTACTATTGAACACTTATGGATTTGAGTTCTTTAGCATGATATTAATTCATGGCTTAATTTTGAAAACTTAATCCTAGTTTAGATCTTTGATTGATGATTGAAGAGATCAACTGAAACGGGTACATAGTTTGATGCATGGAATTTACTTTTGATTGTTGTAGTTTACCCGATCAAGAAATTTTGGGTCAAATCTAATTGTCATATCTTCTTGAAAGAGAGATTTTTGTAAGGTGTTAGGTTGATTTGGTTTTACATAGATGAGAGAGAATCCAAGTCTTACAACATATCGACTCCATAAAGGATAAGAACAGACCCTTGCTCTACGGATAGTAGGAATTAACTCCATAAAGGACCACGAGTAGCCAAAATTATACCAGAAAGAAATCAAAGCACTGGCTACTCATAAAATCTGAGCACATACCACAAGCCTCTAACGTCACAAGTAGAAAAGGAGCACGTCAATGACATTTCTTAATTATTAAAATTAATAAATGTAGTGATCCATGTGGTACATCTCTTGTTAAATCTAATGTAGAATAAAGTAGAGTAAAAACACTATTTCTCAATGTCAATGATGAGACAATGCATGAGCTAGGATCGTACCAAAAAACACGTGATAATGAAAAAATTAGGCACTAGAACTAAAATAAATGTAAGTCCAATCAAATCACGATACAAAAGAGAGAAGTACTAACCTGAGACCAAGTTATCTCCAAACACAACCTCGGGCCCAACAAAAAAATGAAACATCAAAGAACCATAGCAAGCCTGCGAAGGTACCAAGCAAAGCTACTGAGTTAATCAAAGAGGGGGGGGGGGAGACTCAAGGGATGACGTCTTACCACACTCGTACTACTCTAGTATATGACTAAGCACAACAAGTTCCAACCTATGTCTACGATGAGCCACTAAAATATAAAGAACCAACACAAGATAAACAACCCAATACAAGCCCTAGGGGAATCAATTCTCATGAAATCTTCCCTCTTTGCCTTCAATTGCATCATAAAATAACTTGTAAACTTTATGATGACCGTCTATCATTAATTGTTCATCTTATTTATTTTTCATGGGATTCTTGGATCTTCTGAGCCCTTTCTCATGCGGCAAATTCATTATACCAATGTTAGCGAATCAGATTCTTCAAAAGAAGTGTCTGCCGGGGTAGCAAATCTAGTTTCCAAATAAGTCAGAATCTTAGTGGAAGCTCTTCCTTTGACATAGGAATAGCTAGCAAAGGAAGAGCTTACGCTAAGATACTGACTTATTTGGAAATATATATTTGCTACCCCTACAGACTCTTCTTTTGAAGAATCTTATTTTCTAACATTGGTATAATGTATTTGTGGCATGGCTTAGAATAGAACATGAGTGGGTCTTCCTTGCCAACCTTCAATTCTAGAAGTAAGTAAGTAGAATCTGACCCTCCAACATACATCGCAAGGAAGGAACCCTCCAGTAGCGCACTTTATGGAGAAAAGCTTCCATCAGTAGGCACGTGTTTACAGAACTTGGGATCTTTCTTTCCTAAAGCATTTCCCTATAAGTAAATTCTTTCTTCTCTTCTTTAAAGCCTGGAGCTGGACTTCTTTTTCCCGACTTGATTCACAGTTTAATCATACTAATTCAGATCCTAACAATGGTAAGAGGGATAGCAGTAGGGACGGGGAACAAATGTCACCAACAACACTTGAAGTCTCGGATCTTTGAATAGACACAAAGTGATGCTCTTCCTGCGGCCCAAGAGAGTATTTGTTCAAAGAGTTGGCAATGACTTTTTCCCCATGCAAGGGATAAGGGAAAAAGAGATCCGAGACCCAAAAAGCCAATAAAAAGAAATTCTCTCTCCCTGTAGGTGACCAACTGAATTACATCCACCCTCTCACTTCGTTAAAGCTTCCTTTTCAGGCCTCTCACGGGAAACATTTAATTTAAATACATATGAGATACAAAAGTAAATGAAACTTCTTTCCCTAGAGAACCAACTGAAAGAGAAAATACCCATTTATTCATCTACACTAGCAAAGAGCTAAGCCCGGAAGTCACGAAGCTCTCTTCTCTTATAATGGTAGCAACTAGTTTAAACTCAATGTCAGCAGAATTTCTAAGCACTAGTATTTCCTTCTCACTGGCTAACTTTGAAAAAGAAATAGAGTCAACCCATGCGCCTTTCGCGGGAAGAGAAAAAAGCCTTTCTCTGGATCATGGTATGAACTCAAAAAATATTTATCCATCGCCTTCTTCATCTACAAAGCTTTCTCTTGTTCACAACAAAGAGAGAGGATTCATTCAAGTAAGATAATCACATAACCCTTTCTAGGGTAGCATCACCATACGATGCCATCACTCTCTTTTTCTCCCTGAATCCTTGAAGAAGAGCGAACAATTGATCTTTCCTAGTCCTTTCAAACCAGTCTTTATACATGTGGAAAAGACTTTGGCTACGATTCAATCTCGTAAGCCCGAACTTGATAAAAGTCGGCAAAATCCCTTTAAGGATAGAAACGCACTCAAACCTCATTCTTTTGTATTATTTGTTTGTTGGAATAGATAATATACATATATGATAATATGCATATGTTGGTAAGGACTACATAGAATTGGACATAGAATGCTTAGTTCAAATTGAAATGTAAAATTATCCGGTGAGGCTCTACTCTTCCCCTATGGTCCAATTTGAACCCATCCCAATAACGAACACCTTTATATTGCAAGGTGAGGCTCTACTCTTCCCCTAGTATCCACTTCGGGTAGGAGGAACAACTAGTCAAAATTCTTGAGCAGCCGAGATATTGAACAATGAACATTTGAAAAAATTCCTGCCTCACCCTTAGATGAGAGGGAAGGTCTATTTGACTCAAATTCTGGAACTGATCTTGAATTCTACACCAGTTAATGATTTGATGGGGGAAGTTTTTCTTTTTTATTCAATGTTGACCTAGTCAAGGCTCATCTACGCCCAATCTCGATGGGCCTTTGATTTTCCCCTATCCTAGCTCTCTAATCCACCTGTCTTCCCCAGTCCTTAAAAGCTCTTTTCAATCCATCCTCAGAACCGCAATATCTACGAAGATGCCCTTCAACTACGAGATACAGATTTTATAGTTTCTCTCCTTCCAAACCCGAGGATAGGTCACCCCCTTCAATTCAAACATCAGGAGTGTGCTCCATACTGGAATTATCTAGTGGAGGAGTCAGGGTTGGCGCTTGAATGAACCACCCTTCACCCGATAGATGAGAGTAAAACTAATTCACATCACGAGTTATGTCATCCGCGAGTAGATACCTAAAGTTTAAGGTGACCTTCAATTTCGTAGTCTTAGTCTAGAAATGCCCTAGTAAACTATAGAGAAATCAGATGGAGAACGAGAGAATGCACTTACAACCTCTCTCATATTTACCTGCCAAGGAATGACATAAAGAGTAGACAATCTTTCCAATCAAGAAGGAGGGGGGGGGGGGAAGACTAGGTACTTAATGGGGATAAGTGATCCCCCTAGGTAGAAAAAGTAAGAGATTTCTCACTTTTTGGAGGTCACGTTCGTCCGTCTTGGGCATGGGGACGATGTTCAAAATCCAATAAGTATAATGTACTACCTTAATGAAATCAATATAATAGTAACAAGAAAGCTGAAGAGAGGATGACGTGGACAAGAATAAACCTCTTCTCTATGGGGTTTTGATCCACCACAAAATCTAAAAAGTAGTTTTAAAGTGAGGTGGTCTCGACTTGTCCTTATGAAAATCAGGTGATCACTTTCTCCAATATTTTAAGTGTAAGCAATGTCTTGGCGATAATTAGTCAGGTAGAAAAGAGTCCCAACAAGTTGGTTCCGTGTTGGTCGTAATGTGGTTCCTATATCTCATAGATTACCTTCACCAATTCATCTCCATCCTTGAAGTCCTAAGGAAGAGCCTATTCATGTGCAGTTGATTCTCGAACGAAGCGGAGAATGACTGGCAACTGCAAGATAAGAGAGAAAGCGAGTCGAGAAGTTTGAACTTCATTACTGGACAAAATGTCAACCTGTAATTCCTGGAATGAGAGTGAGAGTGATTCTTCAATGTCGTAGTCTTAGTCTAAGAATGAGTTAATAAACTGTAGGGAAATTACTGGAGAAGTTCCTGCCAAAGGCTGAGATGTTCAGTCGACTCCATCCCCCTTTTTGGGGGTCCCGAAACCCTACGAGTAAGTAGAAAAGGGAGGAGGAAAGGGGCCCTGGTGAACCGTCATAATTAGTGAAGAAGTGTAAGCTTCACTTTCCGACAGTATGGAGTACTGGCCACAATGAGAGACAGGCCCTGAAGCAAAGAATGGGAACGAGCAAAATCAATGTGTTCCGATTTCTGGCCTTGCACCGACCGAGGAATTGACCATAGAATAAATGGAAACTGATTTCCAAGTGCCCTCCTCCCCCCTCAAGGTACATCTCACACCTATGGGACGCTATTACTATCGAAGAAAACACTCAGAACTAGAAGGATAAATAAACCCACCCGGTGGCATGCCGAGCTACAAGTCCTACGACACAGGAGTGAGATTCTCTAAAAAGCCAAGGTTGGGGGTTTCAAAGAGGGCCCACTTGGAGACTTGGGATGTCAGCAGGAAATTCGAAGGTTGCAACAAGCTGGCCGGCCAAAGAGAATAAACTTGTGTAGGTCTTATTTGAGTAGGCTCATAATTAAGAAATACCTTAACCCTGGCAGATGACGTTCCGATTATCCCTAGGCTTCAGTGGACATTTTTTATTCTTCATCCCGTCCTTAGTAGCCTTTATAAAGTCAACATAACCTCTTAACTTTTGAAAGGCGCTAAATGGGCCTTCAACCTTAAGCCTTTACATATAATAGAAGAAAATTAGATATTTGTATATAGAATTAGCCAGATCGTCGGAAGCATGAACATAATCTCCTTTGTTCTTAAGGCCTAGCGAGTTCCATTCACAACTACACAGGCGATATAACACGGTCTAAGGCATGTAATTCTAAAACCTAGCCCAAGGCAATAAGTGTCAAACATAAGAAGAATAAACATGCTAATCTATACCACAAAAGAGGCTAAAAGCCTACACTAAAGAGTCAACACCCACAAAAGGCCCAAAGCTCCAACGAAATAAAGAAAAGATAGAATGAATAACATGGTATTAATACTCAACAAATATATACAATTCTAATTCACATGAAGCATATACTATACATTATCTAAAAATTCTAATAAAACAAATAGACCGAAGCCTACCTCAAAGTCAATCACACATGCTCTAAATCCATTGTCCATGGTTATGCACTTATGAAATGTCTTTAAACACCGCGATGCTGTTAAATTATTGATTACAACGTCATTACAAATATAGACACTAAATTTGCAATAGTTGGAAATAGACCCAAAATAGATCTGTAAAAAGGTCTAAAACAACTCTAGAAACTTGTGCCCCCTAAATGGTATTAATCCAAGCTCTAAAATGTGATAAAATTGAACATGCAATAAATTCAGCATTAAAGCTTAAAATAAAAATAGGCATCCCCTTTAGGGCAGAAATTACCTCAAAATAATAACTTCAAAACTTCCGTGATCACTCCAACACGTAGACATGAAAAACCTTGAACCTACACAACTATAATCATCCCAATCAAAATACTATAACTCAAGAAATCATGAATTGAAAATGAGGGTTGAAGATGCAAAATTGGGATTTAAATAGAAGCAATCTAGTCTTTATAAGTTAAACACAACCGCTAAAAGTCTGTATTAGCAATACAAGATTTTGTCATTTTCCAAAATCTTTTAATGGACCATCAAGATTATTTCTAGACCGATTGAAAATAAACCAGATATTTTACCCCACTAAATCTGGCGATCCAGGTTCAACGGAACCATCAAAACAACCATATGAGGTTGGCTCATTGAAAACTGGGTCCCATGACCAAGCTGCATTTTAAGTCAAGAGTGTTAAAAAGTTTCCAAAGGAAGAGTTATAGAGCATGATGATATAGAAAATAGTATAGTCAATCGTAGACTTAATGAGAGGAATCCGGAGAAAATCTATCAATAAACAAGCTTATCGTTATTAAGATGAACAAATCAGTCCAAGACAAAAATTAGATTAGTGTTACTATAGATATATTAAGAAGTATGACCATAATAAGTCAATTACGCATGTTATATTTTTTTACAATCGATAGCACAAGTAAATCCCATTCTTATGAATATAAACCAGTAAAGCATAATTAAGGAATCGAAAGCATATTGAAATTTACCAAAATCATATACATTTGAAACTCAAAATTAATAACAAAGAAATAACATTATTAGTCTTCCAAATAGGTTGTTAAAGTAAAAAGAAAAGAATTAAGCTAATTAAATTGACCAAAGGGTACTCAAATATCAAGATCTTCACATAATCATTTTTTTTTATAAGTGACAACCTTACCATGTTTAAGTTAAATTCAAGAACTATTCTAAATCAAACAATTCCACGAAGTTAAATGGAAGTGTGGAGAAAGATAGAATCAATTACATATATAGGTACCGAAAATAACCAAATACTAATCGTATGTTTAAGCATTATGAGAATCAACAAAGCAAAACATCTAAAATTGTATCAACTCAAATTTCAAAGAGAATCAGTCAATAACGACACATTTAACAATTATTGGAACATAAATAAAATAGAGTCAAAATTAGGAAATACCAAATTGCTCATAGATGAATATCGATTATACAAATTCTGAAGAGTTTAAATTTCAGCACACTAAGCCTAAAAACATAAATGGTAATGAAAGAACTGAATCAACAAATTTTATGCTCAAAAAAATAGAATATTGTAGGGAAGAGGTGGCACTTAGGTTAGAGGGACATACCTTATGTGGATCTGTCTTAAACACAATAATATCTTGAAGCTTCGATTGATCCGACTACAACTTTTTGGTGTCATAGTTACTAGTGGAAAAGAGATCTATGGTTGGTTTCTTTTGCCAATGAAGATGGTCAAAGAGCAAGGAGAGGGAGGCAGAGGAGCGAAAAGGAAAAGGAAGAGAAAGAGTTTGCTAGTGGTCTTTGCCGGAGATGGGGTGGAGCATAGGTAGAAACAAGAGACACACCAAAAGGGAACGAGGACAGAGAGGGTGAAGTGGCAATTGTTTATCACCTTAGATGGGGATTAGTAGGTTGTTACAGTGTGGAGCTTCATCAAAGTGAAAGTGGAGCGGCGGCGTAAGAGAGAAAGAGACAAGGAGAAGCGGGCGGTGCTTTTCTTTTGGGAAGAAGAAGCGTGTATTGATTTGAGGACTTGTTGTTAGGGTTATAAAAATGGAAAAAGATTGGGATTTTATCATCGTAGGATTGAGAAGGCTCAACTTAATTTGGATCAAAATAGATCAAAATTGACAAGTTCTTGTGTAGGATTTGACTTCAAATTAAATAAAGAATTCTAGAATTGAAATAAATTTGAAAGAATAGGTTATAATTTAAATAATTTGGAGGAAGATTAAAAAGATTGCTATTTAATTAATAAGATATGATACACATATTTAAATAAAACAATATAAATTTTGACATAAATAAATACATTTTCCACCTGAGAAGACACCTACACTTTGAAAAATAAAATAATTATTTTAAATTTAGCAATCGATAAATTTAATAATAATAATTTTATAAATTATGAATTAATAAAGTATATATAAAATTTATGCATAATTGTGAGAATATAACTTAAAAGATAAGTTTTAAAATATATTAATCGAATATACATATAGAGATGGGTTATAACTCTGTCAAAATAGGTGTCAACTCTAAGTCTAGCCAAAGCAGACATAAACAAGTGACTCTACTGAATGCCAGGATCTCATCCTAGTTTTAGAACTCTAATATGCTCCGTAAGACTCCAAATTAAAAGTGAGAACCCAAACTATGATCGACATGGAGTAGAAGTGTAGTATGAGTGCCAAAAATGGTACTCATGGTCGAATAAGATCAAAGATAAGACAAGTGTAAGCAACAAGTAATAAGGAAAGTGCAGCACATATACTAAAGATGAGATTACATAACAGACAAGCAATAAGGAGCATAAATAGGACACAAAAAAATAAGGAACCGAGTCAAGAACATACCCGGAATTCAAGACGACAACCTAATCACAATCAAACTAAGATACAAAGTCAACTACCCCTATTCAGGAGGATTAACAGCCAAAATTCTAAAAAAAAATCCTATCAACAAACCGATCAATAACAACAGAGAACATAATATAACCAAATCATAATCTAGTCAGACCCCCATAAGCCTAAAGCTAAAAACAATAGGCATAACTGCCCCCGTATACTTAAGGGTGCAATAAAAAACAAGTATATTGGTGTTAAGCAATGTATATGAATGCAGAGTATGCAGTAGGACCATTAGTAACCAAGTGTAAACACCTACCTCCATCTTGTGAGACTCACGACTAGATGGGCTCAAGGTGGAAATGGGAAGTTTGTGTACATTGCTTGGGCCTGAATCCAGGTTGGGCATTTAATCGACTACACAGATGAGAAGTCCGGAACTTTAATATGCAAATAGTAGGGATCAACTCTATAGAGAATCAAGAGTAGCAAAAATCACGAATTAAAGAACATCAACGTGTCAGCTAGTCAGTTTAGAACTAAGCATATCCTAGATGTGTGTAGTGTCTCAAGAAGAAAGTACTTACTTGTCATCTAAATAGTCCTCAACATGGCCCCGAGCCAACAATATAGTCAAATATAAAAAGATCATAACTAGCCTACAACTAAAAACAAGCAAAGTGACCAGAAAAGATACTGAATAAATAAAATGGGGAGAAAAACTCAAGGAATGACGCCCTACCCCAATCATACTTCTCCTATCAATAACAAAGCACATCTAGTGCTAAAGTTTGGCTACAATGAGCCACCAAGGTCTTAAGCACCAATACAAGATGAACAACCCAATAGAAGCCCTACAGGGAGCATATCACAACTACAAGGGCAATAAAATACTCTCCAGGGCATCAAATTCTCCAACATAGCCTAAGCCCATAAGAATCAAACCTAACAAGTATACATATTCAAATATACACCATAAATGAGGATGAAAGATTAAACAAAGGATAAGTGGGAAGCTCCAAAGTGAAAAGTTTCCATATTGTTCTTTTACTAATTTGATTAATTATTTAATTAAATATAAATATTTTAATTACATAATGGTAGAATTTAAGTCTTTAAGTCCTTAAGTAATTAAATTATTATGTTCTTGATATATGAGTACCTTGATATTGATTTTAGTTATGCTCATAATTCTCATAATGGAAGAATTTGAAAAGTTGTGATAGATAAAACAATGTATATATCGTCATCATCATACCATATCATATAATATAATATCATTCATATATTATTATTAAAAGTGGAAAAGTACAAATTTCAAATTTAGATTACTATTTTACCCCTACATTCAATCATAATATTATAAATATTTAATTAATTAACTATTAAATAGATAATCATATTGTATTATACTAAATCCTAAAACAGAGAAGGTATTTAATTAAATTACCATAATTCGTTCTTTTAAAAAACAATGCATTAATTTTCCTAGTTACTCTCAAAAGTTTTAGAGTATTAAGGGTTACTTTATATGGTTCAATTATATGAATTAGATTCAAAAGCAGGTGTAATGTATTCTTTCCAAATCAATGCATCAATTCTCTTAATTAATTTGAAAAAAATGAATAAGTAATTTGAAAAGTTACCTTTCATGTATAATTATTGATATGCTCAAATTACGCCTCCTTAAATAAGCATGAACAATCGTTATCAATTAGAGAACCCAACTAGTAGGTCGGGGTCGATCCCCCGAGGAATATGGTTTAGACTTAACTTTAACCCAGAACTATATTCTCTTAGTCAAAGTATTTCCGAAACAAGTAAGTTTAAAGGGGAGATTTGTGAAACAAATTCCTAAGATTATGTAATTATCAAGTAAGCAAGAGTTTACCTCGGTTATTTTCAAGATGAGAAAGTAACTAGGGTGTACGTGTTCCCCACAAGTTCATAACACGGTAATACTAGTAATAGAAATCCTTTCCTAGTGTATTTCATGCAAAGTGATAAGTTATGTATCTTTACATCCTTGGTCCGACATCTAGAGAGTTTCATCCCGCACCTTGTTCCGATTATGTGTGTATAATTTACTAACCCTTACCTTTACGTCATATTAGGCATCACATTGATGTATGACTTAATTTTCACCCTCGCACCAATCTACACTAGACTATTTGATAGTATCACATTAAGTCTATGTTTAATTTTTTTCTTATTAACTACATCCTAGTTCCGGCAAGTAGCAACAAGGCAATTTTTAACATTTACAATCGCTACATAGACTTCTAAACGAAAAAATTATCAATGCATGCAAAACACTATTCGAAGATTGCTTAATTACTATTTATACGTTGTTAATCACTCATAAGTCCAAAACCCTAGTATGCATAAAGGACAAAAGATCCGGAATGAAATGAGAAGCACGATAACTAATAACTGGCAAATAGAATCCTAAATCACATGCAATCTATATTATACATTATCTAAAAAGCCCAATCAAGAAAATAAATTGAAGCCTACATCAAAGGCTATCATGCGCGCTTGAAATCCATTACAAACGACTAATCCATTTCTGAAATGCCTCTAAATATAGTCACACTATCAATTTATTGACCAAAACATCCATTGCATATGTTTAGACCCAAGATTCTCTGTAAAATGGAAATGGAACCAAACTTGAGCGAAATGGGAATGTGGGAGCTACACATGCAATAAAACTACCATAAAACCTCAAGGATCATGCTTAGCAGCCCCTTCGGGTAGAAGTTTTCTCAGAATGATGAATTCCAAGATTCCACAATTTCTCAATCATGTAGGCACGTAAAATTCCGAACTAGCACAACTAAAATCAGCTCAATATAAGCTCTATAGCTCATGAAATTGCATTTTTAAAATGAGGGGCGAATTTAAATTTTTGAGATTTAAATAGCAGCAATTTGGTCACCAAAAGTCAAATCTGGACCTAAAAGCCTAAATTTTTGTAGCTAAACATCTGCACCAACAATACCAGACTTTGCTATTTTTTAAAAATCTCTGAACGAACCCTTAGATTAATTCAGAACCTAATGAACAAGATATGATGCCACACTAAATTCAGCAATTCAAACTTAATGAGGTCATTGAAACTTCTATCCAAGGTCATCTTAATGAAAAGTGAGTCCCACACTCAAGCTCCATTGTAATCCAAAATCCACAAAGAGGCTTTAAACAAAACTGGAAGCATTGGGATTCGTATGAAAGGTTGTTCTTAACCAAACTCCACCTGCCAGAGCTTAGCGTTGCAATAATTCTCATGTAAGCATGGTCATGAATAATGTTAACTGAAGTCAAACTTTGAAGCCTAAGCTTCAATATCAAAATGCCTAACAACACAAACTTGCGCAAAAAGCGCTGAGCCCCGAACCAACCATGCTCTCAGCTTAAAATGGCCCTTTTGGAGGTGATTATACCGTTAATATTGCATATCCAGACAATGTTCTTGAAATTTTACCAAAGTCAACCATTCATGTTTTAAACGGTCAAAATTATGGGAACTTACATTAAACACAAAAGAACAATCTGACAACTAAAATGTCAGTCCCAGCAGGTTATAAATGACTTAAAATTTCTAGAAAAAATCTCTAAATGCCAAAAATATATAAAAATGGAGGAAATGTGTTAATTAAATTACGCTTTAAAAGAACATTCTTTATTCTTTTCTTGTGAAATGTGTTGATTAAATTCAAAAGTTCATTTGATTTTCATAAAAAAATCACCAATTGAATTGTCTATTGATCATTATACATGACATTAAAGTTTATCTCCTTTTAACTATTTTACTCACTTGTACATTATTCTAACCACATTCTTTGTGTCTTTCTATTAGACCGTACCTTTTCAAACAAAAAAAAACTAGCTTTCTCCACAAATATTTTTCTATGTTTTCACTTTTTTACTACACATTCCATAAATTTATTGTGTCAACACTAGTTGATAATGGATATTATATTGAAGTCTATCAAAACTAACTACATTTCTCAACAAAGAATCCTTGATATATAACATGTGGATTTCTTGTGGTCAAGATTTTGTATAATTTTATATATAGTTGTGGTATCTTTTGAAATCACTTAAGAAGTTTGATGTAATTCTTATTGTGGAGGCACAACAAAGAGGACATAGAACGTAATCAGTGGATTAATTAAGGGTTTTTAAAAATCGTACACAAAAAATGTTATTGGCTTATTGTTATTGTGTTAATGAGTTTTTAATGGTTTTATAAAAAATTACAGAGTTACCAATTTGATTTTGATTTTTAATATTAGATAAATCGACGACCCATTAAGTTTGTTCTAATTTACTCTTTTACCTCTATATAAATATTAAATATTGATATTTGTACCTTACTAATTACT
This sequence comes from Solanum lycopersicum, assembly GCF_036512215.1. Lineage (NCBI taxonomy): Eukaryota > Viridiplantae > Streptophyta > Magnoliopsida > Solanales > Solanaceae > Solanum > Solanum lycopersicum. Next base: position 40,096,565 of record NC_090801.1, on the reverse strand, counting down.
ATATTTGCCTTTATCCTGCAATTCACATTATTGTCCTAATTTTTTTATTTGTGTTGCACTCATATTGTTTTTTATGTTACATACTAATGTTTCTATTTTATGTGGCACGAAATTATTGTAGAAATTATATATCTATTTTATGAGCATTTTCTTATTAGTTAAATTGAAATTCTAAACACTAAAAATAAAAAAATTGATAAACCAAAAAAATAATAAAAAATATCGTATTAGCTAAGAATATTTAAAAACTAAAAATAAATAATATATAATTGAACCAAACCGATCGATGTACACCCTTATATTATGCAAAAAGTGACTAAAGATTTGGAGTGAAAGATTATAGACAACAACTATTTGTATTAGTTTCAATTAGTTTTGTGTAAGTAACCTATAAAATGAAAACCAATATCATCAATAAACAAGAATACCAAATATAACTTGAAGATATTAGTTGAATATCATAAAGACAGTAGCATGACTAACTTATAGCCAGTACAAACTTAAACTTAAGCAAATGCAAATTTTCTTTATAGAATCCAAGAACCCAAAACATGCAATGGATCACATAGTAATAACATAAGTTCTTGTACCATCAGCCACTAAGACAAAAACTTCATTGATGAGCTCACTTGAGCTTCAATCGAAGATTGAGAAAGAAGAAAAGCTGAAGAAATAGAAACGAGAGAGGAGAAAAATAACTTTTGTATTATTCAATGAAAGTGATTAAAAGTACAATACTAACTATTTTTTTTTATACAAAACTAACTATCTAACTAAATCTCTAACCATGCATAGTTGTTAACATCATAGCCAACTTTCAAAGTATTGCAATGTGGTTGATACTTGTCAAGTACTTGCTGAGCGCATCAACTAATTGTTCATGGTTGAGACATATTGAATATTAATGATCCAATCTTGCAAGTTTTTCCTTACAAATTGACAACCCACCTATATATGTTTCATATATTCATGGAATATAGGCTTCCCGGCTATATGAACCACTACTTGACTTTAACAATACAAAAATGTAGGATTATTTGATGATAAGTGTGGTACAAAGAATAAAGACAAGTGACTAGTTGGCACGGGTAATTGCTGTAGTGGTTGGAAAATTCATGATATGAAAAGTGATTGTCCCATCTTAAGAGCTCAAGGGAGGGAGAATAAACAAGCACAAGCAAGTGGTACTAATGAGGATGCTCTAAAGAAGAATCATTTCTATGCTCTCCAATCTCGATTTGATCAAGAGATACCTCCAGATGTTGTCACCGGTATGTTGAAATTATTTTCAATTAATGTTTATACATTGTCAGCCCTGATTCAACTTTGTCTTTTGTAACTCCTTTAGTGGCTATGAAATTTCATGTACTCACCGATGTGCAGATGAACCTTTTTTGCTTTCAACATCAGTTGGTGACTCGGTGTTAGATAAGAGAGTCTATAGGAGTTGTCCTATTTCATCATCTCATAGATTCATTGTGGTTGATTTGGTAGAAATAGTCATGCGTGATTTCGATTTAATGTTGGGAATGGATTGGTTGTATCCATGTAATGCCTCCATTGATTGTAGAACTCGGGTAATTAGATTCAAATTCCCAGATGAATCCATTGTATATTGGAAAGGGTGAAACATTATTCCTAGAGGTCAATTTTCTATTATACATAAAAGATAGAAAGATGATATCAAAGGGGTGCATGTATCACATTGTTAGGGTAAAAGATTTTGAACCGAAGTCCCTCCATTGGAGTCGGTCCCCATAGTGAGTAAATCTTATGAAGTATTTAATAAATGCTTTCTTGGTATTCCTCCCAAATAATAAATAGAATTTGACATTGATCTTATGCTGGATACTGACCCTATATCAATCCCTCCTTGTCGGATAGCTTCAATCGAATTGAAGGAATTGAAAGCTCAACATAACGATTTGCTAGACAAGGGTTTTATTCAGCCAAACATATCTTCGTGGGGTGTTATGGTATTGTTTGTGAAAAATAAAGATGGGTACTTAAGAATGTGTATTGACTATAACAAATTGAATAGGATCACTATAAATAATAAGTATCCTCTTCCGAGAATTGATGACTTGTTCGATAAATTTCAAAGGCGAATAACTTTTCAAACATCGACCTTCGTTCATGCTGCTATCAAAGTAGTATGAGAGAGATTTACATTCCTAAAATGGATTTTTGAACTACGTATGGGAACTATAAGTCCCTTGTTATGTCCTTTGGACAATCTAATGCCACGACGACATTCATGGACCTTATGAATAGAGTGTTTTGGAAATTTCTAGAAATGTTCTTCATTGTGTTTATCGATGATATATTTGTACATTCTAGAAGTGAGGATGATCAGATGAAGCATTTGAGAATTGAATCAAAACCCTAAAATATCACCAAGTGTTCAAAAATTTCAATAAGTCTGCATTTTGGTTGAAATCGTTGGCGTTCCTAAGTCACACACTGTCAAGAGAGGGTATAGAGGTTGATCCAAAAAAGACAGACTCCTTCAAGAATTTTTGTAGAATATTATCACCAACAAATATTAAAATTTTTTTGGGCTTAGTCGACTATTATAGGAGATTTGTTAAGAAAAAGCATACCTATGCTCCAATGTTGACTTTACAAAGGGAAATGAACAGTTTGTCGTGTATTCTGACTCATCCCTAGTAGGTTTGGGTTGATTTCTCATGCAACGTGGTAATATGATATCTTATGTCTCAAGGCAACTCAATTTCCATGATAATAATAATTCGACACATGATCTTGAGCTAGCGGAACTACAATCGCTTCATCCACGTCATGGACTTGTCGCCTTTGGACTTCTTGTTTGGCCCATTTTTTGAGGGAATCCAAGAAATATAACATCAAGTCATTACTTGTTAAACTCGGAATCTGGAGGGTCAACTTTGTGAACTCTTTCACATAGTACCGAATAGAGGAAGTTTGTTTTAACAACCTCAACTTTCCGATGAGCCTCATGGACAATGTTATATGGATATGACTATCACTTAAGCTCCTCGTTGAACAGCTCACAATATTCAATAACACAAACCCCCTATCCATGTCTGACTTTTTCCTCCGCCACCACAGCATCGCTGTATCGGTCCAATACATGGCAGCAAATTGGATTTTGGCAGCCTCACTGTGCATATTAACATGTTCAAATCTTCAAACTCTCTATGATGAGAAGAGAGAGCGTCAGTGAGCTCAACTTTGAGGTTGGTCAAACCTTCTTTGTGAATTTTCTCAAGTTCAACAAGATTGTTCTTCACGTCATCCAAACCTTCAAGAGCTACAGATTCCTAAAGAACTGACACCCGCATGGCTTGACACCCACATGTGCTCCTGCCCCACATGGCTTGAAACCCACATGTGCGCCTGCCCCTAGCCGCCCTAACCAAATTCTTGCACATGTGTTGCTGCTCATTTCTTGTTGTCCCAAGGATCCTCACTATATCCTTGGGCACTACTTACTATAGATGATCATTTTAAATAATCATGTTTTATGGTACCTAGGCTTGACACTTGGAAGCTGGCCATCAACGTCATGCTAGGGAGAATTCTGATTCACACTCTCTTATTCATGACATTAAGCGTGACATGTCTATATGTTGTGTCATTAATTTATCTATGTAAGCTTATAGTGACATGGTATCTTGAATCATATATTTCGCTCATTAATTAAGAGCAGATAACTTTACAAATTGCGGCTACAAAATGTTGTGATTGAGCATTAAGTCTATTTATGCTACCGGGTTCTTGAATGGGTGTTTTCAACCCCATCACTATCGTTGGATGCATTTGCCAACTATAAATCCATGTGAATGATTCTTTTTCTCTTGCCAACTGTTTAATATGATAAGAGGCATTGGAGGAGCTAAATCAAGGTTGTTGAATTGTGTGTAGGAGTATGATTCGGAAACTAGTAAACTACTTTGATTAAGCTCCTCTAACGCCTCTTATGACATAAAATTTCCATCCATGAATACTCAAAACACTTCTTACGTGGCATGTTCATGCTCTATAATCTTATCTATTTTTCTTCGTCCAATTGATAATGTTTAGCTGAGCTGAGGATATTACCTTGTGTGTCATAACCAACAACTAAAATAACAATCTCCCTAAGTCTCGCAAAACCGAACAAATATCTTTGTGCCTTTATCCGCATTCCATATGACCACGTATTTGTTAATAAACTATAACGGTGAATGAAATATAACATGATCTTTTTTCCAAACACAATCAGTTCTATGCTAGTTGCCAAAAAACTCCTTGCAAGAGAAAATAAATCATTCATGGGGATTCATATTTGCCTAATGAATCCAACAACAACGATGGGCCGAAAAGAACCCATTCAAGAACCTGGAAGGATAAATGAACCTAATGCTCAATTAAACTATTTTGTCGGTGCAATTCGTAAAGCTTCCCGCTCCTAATTAATGAGTGAAGCTATAATTCAAGATGCCATGTCACTACAGTCTTATCAGAAGCAAAGATTGAGATAGCATAGATAAATATCACACCTAAGGGCATGAATAAGATCGTGTGAATAAGAATTATCCCCAGCATGACCCATATGCCCAACTTCTTAATTAGGGGATGCTGAAGAATAATCCAATGATAGAGCCACTTCAACTCGGTTGAAAGCATTGTACTAATTTGATGATATTCATTGCACAATTTCATTCTCATATCATTAGGCAATTGACCTTTTCCACATTGAATTCTTATCTTGTTGAAATTATAATTCACCCAAATTCCTCACTATATTAATAAAAATATTGGTATGTCATTACAACTTTAGAATCATGATTGAAATACTCAAACAATAATGGAAATAATGTAATAATAAGAAACAAAGATAGAGATAAGAATTGGGATTAAAACTTTTATACTTTTGAAGAACAAGTGAGGAACAAACATTTTTCTTCAGAATAACTCTTTTGTGTTAAATCCAACACTTGTTTAACCAATTGATAATTGGGTATATATCCCAAACAAAACACTCCAACATTTTAATCTGCCCAATTATCTTAAGTGGACAGTCTCATGCGCCCCTCCAACATTAGGTCCTCATGTAGTCAATTTAGCTCACAACATACTTCATACGTCTAATTAGAGTTGTCAATATGGGTTGGCCAACCTCATCTGGGATAACTCATACACAATTTGAAATTTGACGGGGCAGGCCATGCTAGCCCATTTATTGTGTGGGCCAGAAAATGGTTGGCCCAACCCAAAAATGTGGGCTACATGCTTTGCTGAACCAATTCTCTCTTTTTTTTTTAAAAAAAAATTAAATTTTAATTTGAAAACATTATCATAAATAACGACAAAATAATATCACACACTGTTAACATTACTACTTGTTAATCAAATACTCAATAAAATTATCTTTATAATACTTATTAAGTTTGACTTCAAGTAAAAGCATAAATAGCTAAATATACATATTAATCTAATTATTTTCTAATGATCATAATAAAACACAAAATATATGACAATATTCCATAGCGTATGGTCTATGATGTGATCCGTTAGAAATATATTGGGAGTTTTTATTTTACATAGTAGATCTTTTATAAAAAACAATTTGTATTTAAATTATAATATTCCAAACTTAACAAGATTTTGAGTTTATACTCTTGTTAATTTTAATAGTTTTTTTATTTTTATTTTTTAATTAGTTTTATTTGGCCCACCGACTGGACCTATCCATATTTCTCAAGCCCAAAAAGTCGGCACACTTATTGAGGCCGGGATAAAAAATCCCGTTTCTCAAATGGGTTCCGAAAATTGTAGCCTAACCCTATCAAATTATGAGTTACGCTAGCCCATCCCAACAAGCCTATCCCATATTTACAACTCTAACTCTAATGATCCCATGATACCAAATAAGATTTGCCTTCTAACATGTCGTTTCGATTCAATCCTAAAAGATATACCATGTGGCCTTTCTCTAATGTAAATTCTTAGCAATTTGCTTTACCTCACAGAAGGATTTAAAAAATTAAAGGAAATGCTTTCCAAATGAACTAAAAAAAACAAATATATTCTACTATATTATTGAAATTCTACCAAAGGAGCTTGTTAGAATCATGAAAGCAGATGATATCTGAGATGCAAGTCATATAACCAAAGGAGGAAAAATATTTAAATGCCTCAGAAAGGGCCAAAAGAGTAAGTTAGGCAATCTAGATCATTAATTCTTTCTTTGTGATTTTTACAAAGAAGTAGTATTCCCTTTATTTCTTTTAATAGAGTTCAATACAAGCGTCAACGGTCAAAACATTAGTTTATCATCACCTTGATGAGTGTTATTTTCACTAATTTTTAGACTTTTTGTTCAACAATTAATGTCCTCAATGCCTATTTATGTCTTATTTTGATGATATGTTGGTGTTTTGCAGGTATAAAAGCTAAAGGATAAGGCAAGGATGAATCTAAACAAAAAAAGGAGAAACATTGAAAATAGTGTAAACTCTAAGCTGGTTATCACCTAAAAGGGTGGATTGCCCAAAAAGTCATACCTCACCTAAAGTGATTATGTATGTTTGATCATATTTAAGGCAGGTTGGCAAACTAAAGTGGAAATGTTAATTTACTGAACTTATTGGGCGAGTTTGTTGTTCCATTGCCGAAGATGATAGAATTTTAATTTAAATTGAAGGCTCAATGGGTGAACAAGATTGTAATCGCTAAGTCGTCGAATGGGAAAGGCCAAATTGATTGAGTTCACCAACTGAGGTTCAAATATCCTAGAGCTTAACGCAAATGAAGGGTGATCTCAAAAGAAAATGGTGATCCACTGAACCGAAAAGTGAGTTTGATAAACGTTGCCGATCAGGTCGCGTATGGAATTTTTCACTAATCTTTTGGGAAACTATAAATAGCTCAAAGGATATAGAAAATGGATCTTGAATTTTATCTTTTGAAGAATTCATCTATCAGATTTTTATTGAGTTTTTGAACTTTTTCCCTTTTTCTTAGTTTAAGGGTTTTTTCAAAACTTTTCTAATTGATAATTGATTGTTGAAATTGAAGTGAGTGTTGAAAATTATTTGTTTATCATCAACACATTAATATCTACAACATCGTTGGTATAATTTTTTTTCTTATTATGATGTTGTGCTAAAACCCCAAATCTAAGGGTCGAATTATGGGGTTGGGTGTTTATTTAATTTTGTAGGTCGTGTGTCTTGCTCTATTTTACTATTGCACACTTATGGATTTGAGTTATTTAGCATGAGATTAATTCATAGCTTAAGTTTGAAAACTTAAACCTACTTTAGATCTTTGATTGATGCTTGAAGAGATCAACTGAAATGGGTAGATAGTTTGATGCATGAAATTTACTTTTGATTGTTGTAGTTTACCAGATGAAGAAATTTTGGTTCAATTCTAATTGTCATATCTTCTTGAAAGAGAGATTTTTGTAAGGTGTTAGGTTGATTTGTTTTTACATAGATGAGAGAGAATCCAGGTCATACAACATATCGACTCCATAAAGGATAAGAACAGACCCTTACTCTACGGAAAGTAGGAATTAACTCCATAAAAGACCAAGAGTAGCCAAAATTATACCAGAAAGAAATCAAAGCACCACCTAGTCATAAAATCTGAGCACATACAACAAGCCTCTAATGTCCCAAGTAGAAAAGGATCACGTCAACGACATTTCTTAATTATTAAAATTAATAAATCTAGTGATCCATGTGGTACATCTCTTTTTAAATCCAATGTAGAATAAAAGTAGAGTGAAAACACTATTTCTCAATGTCAATGATGAGCCAATGCATGAGCTAGGATCGTACCAAAAAACATGTGACAATGAAAAATAAGGCACTAGAAATTAAAAAATATAAGTCCAATCAAATCACGATACCAAGGAGAGAAGTACTAACCTGGGACCAACTTGTCTCCAAACACAGCCTCGGGCCAAACAATAAAATAAAACATCAAAGAACCATAGAAAGCATGCGAAGGTACCAAGCAAAGTTACTGAGTCAATCAAAGAAGGGAGGGGGGGGGGGACTCAAGGGATGACGCCTTACCACACTCGTACTACTATAGTATATGAATAAGCACAACAAGTTCACACCTATGTCTACGATGAGTTACTGAAGTATAAAGAACCAACACAAGATAAACAACCCAACACAAGCCCTAGGGGAAGAAATTCTCATGAAATCTTCCCTCTTTGCCTTCAATTGCATAAAAAAGTAACTTGTAAACTTTATGATGACCGTCTCTCTTTAATTTTTGGGATTCTTGGATATTCTGAGCCCTTCCTCATGCGGTAAATTTATTATACCAATGTTAGCGAGTTAGATTCTTCAAAAGAAGAGTCTGTCGGGGCAACAAATCTAGTTTCCAAATAATTTAGAATCTTAGTGGAAGCTCTTCCTTTGACATAGGAATAGCTAGCAAAGGAAGAGCTTACGCTAAGATTCTGACTTACTTGGAAAATATATTTGCTTCCCCTACAGACTCTTCTTTTGAAAAATCTGATTTGCTAACATTGGTATATTGTATTTGTGGCATGGCTTAGAATAGAACATGAGTGGGTTTTCCTTGCCAACCTTTAATTCTAGATGTGAGTAAGTAGAAGCTGACCATCCAACATACATCGCAGGTAAGGACCCCTCCAGTAGCGTACTTTATGGAGAAAGGCTTCCATCAGTAGGCACGTATTTACAGAACTTGGGATCTTTCTTTCCTAATGCATTTCCCTATAAGCAAATTCTTTCTTTCTTCTATAAAGCCTGGAGCTGGACTTCTTTTTCCCGACTTGATTAACGGTTTAATCACACTAATTCAGATCCTAACAATGGTAAGAGAGATAGGAGTAGGGACGGGGAACAAATGACACCAACAACACTTGAAGTCTCGGATCTTTGAATAGACACAAAGTGATGCTCTTCCTGCGGCCCAAGAGAGTATTTGTTCAAAGAGTTGGCAATGACTTTTTCCCCATGCAAGGGATAAGGGAAAGAGAGATCCGAGACCCAAAAATCCAATAAAAAGAATTTCCCTCTCCGTGTAGGTGACCAACTGAATTACATCCACCCTCTCACTTCGTTAAAGCTTCCTTTTCAGACCTCTCACGGGAAATGTTTAATTTAAATACATATGAGACTATAAAAGTAAATGAAACTTCTTTCCCCAGAGCAATAACTGAAAGAGAAAATACCCATTTATTCATCTACACCAGAAAAGAGCTAAGCCCGGAAGTCATGAAGCTCTCTTCTCTTTAAATGGTAGTAGCTAGTTTAAGTTCAATGTCAGCAGAATATCTAAGCACTAGTATTTCCTTATCACTGGCTAACTCTTAAAAAGAAATAGAGTCAACCCATGCGCCTTTCGCGGGAAGAGAAAAAAGCCTTTCTCTGGATCCTGGTATGAACTCAAAAAAACATTTACCCATCGCCTTCTTCATATGCAGAGCTTTCTCTTGTTCACAACAAAGAGAGAGGATTCGTTCAAGTAGGCTAATCACATAACCCTTTCTAGAGTAGTGACACCGTACGATGTCATCACTCTATTTTTCTCCCTGAATCCTTGAAGAAGAGCGAACAATTGATTTTTCTTAGTCCTTTCAAACACGTCTTTATAAACGTGGAAAAGACTTTGGCTACGATTCAATCTCGAAAGCCCAAACTTCATAAAAGGAGGCTGACTCTTTCATTTCTACATGAACCATGCGCTCAATTTTCGATTCTTCTTCTATATAAGTGAATAGATCTTTGTGATTCAATCGATTTGATTCTCATTCTTACCCTCGGCAAACTTCCTTTAAGGACAAAATCACACCTAAACATCATTCTTTTGTATTATTTCTTTGTTGGAATAGATAATATACATATATGATCAGATGCGTATGTTGGTAAGGACTACGTAGAGTTGGACATAGAATGCTTAGTTCAAATTGAAATGTAAGATTATCCGGGCAATACAATTTTCCTTTTCTTAAAGGAGAAGAAAACAAAATAGAACCACTTTCTGGATTATTGTTGATGTAATCATAAAAAGTGAATTTTTCAGGACAGGATAAACTTTGATTTTCGACTAACCCAAAACCAACTCTTCAATAGATTTCTTGCTAGAAATCCATCCTTTATGCTATAGAAGCTGCATCTACTTTGAATGATAATTTCTCACCTTCAGCCTTTATAGTGTATTACATCAAATAGATGTGATGGTACAAATATTGACCTAACTAAGCTTGTATGAATCATCTCAGCTCCAATTATGGTCCAATTTGAACCCATCCCAATAACGAACACCTTTCTACTGCAAGGTGAGGATCTACTCTTCCACTAGAATCCACTTCGGGTCGGAGGAACAACTAGTCAAAATTCTTGAGCAGCCGAGATATTGAACAATGAACATTTGAAACAATTCCTGCCTCACCCTTAGATGAGAGGGAAGGTCTATTTGACTCAAATTCTGGAACTGATCTTGAATTCTACACCAGTTAATGATGCGATGGGGGAAGTTTTTCTTTTTTCATCAATGCTGGCCTAGTCAAGGCTCATCTACGCCCAATCCCGATGGGCCTTTGATTTTCCCCTATCCTAGCTCTCTAATCCACCTGTCTTCCCTAGTCCTTAAAAGCTCTTTTCAATCTATCCTCAGAACCGCAATATCTACAAAGTTGATTCTAAAACGAAGCAAAGAATGACTGCCAACTGCAAGATAAGAGAGAAAGCAAGTCAAAAATTTTGAACTTCATTACTGGATAAAATGTCTTCGTGTAATTCCTGGAATGAGAGTGAGCGTGGTTCTTCAATGTCGTAGTCTTAGTCTAAGAATGAGCTAGTAAACTGTAGGGAAATGACTAGAGAAGTTTCTGCCAAAGTCTTAAATGTTCAGTCGACTCCCTCCCCCTTTTTGGGGGTCCCGACCCCTACGAGTAAGTAGAAAAGAAAGGAGGAAAGAGGCCCTGGTGAACCGTCATAATTAGTGAAGAAGTGTAAGATTCACTGTCCGATAGTATGGAGTACTGACCACAATGAGGGACAGGCCCTGAAGCGAAGAATGGTAACGAGAAAAATCAATGTGTTCCAATTTCTTGCCTTGCACCGCTCGAGGAATTGACCATAGAATAAATGGAAACTGATGTCCAAGTGCCCTCCTCCCTTCACAAGGTACATCTCACACCTATGGGCCGCTATTACTATCGAAGAAGACACTCGAAACTAGAAGGATAAACAAACCCACCAGGTGGGATGCCGAGCTACAAGTCCTACGACACAAGAGCGAGATTCTCTAAAAAGCCATGGTTGTGGGTTTCCAAGAGGGACCACTTGAAGACTTGGGATGTCAGCAGGAAATTCGAAGGTTGCAACAAGTCGGACGGCCAAAGAGAATTAACTAGTGTAGTTCTAATTTGAGTAGGCTCATAATTAAGAAATACCCTAACTCTGACCGATGACGTTCCGATTTTTCCGTCGGTAGTTGAATGTTTTGCTATAGTTTGATTCACGATCGCATCTGCAAATCTTATCCCTAGGCTTCAGCGGACGTTTTTCATTCTTCATCCCGTCCTTAGTAGCCTTTCTAAATTCAACATAACTGCTTAATTTTTGAAAGTCTCTAAATGAGTCTTCAACCTTAAGCCTTTATATATAATAGAAGAAATTTAGATATTTGTAAATAGAATTGGCCAGATCGTCTGAAGCATGAACATAATATCCTTTGTTTTGAAGGCATAGCAAGTTCCATTCACAACTACAAGGTGATATAACACGGTCTAAAGCATGTAATTCTAAAAACTAGCCTAAGGCAATAAGTGTCAAACGTAAGGAGGATAAACATGCTAATCTATACCACCAAAGAGGCTAAAAGCCTACACTAAAGATCTCAACACCCACAAAAGGCATAAAGCTCCAACGAAATAAAGAAAAGATAAATGAATAACATGGTAATAATACTCAATAAATATATACTATTCTTCTTCACATGAAGCATATACTATACATTATCTAAAAATTCTAATCAAGAAAATGGACCGAAGCCTACCTCAAAGTTGATCACACATGCTCTAAATCCATTGTCCATGGTTATGCACTTATGAAATGTCTTTAAACACTGCGATGCTGTTAAATTATTCATTACAACGTCATTACAAACTATAGAAACTAAATTTGCAATAACTGGAAATAGACCCAAAATAGATCTGTAAAAAGGTCTAAAAATAGCTCAAGAAACTGGTGCCCCCAAAATGGGATTAATCCAAGCTCTGAAATGTGCTAAAATTTAACATGCAATAAAATCACCATTAAAGCTCAAAATAAAAATAGGCATCCCCTTTAGGACACAAATTACCTCATAATAATAACTTCCAAACTTCCATGACCACTCCAACACGTAGACATGAAAAACCTTTAACCTACACAACTATAATCATCCCAATCGGAATACTATAACTCAATAAATCACGTATTGAAAATGAGGGTTGAAGATGCAAAATTGGGATTTAAATAGAAGCAATCTAGTCTTTGTAAGTTAAACACATACGCTAAAAGTCTGTATTAGCAATACTAGATTTTGTTATTTTCCAAATTCTTTGAACAGACCATCAAGATTATTGAAAGACCTAATGAAAATAAACCAGATATTCTACCCCACTAAATCTGGCGAACCAGGTTCAACGGAACAATCAAAACAACCATATGAGGCTGTCTCATTGAAAACTAGGTCCCATAACCAAGCGCATTTTAAGTCAAAATCAACAAAAAGGCTCAGAATGAAATTTAAAACCTTGGGAACTCTACAAAGGGTTGTTTATAAGCAAACTTATCATTACGAAGCAAACAATACTAATGAAAATTCTCATCCGAGCCTGTTTACGAAAATTATTGAATGAAGTAAAAATTTGGCTTAAGCTTCAAAGTAAAAAAGCTTAACGGCACAAACTCACACCAGAATCCTTGCGTAGCCTAAAATGTCCCTTTTGGAGCCAATAAAACTGTTAGAATTGCATTCTATTGTCGCATTCATGAAATTTTAACGGAAATAAACCATTCAAGTTTCAAAGGCTCCAAAATATGAAAACTAGCACAAAGCAAAAATAAACTACCTAACAACTAAATTATCAGTCTTCGCAAAACATAAATGAATTTGGATCTTAACATGAAAGCTCTAAATGTTGAAAAGATTGAAAAATGGAGGAAATGACTTGAATGATCATTACGAAATATCCACTACTAAAATGACTTTTTTCTTTAAAATTTGAAGAAGAGCTATATCCTTAAGGAATGAAAAGACAAGGATATCAGTTCTGCATGTTACGACAAACTCACAGACACGCTTGTGATCCGAACAACACTAATTTAGAATTTAGTCTTAGAATAAGATCCTAAAGTCCACTTCACAACACCCAAAACATCTCCATTTCTTTTTTGTGATCCAACTTGCTTGCATTAGAATCAGATTTCCCTGAAAATGCCATATTCATTTGAGAAACCCAACATCACCGATTAGAATACTTACCTTATCAAAATCTAACATCTTCTTGCAATCAAAAGTATGTATTGATCCTTAGATATCCTTGATATCTCCAGCACCATCTGAAACGTGCCTACAAGCCCATACAACCAAAAACATGGGAGAATTACATGCTTCACCTAAGCATTGAAAAGTAAGATTTGCCATAAACAAGGAACACAGCCCCAAGGTAAAGACAAAAATCCATTCTTGATACTGAAAATCCAACAAATCCAGTTGAGACACAATATTTTAAACCTATCTACACTAATCCAAAAGACTACCATTTTGTGAACGACATGATTGCATAGAGCCCATCTCCAATGACCTACTCCAAGCAATGTAACTTTAAATAAAACTTACACCTTGAGCGTACAAGATACTCTCCACCACAAATCCTAACTAACCACTTGAGTTTAATGGAAATCAAAATGGTAGACATCGTATTAACATAGTCATCTAGACAATAGTGGCCCAAGGATGCCAACTCCCATCACAAACCACAAAATTTATCAACCAAGATGATACAAGACCATATCCTGAATAAGAACTATGTAACACTTCAAAAATCCAAGATGTGTTCTAGAGCCTAACATAAGTGTCATAAGGTTTAGAAACCGTTTTAAGGTCCATTTTAATGAATATAATTCATTTAGAAAGTGTATAAATCCAAACGTCCAAGATTTTCCATGACATTCGGAAACTAGTTCAAGGAGGTACTAGCATGACTTAGCTATTTGACTAGCTTTTAGGTGTCAGAAGTTCATGAAATTCGTTGGAAGGGTGACTAACTTGTGTTAGGATTGATTCATGGTTGAAACGTCCTTGTATCACTCCTCAAGGACCTACTAAGGGACCTTTAGGAGGACCCTTGCATTTTGGGGGCAAAGACTGTCTGGGCAGTATGGACCCATGAAGGGAAGCGACGGAGCTTGTGTGGATTGATGGGGCATCGATGCCATCCGTCAAGCAACACTTACAAATTTTGGCTAATGGTTTATTTGTACAAGTCTCTCAAATTACCTACGAATGTGTAGCACAGAATGTGGTACGGGTTGTCGACTCACACACGAACCGTTGGTCGAGGTCTCGTCTGTGAGAGCATGACTTCTTTGTACGTTTTAAATTAGGTCCAATTAATTAAGGGGTTAGGTTGTTATTTAGGGGTTCGGAGACACTTAATTAAGTTAATTAACACCCAAAATAAAGACCCTAACCTTATTAAACTAATCTAAGCTCTCATAACTCACAAACCCAAACTCTCTTCCTTCTCTCTTCTCTTTCTCTAGTGAGGAACTCCATTGAAGAACAAGCTAGGGGAGGGTTTGAGGTCTTAAAATATTCAATTTTATCCATAAATATTCATCAATTAGTAAGTTATGTGATCTATTTCACCTTTTAGACCTCTTTCCTCAAAGGGTTCCATTAAGTTGATTTCCAAAGTTGAGTTTTCAAGTGGGTTTCATCCAATCTAAAAATTGATTTGCTTATGACTTATTTGGATGTTATGAATATGTTAACATGTTTTCTAATTAATTATGATATATGTTGATGGTTTGGTATAGTTTGTAGAATATGACCGTCACCCCTTAACCCTAGGTTATGATCTTGATATGAATTGTTTAATGTTGGTTCAATTGACTTGATTATTGATTGAATTACTACCAGATGATGTTATTGTATCATTATGAATAGATTAGGATTAATATTGTCCTATCATGCTAGTTCTTGAGAAGTTGATCTAGGTTATGAAGTATGTTGTGAATCAACGTACTTATCTTATCTTAAGCTATGAACTAGTGATGAATCGTGATATAGCGATGCAATTGTCCTTGTTATCATATTGGTTATTGTTGTGATGATATTAATACCTTGTTAGGTTTAATTAAGGGTTGATAGTAAGACCCTTATGATGAATTATCGAAGAGACTTGGTTAGTCTAATGATCCCTATTCTTTACTTCAAATTATGGTTAATTGTGATTAAGTCATAATGTTGTATTGGAGTATGCCTTGTATTAGGATTGATAGGTTGGAATGATGTTGAATTGTTGACTATGATTTGTGAGGTGTTGGCTAATATGTAAATGCTATAACGATGGTGAATGGTTTACCAATGTGCCTTATTATGAAGTGATATGTAAATGTGCTAACCACACTTACATGAATTATGACGAAGGGATTATACTCAGGCAATTCTTATTGAGCTGTGATGATGATGAATATACTAGGTTTAGACCCTATGACCTACAATAAGTAATGATTATTCATTAAGACAGTAAAGACATTCCAAAAAGGGACTTACCTTAGTACTGAGTGAACTTGACTATGGGAGGTGATGACTTCCCATAGAGGAAGATTCACCATATAGTTCCACATGTGGTGTTGACTCCATAATAAGGGATACTCATCCAATGGATTCCCATAAAAGGAGGTCCCAATTTCCAAGTGGTATTTAGAGGGATTATACCTATCTCTTAGTTCTTGAACTATGTTGCCCCCATAAGAACACTAGCTAGTGGATCTACCTAGAAAGTTACGTTTACGTTTATTTTTACTTTGGTCGTAGACCACCTTCCATCGGTGTAAGGTTTCACAACACTAGATTCCTCACTTATATCTTGTGGTCTATGTCGGTTAACTCAAGTGTTCCCTAAACTAAAATGAAGTAATGAAGTACAAACCAACTAGGGTGACTTAAAAGGTTTGACTTAGCTTAGGTAGGGGTATGGGACTCTACCTATGCCTTGCACTAGTTTGCCTTGAGGGAAGCCTTAGGAGGTTGTTCTTATGTATGAATATGCTTATGGGTATTTTCTTAGTCATTGCACTTTTTGACTTGATAGGGGTTGTAGTTAATTGTATTGCTTTGGTTATGTTGAAATGTACTCCAATTCATGGTTGTTACTATTATGACCTGATGATAGAGTTACTTGACTATATGTTCAATCATATGATATGCATATTGACTTTACTAGACTTAATGTTGTTGTTCTTGTGATGTACATTCCTATGACTAAATTAACATGTCCTATTAGTTGGTATGGTCTTGTTGAATGTGCATAAAGGTTTTTAATGAATAGTGCATACTCATTGAAATGTCCCTTTTCTTTGCATGATTTCAATGTATATGTGCATATGATCTCAGACTTAGTACAAATGGTATACTAACCTCATTTTCTTCCTGTTCCCCAACATTTTAGGTTCCGATCGTTGAAGGATCTTTGAGACGACATTGAAGAAGACATGTAATTTCTCAATCATCCAAGTGGGTACTCCTCACATTTCGAGGGTGATGCCAATATCAAGCTTATGAAGTTGTTTTAGTTTTAAAACTTTTAGGTTCTTTCTCTTTTACATTGATGTATGAACTATGTCAAAATTGCTGTAATCTTATTAGATGGTTATGAGATGAGACACTCTTTAAAGACTCTGTTCTATATTTTATATATACTTATGTGCAATAAAAGTAGAAGACTATGTAATCTTACTATACGAAGGGTCTATGTATACTCGATATGAATATATTATGTGTATGTAGAAGTCTATGCAAACCTCAGTGTAGAAGTAATGAAATTTTTTAATTTTTTCCGCATTTTTAACCTATGAATGTAATGATGTATGATAAGAGGCTAGTGTTAGTTCTTAAAGAGATTGACGATGCCAGTTACGTCTAGGAGGTGCTCCCAAGATGTGAGAAACCAAATCACGGATTCCACGAATCACTTTAACCCCATTATGAAGATGAACTTTCTTAATAAACTTTCATTTCCAACAATATCTTGAATCGTAAGTCATTGATGAGATTTACCTATCTTACTTCAAATCACAAACCAATCTCCAAAACTATCTACAACCCCACTGAGAAACAATTAAATTAGCAACTATATACAACAAAGAACCATACCTCCAATTTTTGGCTAGCCATAACCAAACTCAAGAACCACTAAATTAAGAAATACCCAAAAAGATAAAATGAGCCACACAACTTCACATTCGAGAATCCACAAAGGCAAAAAAATAAAGTGGCCAACTAGGACTACCACAAAATTACAAAAGACTAAACTACCACTCACACAACTAGCAATCCCTAAACTACTGCAATAAAGGACGACATTCAACTAAGGCAACCTCCTAAACCAACTAGGCCCCGCAATACACAAATCTCAACTAGGAAAAACTGGTACAAACACTAATCAACCAATAATGGAATCATAGTCAAAACTCATAATAAAAGTTGATTAAAGGCAACCAGTAATCCCAAGATCGCCTACACAACAAAACAACCAAGGCAAAGGCGCGATGAGCTACTCAACTATTACTCCTATTCTAAGAATCATGGACTAGTAAATAAACTATTAAAAAAACCAACAAATGAGTCTAATCACATACAAAATCCTCAAATGAAGATGTCATAAAAAGCCAAATAAACCCGAATAGGCATCAAAAACCCCAAATCACACAAAATAGTAACAAAAGGATAAGACCCAAAAAATTACATCTAAAGAAGGAATACCTAGATCCTCAGCCTTGGAGTGGCTTAGAAACACATAGAATGGATCAAGACCGACCTTAGCTTGAGCACTTGAAGTATAACCAACAACACCAAAGACACAACCTATAACTAAATGTATCATTAATCAACAAATTGAAAAATCTAAAAACCTCTCATCGTTGTCCAATGTTTGGGACAAAATCTAAATTAATTTACATGATCTCCATACATACAAAATAGTCCATCCACTATATCCTGAGGAATATCATATGCAGGCAATTCCTGGGAGATCAACTTCCACCCAGGGCACTATTTAACTAGTTGTCAAACTCTCTATAATTGTGGAAACCCGTAAAGTAGAAGCTTGACATTAAGGATGAGATGAGCTATCCTGTCTACTATGCTAAGCTAGAAACCACCCCACCCATCTAAATTGGAGTTTGTGACAATCTTATACATAGTGGCCTACTTCACCATACTCATATGATTCATCACCAAGTGTAACCTGCTATAAACACCTAACTAGAGTAATGTGAGACCCAACAATGACAGGTCTAAGATGGTCACCATGAGAAATATGACTAGAGAATTTACTTCCATAGTACCACCACTACCTCATATCCCCCTAGAACCTCAGATGCCGCACCATAGGCCTGATAGGTCATGAAGAGACCTGACCCTCACTAAGCTGATACCCACTTAGAAGTGGAATGTTATCACTATTGTACTGATTGCGAGGCCTCACACCACTCTCTCTGTAAGACTCAATATATACCTGCTCCATATCCCTCACATGGATAACAACCTAGATAAATGTAAATCTCGTTAATATAAGATTTTCCTATGTCAACCTTAGTGGCAAGGCTAACCTATCGATGAACCCCTGACTAAAATCTCAATGTGAAGAAAACAATGTTAGACTAAGACTATCCTACTCTAAAATCACATGATATACTCAAAATACTCGACGAGCTCTACTAGGGACTATTAAACCCAACTCTATCTTGAGAAGCACTCACTGCATTAGAAACCACACATGTGTGTGGTGTACCCTTGAAAAATCCCAAACCTCCTAATACTGAATCTTGAGGAATCGAGGTGGTCAATGATTATGTTTGATCTTGGGCTAACCCAAAATCCTCTAAATGCTGAAGAATGTCTTTGATTCAATGTTTATTCCCAACTAAGGACTTCTAACCTTACCACGTACTGAGACTACGATGGAATATGTTGATGCTCCTTCCATGTGCAGTGAGTACCTTGTTCTATTAAACTAAGAAAGTGCAGATTCTAAAGAATCTATTTTAGAGGTTAATTGAAGCAAAAATAAATAATCAGTTAATGATGGAATAACCTCCCAATGATATGATACAGACGTCCCCTCACAAATTAGTAGGACTCTAATACACATTTACTCTCAAACAAATGATGTCAGCAAACCTATAACTCTAATACCAACTTGTCACAATCCAATTTCTTGGGTCATGATGGAACCTGCTACACCCAACAAATAGGTAAGTCTAACCATGATCTTAGAGTCATAGGGAACAAGATACCAAGCGAAAGTTGATAACAAGAAGCGTAAAACTTTTAACTAAGCAAAGAAAGGATAATCTACAGAAATGTAATAAAAGGAACAATCCATTAGTCAGCAATTAAGTTTAATAAAAAAAAGAGTACAAGGATGTTACAAATAAAATAAGTATAGGTTGTATTTCAATAAAATACAAACACTAAATATCTCTCCCCATTTTTTTGCTAAATTAAGTTTGCAACGACGTGGCAACTCTTTTATGATTCTTCTGAGTATGGTTCATAAATAGAGAAGACTATTAAGAAGGAAAAATCAATACAAATATATAGGAGAAACACTATTTTAATTACTTATTTACCAAAATAAATACAAATAATTAATTAAAAAGACAAGACAAATTAAATTTAAACCTACGACTATCCTTGTTGGATCAAAGCCTGACTTATTAATCGGAAGATAAATTAGAGCTTATAATTTTCTGCTCGAGTCAACTTACATCATTTACGAAAGAGCCTATCTAACACAACCCCCTTTTAAATTCCTTTATTATTAAGATCCTAAAATGAACTAAGAAAATCATAAAACTAGAAATAACATTACTAGTCTTCCAAATAGGTTGTTAAAGTTAAAAGAAAAGAATTAAGCAAATTAAAGTGACCAAAGAGTACTCAAATATCAAGATCTTCACATAATCATTCTTTTATAAGTGACAACCTTACCACGTTTAAGCTAGATTCCAGAATTATTCTAAATCAAACAATTCCACGAAGTTAAATGGAAGTGTGGAGAAAGATAGAATCAATTACATATAAAGGTACATAAAATAACCAAATACTAATCGTATGTTTAAGCATTATGAGAATCAAAAAAAGCAAAACATCTAAAATTGTATCAACTCAAATTTCAAATAGAATCAGTCAATAACGACACATTTAATAATTATTTGAACATAATTAAAATAGAGTCAAAATTAGAAATATCAAATTGGTCGTAGATGAATATCAATTATACAAATTCTCAAGAATTGACATTTCAGCACACTAAGCCTAAAAACATATATGGTAATGAAAGAACTAAATCAATAAATTGTATACTAAAAAAAGTAGAATATTGTAGGGAAGAGGTGGAACTTATGTTAGAGGGACATACCTTATGTGGATCTGTCTTAAAGACAATAATATCTAGAAGCTTTGATTGATCCGACTACAACTTTTTGGTTCCATAGTTACTAGTGGAAAAGAGATCTGTGGTTGGTTTCTTTTGCCAATGAAGATGGTCAGAGATCAAGGAGAGGGAGGCAGAGGAGCGAAAGGGAAAAGGAAGAGAAAGAGTTTGCTAATAGTCTTTGCCAGATATGGGGTGGAGCATCGGTAGAAACAAGAGACACATCAAAAGGGAACAAGGACAGAGTGGGTGAAGCAGAAATTGTTTATAACCTTAGACGGGGATTAGTAGGGTGTTCCAGTATAGAGGTTCATCAATGTGAAAGTGGAGCGGCGGCGTAGGAGAGGAGGAGACGAGGAGAAGTGGGTGGTGCTTTTCTTTTGGGAAGAAGAAGCGTGTATTGATTTGAGGACTTTTTGTTAGGGTTATAAAAATGTAAAAAGAGTAGGATTTTATAATCATAGGATTAAGAAGGCTCAACTTAATATGGATCAAAATAGATCAAAATTGATAAGTTATTGTGTAGGATTAGACTTCAAATTAAATAAAGAATTCTAGAATTGAAATGAATTTGAAAGAATAGGTTATGATTTAAATAATTTGGAGGAAGAGTAAAAAGATCACTATTTAATATATGAGATATGCTACACATATTTAAATAAATGAATATAAATTTTCACATAAATAAATACATTTTCCACCTGAAAAGACACCTACGCTTTGAAAAACAAAATAATTATTTTAAATTTAGTAATCGATAAATTTAATGATAATATTTTTATTAATTACAAATTACTAAAGTATATATAGAATTTATACATAATTTTGAGCATATAAATGAAAACATAAGTTTTAAAATATATTAATCGATTAGACATATAGAGATGGGTTATAACTATAAGTCTAGCCAAAGCAGACATAAACCAGTGACTCTAGTGAATGGCAGATCTCATCCTAGTTTTCGAACTCTAATATACTCCGTTAGATTCCAAATTGAAAGTGAGAACCCAAACTATGATCGACATGGAGTAGAAGTGTAGTATGAGTGCCAAAAATGGTACTCATGGTCGACTAAGATCAAAGATAAGACAAGTGTAAGAAACAAGTAATAAGGAAAGTGTAGCTCATATACTGAACATGAGATTACATAATAGACAAGCAATAAGGAGCATAAATAGGACACAAAACAATAAGGAACCAAGTCAAGAACATACCTGGAATTCAAGACGAGCACCTAATCACAATCAAACTAAGATACAAAGTCAACTACCCCTGGTCAGGAGGATTAACAGGCAAAATTCAAAAGAAAAATCCTATCAGCTAACCGATCAATAACAACAGAAAACATAATATAATCAAACAATAACCTAGTTAGACCCCCATAAGCCTTGAAGCTAAAAACAATAAGCATAACTGCCCCCATATAATTAAGGGTGCAATAAAAAACAAGTACTATTGGTGTTAAGCAATGTATATGAATGCAGAGTATGCAGTAGGACCATTAGTAACCAAGTGTAAAAACCTACCTCCATCTTGTGAGACTCACGGCTAGATGGGATCAAAGTTGAAATGGGAAGTTTGTGTACATTGCTTAGGCCTGAATCCCTGTCTTGCAATTAATTGACAACATAGATGAGAAGACCAGAACTTTAATATGCAAATATAAGGGATCTACTCTATAGAGAATCAAGAGTAGCAAAAATTACGAATTAAGGAACGTCAACGTGTCAGCTAGTCAACTTAGAACTAAGCATATCCCAAAGGTGTGTAGTGTCTCAAGAAGAAAAAAGAGCATGTTAACGATGACTCATAAGTCTCAAACTCAATAAATTTAGTGATGCAACTGGTACGACTCCCATTAAAGCCTCTTTAGAATAAAAGTCAAGTGAAAATATTATTTCTCTATGAACAAAAATTTATGAGCCAAGATCATGCCATAAAATACGTGCTGGTGAACAACAAATGCAATGCATGCCATCACTAACATTGAAACAAGGCACTAGCAATCAAATAAAAATAATTCTAATCAAACCATGTTATCAAGTAAGAAAGTACTTACTTGTCATCCAAATAGTCCTCAACATGGACCTGGGCCAACAATATAGTCAAAGATCAAAGGATTATAACTAGCCTACAACTAAAAACAAGCAAAGTGACCAGAAAAGATTCTGAATAAATAAAAGGGGGAGAAAAACTCAACGAACGACGCCTTACCCCAATCATACTGCTCATATCAATAACTAAGCACATCTAGTTCTAACATATGGCTACGATGAGCCACCAAGGTCTTAAGCACCATTACATGATGAACAACCCAATAGAAGCCCTACAGGGAGCATATCACAACTACAAGGGCAATAAAATACTCTCCAGGGCATCAAATTCTCCAACATAGCCTAATCCCATAAGAATCAAACCTAACAAGGATACATATTTAAATATACACAATAAATGAGCATGAAAGATTAAACAAAGGATAAGGGGGAAGCTCTAAAGTGAAAAGTTAAATTACCATATTGTTCTTTTACTAAGTTCATTAATTATTTAATTAAATATAAACATTTTAATTACATAATGGTAGAATTTAAGTCTTTAAGTCCTTAAATAATTAAATTATTATATTCTTGATATATGAGTACGTTGATATTGAGTTTAGTTATGCTCATAATTCTCATAATGGAAGAATTTGAAAAGTTGTGATAGGTAAAACAATATTTATATCGTCATCATCATATCATATCATCTAATATAATATCATTCATATATTATTGTTAAAAGTGGAAAAGTACAAAGTTCAAATTTTGATTACTATTTTACCCCTACATTCAATTTGAATATTATAAAATATTTAATTAATTAAGTATTAAATAGATAATCATATTGTATTATACTAAATCCTAAAACAGAGAAGGTATTTAATTAAATTACCATAATTCGTTCTTTTAAAAAACAATGCATTAATTTTCTTAGTTACTCTCAATAGTTTAAGAGTATTAAGGGTTACTTTATATGGTTCAATTATGTGGATTAGATTCAAAAGCAGGTGTTATGTATTCTTTCCAAATGAATTCATCGATTCTCTTAATTAATTTTAAAAAAATGAATAAATAATTTGAAAAGTTACCTTTCAAGTATAATTATTGGTATGCTCAAATTACACCTCCTTAAATAAGCATGAACAATCGTTATCAAGTAAAGAACCCAAGTGGTAGGTCGGGGTCAATCCTACGAGGAATATGGTTTAGACTTAACTTTAACCCACACCTATATTCTCTTAGTCAAAGTATTTCCGAAACAAGTAAGTACAAGGGGGGGGGGGGATTTGTGAAACAAATTCCCAAGAATATGTAATTATCAAGTAAGCAAGAGTTAACCTCGATTATCATCAAGATGAGAAAGTAACTAGGGTGTACGTGTTCCTCACAAGTTCATAACGCGGTAATACTAGTAATAGAAATCCTTTCCTAGTGTATTTCATACAAAGGGATAAGTTATGTATCTTTACATTCTTGGTCCGACATCTAGAGAATTTCACCCACACCTTGTTCCGATTATGTTTGTACAATTTACTAACCCTTACCTTTACGTCATATTAGGCATCACATTGATGTATGACTTAGTTTTCACCCTCGCACCAATCGACACTAGACTATTAGATAGTATCACACTAAATCTATGTTTAATTTCTTACTTATTAACTACATCCTTGTTCCAACAAGTAGCCACAAGGCAAGTTTTAACATTTACAATCGCTAAATAGACTTCTAAATGAAAAAAATTTATCAATGCATGCAAAACACTATTCGAAGATTGCTTAATTACTATTTATACGTTGTTAATCACTCATAAGTCCAAAACCTAGTACGCATATGTCACGACCCAAATCCGGGCCGCGACTGGCACCCACACTTACCCTCCTATGTGAGCAAACCAACCAATCTAAACCTTAACATTTCAATATAATATAAACAGAAAGTAATGCGGAAGACTTAAACTCATTAATAAAAACCAATTCAATAACTATCAATATTCAACATCTATTATTCCCAAAACCTGGAAGTCATCATCACAAGAACATCTACTTTAAACTACTAATTCTAAGAGTTTCTAAGAAGCTAAAAATACATAAGAAGCTAGTCCATGCCGGAAGTTCAAGGCATCAAGACATGAAGGAGAAGATCAAGTCCAAGCTAGAAGCGTTAGCTCACCCTGAAGATCCGGTGTGACGAAGACTGGCTTGAGTTACTGTTGAGTCGAAGATGACGGCACGTTTGCTGCACTCCACAAATAACAAGAAGAAAAACATAAAAGTAGGGGTCAGTACAAAACACGGGTACTGAGTAGATATCATCGACCAACTCAAAATAGGGAACAATATATATCAATATTATCGTAAATCAACTATAAAACTCAACATGTAGCAACAACAAGTATTATAATCATCAATAAGTACCATCAAGTTCATCCATGAGGGCTCAAGCCTCAACACCATACTCATTTGGGAATTAAGTATATTAAGTTGAGTATATTATCATCTTTCAAGATTCATTATCTTTCCTCCTCTTGTGTCGGTACGTGACACTCCGATCCCCTACTACTATGTGTCGGTACGTGACACTCCGATCCCCTAATTCTATGTGTCGGAACGTGACACTCCGATCCCCTACATGTGTCGGAACGTGACACTCCGATCCCCTACATGTGTCGGAACGTGACACTCCGATCCCCTAATTCTATGTGTCGGAACGTGACACTCCGATCCCCTACATGTGTCGGAACGTGACACTCCGATCCCCTACATGTGTCGGAACGTGACACTCCGATCCCCTAATTCTATGTGTCGGAACATGACACTCCGATCCACTAATACTATGTGTCGGAACGTGACACTCCGATCAACTAATACTATGTGTCGGAACGTGACACTCCGATCCACTAATACTATGTGTCGGAACGTGACACTCCGATCTACTAATATCATTCTGTAAATCATCAACCCTTCTCTATTCCAAGGCATCATCAATCCCATTACTTTAATTCATCAAGCCTTCTTCTATACCAAGGCATCATCATTAATAATGTATATTAAAGTTTCTTTTCAAGATTTGGGATTCAATATTTTCATCATGCTTATCTTATCACAATCACATAATCATATTCATGCAAACATACCATTAAGCATATAGTAGGGTTTACAATACTACCAATACATATCATTCACTATTAAGAGTTTACTTATGAAAGCATGAAACCATAACCTACCTCCACCGAAGAGTTGAATCAAGCAAGAATTTTCCCCAAAGCTTTGTTTCTCCCTTCTCGTTCGATTCCCTCTCTCTCTTGTTGTTCTTTCTATTTTCTTATTCAAACCCTCTTTATTTTACCCTAATTAGTATATAATTAAGAATAAAAGATGGTAATAATACCCCACTAATTAACTTAGGGTTACCTCTTTTAACCCCTCAAGAATTTTAGTTATTAATATAACACCACGAAATCTATAATTAAGGAAAGAATAGTCCAAAAACGTCCCTTAAAACTTCACCAGAAATCCGACTCTGCCTGGGATTTGCGCAACCTGTGACGGGCCGTCGTGCCTGCGACGGTCCGTCCTGCAGGTCGTCGCAAAGTTCAGAGAATGGATTTTCACTGAAGTCTCCGTGACGGTCCATCACGCCTGTGACGGTCCGTCCTGCCATTCCGTCACGAAGTTCAAAGAGTCGATTTTCAGTACCCAATTTCAGATTTTCTAAGTGTTTTGAAACGAGACCCTGCGACGGTCCGTCGTGCCCTTGACGGTCCGTCGTGGGGTCCGTCGCTTCTGCCAGTTTCTCCAGAATTGAAGTTTGTTGCTCAAAACGACTAAACAGGTCGTTACAATAGATACCAATTTACCCATCGTTCGTCCCCGAACGATCAAAAGAAGGAAAACAAGGGCGAAAAGAAGTACCTGAATCTGTAAACAGATGTGGGTATTTTTCTCGCATATCCGCCTCCTTCTCCCAAGTGGCTTCTTCAACGGGTCGATTCTTCCATTGCACCTTGATGGATGCAATCTCTCTTGACCTCAACTTGCGAACTTCCCTATCTAAAATAGCAATAGGATCCTCCTCATAAGACAAGTTCTCATCAAGCAAAATTGAATCCCAACGGATGATGTAGTTTCCATCCCCATGGCATCTTTTCAACATCGACACATGGAATACCGGATGCACTCCGGACAGCCCTGGAGGCAAGGCTAACTCATAAGCCACCTCTCCTACTCGCTTAAGTACTTCAAATGGTCCAATGTACCTTGGACTTAGTTTACCCCTTTTACCAAACCGCATCACCCCTTTCATTGGTGAAACTTTCAATAAGACTTGTTCACCCTCTATGAACTCTAAATCTCTAACCTTTCGATCTGCATATTCTTTTTGTCTACTTTGCGCCGCTAGAAGCTTTTCTTGAATAGACTTCACTTTTTCCATTGAATCCCTCAAGAGATCAGTACCCTAAGGTCTAACCTCGAACGCATCAAACCAACCAATGGGAGACCTACATCTCCTCCGATACAATGCTTCGAATGGAGCCATATCAATGCTTGAGTGATAGCTATTATTGTATGAAAACTCCGCTAAGGGTAGGAAGCTATCCCAATGACCACCAAACTCTATCACACACACACGAAGCATATCCTCCAATACTTGAATCGTTCGCTCAGACTGACCATCGGTCTGAGGATGGAACGCAGTACTAAAGTCCAACCTAGTACCCAATTCCGCATGCAATGTTTTCCAAAACATAGAAGTAAACTGCGTACCTCTATCTGATATGATGGATAGTGGAACCCCATGCAATCGCACCACTTCCGAGATGTAAAGTTTGGCTAACTTTTCTGCATTGTAAGTCACCTTGACCGGAATGAAATGAGCAGATTTAGTTAACCTATCAACAATCACCAAAATGGAGTCATACTTACCCATCGTCTTTGGAAGACCAACCACGAAGTCCATTGCGATTCTTTCCCATTTCCATTTCGGAATGGGCATTCTCTGAAGTGTTCCTTCGGGCCTTTGGTGTTCATACTTTACTTGTTGACAATTTGGACATTTGGCAATAAAATCCACAATATCACGCTTCATTCTACTCCACCAAAAGTGTTGCTTTAGGTCACGGTACATCTTGGTTGCACCCGGATGTATCGAATACCTTGAACTATGAGCCTCTGTCAGAATAGTGTTGATCAAATCATCGACTCGGGGTACACATACCCTTCCCTTAATCCTCAAAACACCTTCCTCATCGATTTGTGCTTCCTTAGCCTCTCCTCGCAATACCTTATCTTGGATTCTGCGCAGTTTCTCATCATCAAACTGTCTTCCCTTAATCTTGTCAAGGAAGGAAGATCTTGCCTCCACACAAGCTAAAAATCCTCCCTTCTCATTTACTTCTAATCTCATAAGGTCGTTAGCCAGAATCTGAACTTCTCTAGCCAATGGGCGTCTAGAAGCTTGCAAGTGAGCTAGACTTCCCATGCTTCCCGCCTTTCTACTTAAAGCATCCACTACAACATTCGCCTTCCCCGGATGATACAAAATAGTGATGTCATAGTCCTTCAGTAGTTCCATCCATCTCCTCTGTCTCAAGTTCAAATCTTTATGAGTAAAGACATACTGTAGGCTACGATGATCCGTATAGACCTCACACTTAACCCCATATAAATAGTGTCTCCATTGCTTTAATGCAAACACTACCGTGGCCAATTCCAAATCATGAGTTGGATAGTTACGTTCATGCACTTTTAATTATCTTGAAGCATAAGTAATCACATTCTTCTATTGCATTAGCACTGCACCCAAACCCGAATAGGATGCATCACAATAGACAATGAAATTCTTACCTTCCACTGGTAAGGTAAGGATTAGTGCGGTAGTCAACAGAGTCTTGAGCTTCTGAAAGCTTTCCTCACACTCATCCGACCATACAAATGGGACATTCTGCTTAGTCAAGTTCGTCAATTGGGAAGCGATAGAAGAGAATCCCTTGATAAATCGGCGATAGTAGCTAGCTAACCCAACAAAGCTCCTTATTTCTGACACATTAGTAGGTCTTACCCAATTCTTCACTGTCTCAATCTTAGAAGGATCCACCATCACTCCATCCTTAGAAACCACGTGTCCCAAGAAGGACACTGCATCTAGCCAAAACTCACACTTAGAGAACTTGGCATAAAGCTTTTTCTCCCTTAACATTTCCAATACCATTCTCAAATGCTCTTCATGTTCCTTCTTGCTCTTTGAGTATACCAATATATCATCAATAAATACGATCACGAAGAGGTCCAAATATGGTTTAAAAAATCCCGTTCATCAAGCTCATGAACGCAGCAGGGACACTCGTAAGACCAAAAGACATCACTACAAATTCGTAATGCCCATACCTCGTTCGAAAAGCAGTCTTTGGCACATCCGTTGCCCGTATTTTCAATTGATGATAAACGGATCTCAAGTTAATCTTAGAGAAGACCCAAGCACCTTGTAACTGATCGAAAAAGTCATCAATGCGAGGAAGAGGGTACTTGTTCTTAATAGTTACTTTATTCAGTTGTCTGTAGTCTATGCACATCCAAAACTCCCATCCTTCTTCTTTACAAACAAAACCGGAGCACCCCAAGGGGATGCACTTGGTCTAATGAAGCCTTTGTTCAATAACTCTTGAAGTTGTGCTTTTAACTCTCTTAACTCCGCGGGAGCCATTCTATAAGGGGGTATAGAAATGGGGCGAGTACCGGGTTCAAGATCAATACAGAAGTCAATATCCCTATCCGGTGGCATACCAGGAAGATCTGCAGGGAACACATCCAGAAACTCACGAACTACTGAAACCGACTCAATCGAAGGTACTTGGGTAATGTCATCCTTGAGGTGTGCCAAGAAAGCTAAACACCCTTTACTAATCATTTTCTTAGCACGAAG
Organism: Solanum lycopersicum; assembly: GCF_036512215.1. Lineage (NCBI taxonomy): Eukaryota > Viridiplantae > Streptophyta > Magnoliopsida > Solanales > Solanaceae > Solanum > Solanum lycopersicum. Next base: position 40,066,922 of record NC_090801.1, on the reverse strand, counting down.
AAAGGAGACGATACGCACCGGATTGGAAGTGTAGTCACCCTCCCACACTAACGGATCTGTCCCAGGCTTGGCTAACGTCACCGTTTTAGCATTACAATCCAAGATCGCAAATTGCGGAGAAAGCCAAGTCATACCCAGAATTACATCAAAATCATCCATTTCTAAGATAACCAAATCTACATAAGTGTTGCTCCCCACAAAGTTCACCAACCAAGACCTATATACCTTTTCAACTACCACAGACTCACCCACCGGAGTAGAAACACGAATAGGCATATCAAGAACTCATCCCTTTTCCTATCCCTCAAAGTTCGGGGGATATACTTCTCCATAAACAAGCTAGAGAATGAGGCCCAAGTCATAGGTGGTGCCTCTGTTGGCTGACACTCAATATGTGACCGCCACCACATTTTTGCATTCCCTTGAAACTGATAAGTCACAAACTCCACACCAAACCGTTCTACTATACCCATCTTGTGTAGTAGCTCGTGACAGTCAACCAGAAAATCATAAGCATCCTCCGATTCAGCACCCTTGAAGACCGGAGGTTTCAATTTCAAGAACTTACTGAAAAGTCCATGCTGATCATTTGTCATTATAGTCCCTGTAGTCAAACGAGGAAATGTGCCTATTTCCAATGGAACATCCATGCGGGGAGCATCAATAGCCGCATGTTGTACCTTCGGACCCTGAGGTGCTGGTGTAGAAAACACTAGAGGTGCCTGACCCTGATCAGACAACCCACTAAGATAAGCGAGAATCTGATTGATCATCTCTGGGGTAGGTTGGGGTGGAATTTCCTCATTTTGCACTTGTTCATTCACCCCATCTTCCCCCTCTCTTATCACTTCCTCAGTTGGTGGAGGAGTCACCGCCCTAGTACCAGATGGGCTAGGCGCTCGTCCTCTTCCCCTAGAGGACGTCCTCCCACGACCTCTACCACAGCCTCTTGCCGTTGCTCTTCCTCGAGCCACAGCCCCAGTGGCTGGCTCAGACGCTTCTTGTCTTGCCGATGTTAGTGTTGGCGCAGTCGTTGCTCTAGTTCTAACCATCCGCGAAAGAGAGTGAAGATGGTCAGATACCAATTTGTATCGCCTAGATACCAATTGGACTCAAGTAGTAGCACGAAAGAAAGAATGAAAGAGTGAAATTTTCCTAAAGTCTTATAGCCTCTCAAAGAAAAGTAAAGGCGTCCCCCTACCGTTCCTTAAGACTCTACTAGACCTGTTCTTGTGTGATGAGACCAACGAACCTAATGCTCTAATACCAAGTTTGTCACGACCCAAATCCGGGCCGCGACTGGCACCCACACTTACCCTCCTATGTGAGCGAACCAACCAATCTAAACCTTAACATTTCAATATAATATAAACAGAAAGTAATGCGGAAGACTTAAACTCATTAATAAAAACCAATTCAATAACTATCAATATTCAACATCTATTATTCCCAAAACCTGGAAGTCATCATCACAAGAACATCTACTTTAAACTATAATTCTAAGAGTTTCTAAGAAGCTAAAAATACATAAGAAGCTAGTCCATGCCGGAAGTTCAAGGCATCAAGACATGAAGGAGAAGATCCAGTCCAAGCTAGAAGCATTAGCTCTCCCTGAAGATCCGGTGTGACGAAGAATGGCTTGAGTTACTGTTGAGTCGAAGATGACGGCACGTTTGCTGCACTCCACAAATAACAAGAAGAAAAACATAAAAGTAGGGGTCAGTACAAAACACGGGTACTGAGTAGATATCATCGGCCAACTAAAAATAGGGAACAATATATATCAATATTATCGTAAATCAACTATAGAACTCAACATGTAGCAACAACAAGTATTATAATCATCAATAAGTACCATCAAGTTCATCCATGAGGGCTCAAGCCTCAACACCATACTCATTTGGGAATTAAGTATATTAAGTTGAGTATATTATCATCTTTCAAGATTCATTATCTTTCCTCCTCTTGTGTCGGTACGTGACACTCCGATCCCCTACTACTATGTGTCGGTACGTGACACTCCGATCCCCTAATTCTATGTGTCGGAACGTGACACTCTGATCCCCTACATGTGTCGGAACGTGACACTCCGATCCCCTACATGTGTCGGAACGTGACACTCCGATCCCATAATTCTATGTGTCGGAACGTGACACTTTGATCCCCTACATGTGTCGGAACGTGAAACTCCGATCCCCTACATGTGTCGGAACGTGACACTCCGATCCCCTAATTCTATGTGTCGGAACGTGACACTCCGATCCACTAATACTATGTGTCGGAACGTGACACTCCGATCCACTAATACTATGTGTCAGAACGTGACACTCCGATCCACTAATACTATGTGTCGGAACGTGACACTCCGATCCACTAATATCATTCTGTAAATCATCAAGCCTTCTCTATTCCAAGGCATCATCAATCCCATTACTTTAATTCATCAAGCCTTCTTCTATACCAAGGCATCATCATTAATAATGTATATTAAAGTTTCTTTTCAAGATTTGGGATTCAATATTTTCATCATGCTTATCTTATCACAATCACATAATCATATTCATGCAAACATACCATTAAGCATATAGTAGGGTTTACAATACTACCAATACATATCATTCACTATTAAGAGTTTACTTATGAAAGAATGAAACCATAACCTACCTCCACCGAAGAGTTGAATCAAGCAAGAATTTTCCCCAAAGCTTTGTTTCTCCCTTCTCGTTCGATTCCCTCTCTCTCTTGTTGTTCTTTCTATTTTCTTATTCAAACCCTCTTTCTTTTACCCTAATTAGTATATAATTAAGAATAAAAGATGGCAATAATACCCCACTAATTAACTTAGGGTTACCTCTTTTAACCCCTCAAGAATTTTAGTTATTAATATAACCCCACGAAATCTATAATTAAGGAAAGAATAGTCCAAAAACGTCCCTTAAAACTTCACCAGAAATCCGACTCTGCCTGGGATTTGCGCAACCTGTGACGGGCCATCGTGCCTGGGACGGTCCGTCCTGCAGGTCGTCGCAAAGTTCAGAGAATGGATTTTCACTGAAGTCTCCGTGACGGTCCGTCACGCCTGTGACGGTCCGTCACGCCTGTGACGGTCCGTCCTGCCATTCCGTCACGAAGTTCAGAGAGTCAATTTTCAGTACCCAATTTCAGATTTTCTAAGTGTTTTGAAACGAGATCCTGCGACGGTCCGTCGTGCCCTTGACGGTCCGTCGTGGGGTCCGTCGCTTCTGCCAGTTTCTCCAGAATTGAAGTTTGTTGCTCAAAACGACTAAACAGGTCGTTACAGCATAACGGACTAAAATCCGGAAAGAAGAAAATATAGAATGAGAAGCAATATAACTTATAACTAGCAAATAGAATCGTAAATCACATGCAATCTATATTATACATTATCTAAAAAGCCCAATCAAGAAAATAAATTGAAGCCTACATCAAAGGCTATCATGAGGGCTTGAACTCCATTACAAATGACTAATCCATTTCTGAAATGCCTCTAAATATAGTCACACTACCAATTTATTGACCAAAACATCATTGCATATGTTCAGACACTAGATTCTCAGTAAATGGATATGGAACCAATCTTTAGCGAAATGAGAATGTGGGACCTACATTGGAAATATAAAATTGATTCCATCAAACGGTCCTACATATTACAAGGAACTTGTGCCTTGAAAATGGACTTAAATCCGACCATGGAAATGGTAAAAAACTACACATGCAATAAAACTACCATAAAACCTCAAGGATCATGCTTAAGAGCCCCTTCGGATAGAAGTTTCCTCAGAATGATTCACAGTTTCACAATCATGTAGCCACGCAAAAATCCGAACTAGCACAACTAAAATCAGCTTGATATAAGCTCTATTGCTCATGAAATTGCATTTTGAAAATGAGGGGCGAATTTAAATTTTTGAGATTTAAATAGCAGCAATTTGTTCACCAAAACTCAAATCTGGACCTAAAAGCCTAAATTTTTGTAGCTAAACATCTGCACCAGCAATACCAGGCTTTGCTATTTTTTTAAAATCTCTGAATGGACCCTTAAGATTAATATAGGACCTAATGAACCAGATATGATACCACAGTAAATTCAGCAATCCAAACTTAATGAGGTCATTGAAACTTTTATCCAAGGTCATCTTAACGAAAAGTGAGTCCCACACTCAAGCTCCATTGTAATCCGAAATCCACAAAGAGGCTTTAAACAAAACTGGAAGCATTGTGATTCGTATGAAAGGTTGTTTTTAACCAAACTCGACCTGCCAGAGCTAAGCGTTCAAATAAGTCCAATGTAAGCATGCTTATGAATACTGTTAACTTAACTCAAACTTTGGCGTAAGCTTCAATATTAAAAGGCCCAACGACACAAAATTGCACAAAAAGCGCTGAGCCCCGAACCAACCATGCTCTTAGCTTAAAATGGCCCTTTTGGAGGTGATTAAACCGTTAATATTTCATATCCGGACAATGTTCTTGAAAATTTACCAAAGTCAACCATTCATGTTTTAAAGGGTCAAAAATATGGGAACTTACATAAAACACAAAATAACAATCTGACAACTAAAATGTCAGTCCCAGCAGGTCATAAATAACTTAGCATTTCTAGAAAAAATCTCTAAATGCCAAAAATATATGAAAATGGAGGAATTGTGTTAATTAAATTATGCTTTAAAACAACATTCTTTATTCTTTTCTTGTGAAATGTGTTGATTAATTTCAAAAGTTCATTTGATTTTCATAAAAAAAATCATCAATGGCATTGTCTTTTGATCATTATACATGACATCAAACTTTATCTCCTTTTAACTCTTTTACTCACTTGTACATTATTCTAACCACATTCTCTGTGTCTTTCTATTAGACCATACCTTTTCATACAAAAAACACTAGCCTTCTCCACAAATAATTTTTTATGTTTTCACTTTTTTACTACAACATTCCATAAAGTATTGCGTCAACACTAGTTGCTAATGGATATTATACATTGAAGTCTATCAAAACTATCTACATTTCTCAACAAAGAAACCTTCATATATAACATGTGGATTTCCTGTGGTCAAGATTTCATATGATTTTCTATATAGTTGTGGTATCTTTTTGAATAACTTAATAAGTTTGATATTATTCTTATTGTGGAGGCACAACAAAGAGGACATAGAACGTAATCAGTTGATTAATTAGGGGTTTGCAAAAATCGTACCCAAAAAATGTTATTGGCTTATTGTTATTGTGTTAATGAGTTTTTAATGGTTTTGTAAAAAATTACCGAGTTACCAATTTGATTTTGATTTTTAATATTAGATAAACCGATGACCCATTAAGTTTGTTCTAATTTAATAATTTACCTTTATATAAATACAAATATTGATATTTGTACCTTACTAATTACTATATTTGCCTTTATCCTTCAATTCACATTATTGTCCTAATTTTTTTATTTGTGTTGCATTAATATTGTTCTTTTTATGTTACATACTAATGTTTCTGTTTTATGTGGCACAAAATTATAGTAGAAATCATATATCTATTTTATTAGCATTTTCTTATTAATTAAATCGAAATTCTAAACATTAAAGATAAAAAATTGATTAACCAAAAAAAATATCGGATAAGTTAAGAATATTTAAAAACTAAAAACCAATAATATATAAATTGAACAAAACCGATCGATGTACACCCTTATATTATGCAAAAAGTGACTAAAGATTTGAAGTGAAAGATTCTAGACAACAACTATTTGTATTAGTTTCAATTAGTTTTGTGTAAGTAACCTATAAAAGGAAAACCAATATCTTCAATAAACAAGAATACCTAATATAACTTGAAGATATTAGTTGAATATCATAAAGACATTAGCATGACTAACTTATAGCCAGTACAAACTCAAACTTAAGCAAATGCCAATTTTCTTTATAGAATCGAAGAACCCAAAACATGCAATGGATAACATACTAATAACATAAGTTCTTGTGACATCAGTCACTAAGACAAAAACTTTATTGATGAGCTCACTTGAGCTTCAATCGAAGCTTGAGAAAGAAGAAAAGCTGATGAAATAGAAATGAGAGAGGAGAAAAATAACTTTTGTATTATTGAATGAATGTGAGTAAGAGTACAAGACTAACTAATTTATCCAAAAATAACTAACTAACTAACTAAATCTCTAACCATGCATAGTTGTTAACATCATAGCCAACTTTCAAAGTAATGCAATATGGTTGATCCTTGTCATGTTCTTGGTGAGCTCATCAACTAATTGGTCATGGTTGAGACATTGAATATTAATGATCCAATCTTGCAAGTTGTTCCATACAAATTGACAACCTACCTCTATATGTTTCATATGTTCATGGAATATAGGCTTCCCGTGTATATGAACTACTACTTGACTTTAACAATACAAAAATGTAGGATTAGTTGATGATAAGTGTGGTACAAAGAATGAAGACAAGTGACTAGTTGGCACGGGTAATTGCTTTAGTGGTTGGAAAAGTCTTCATATGAAAAGTGATTGTCCCATCTTAAGAGATCAAGGGAGGGAGAACAAACAAGCACAAGCAAGTTGTTCTAATGATGATTCTCCAAAGAAGAATTATTTCTATGCTCTCCAATCTCGATTTGATCAAGAGTTACCTCAAGATGTTGTTACCGGTATGTTGAAAGTATTTTCAATTAATGTTTATACATTGTCAGCCCCGATGCAACTTTGTCTTTTGTAACTCCTTTAGTGGCTATAAAATTTGATGTACTCACCGATGTGTAGATGAACCTTTTTTGGTTTCTACCTTAGTTGGAGACTCGGTGTTAGATAAGAGAGTCTATAGGAGTTGTCCTATTTCATCATCTCATAGAGTCACGGTGGTTGATTTGGTAGAAATAGTCAGGCTTGATTTCGATGTAATGTTGGGCATGGATTGGTTGTATCCATGTAATGCCTCCATTAATTGTAGAACTCGGGTAATTAGATTAATATTCCCAAACAAATCCATTATATATTGGAAAGGGTGAAACATTATTCCTAGAGGTCAATTTCTATAATAGATAAAAGACAGAAAGATGATTGCAAATGGGTGCATGTATCACATTGTTAGGGTAAAAGATTTTGAACTGAAGTCCCTCCATTGGAGTCGGTCCCCTTAGTGTGGAAATCTTATGAAGTCTTTCTTAATGACTTTCTTGGTATTCCTGCCAAATGACAAATAGATTTTGACATTGATCTTATGCTAGATACTGACCCTATATATATCCCTCCTTTTCGGATAGCTCCAACTGAATAGAAGGAATTGAAAGTTCAACTTAAGGATTTGCTAGACAAGGGTTTTATTCAGCTAAACATATCTTCGGGGGGTGTTCTGGTGTTGTTTGTGAAAAATAAAGATGGGTACTTAAGAATGTGTATTGACTATCGCAAATTGAATAAGATCACTATAAATAATAAGTATCCTCTTCCGAGAATTGATGACTTGTTCGATAAATTTCTAAGGAAAATAACTTTTCAAACATTGATCTTCGTTCATGCTGCCATCAAAGTAGTGTGAGACAGAATGGCATTCCTAAAATGGATTTTCGAACTACGTATGGGAACTATTGTCCCTTGTGATGTTCTTTGGAAAGGCTAATGCCACAACAACATTCATGGACCTTATGAATAGATTGTTTTGAAAATTTCTAGAAATGTTCTTCTTTGTGTTTATCGATGATATCTTGGTACATTCAAGAAGTGAGGATGATCACATGAAGCATTTCAGAATTGAATCAAAAACCCTAAAATATCACAAAGTGTTTGCAAATTTCAATAAGTCTGCATTTTGGTTGAAATCGTTGGCATTCCTAGGTTCACATAGTGTCAAGAAAGGGTATTGAGGTTGATCCAAAAAAGAAAGACTCCTTCAAAAATTTTTGTAGAACATTATCACCAACAAATATTAAAATTTACTTGGTCTTAGTCGACTATTATAGGAGATTTGTCTAGGATTCTTCTCTATAGCTTCTCCTTTGATATCCCTAACCAAAAAGAAAGCTAAATTTGAGTGGACGGAAGCTTGTGAGAAAGGCTTTAAGGATTGAAGAAAAATCTTACCTCCACTCCGATGTTGATTTAACAAAGGGAAATGAACAGTTTGTCGTGTATTCTGACTCATCCCTAGTAGGTTTGGGTTGTTTTCTCATGAAACGTGGTAATATGATATCTTATGTCTCATGGCTACTCAATTTGCATGATAATAATAATTCGACACATGATCTTGAGCTAGCGGAACTACATTCGCTTCATCCACGTCGTGGACTTGTCGCTTTTGGACTTCTTGTTTGGCCCATTTTTTGAGGTAGTCCTAGAAATATAACATCAAGTCATTAGTTGTCAAACTCGGAATCTGGAAGGTCAACTTTGTGAACCCTTTCACATAGTACCGAATAGAGGAATTTTGTTTTAACCACCTCAAGTTCCAATGATCCTCATGGACAATGTTATGTTGATATGACTATCACTTAAGCTCCTCGTTGGCTTGATTGCATTAATCAATAACACAAACCCCCTGTTCATGTCTGACTTTTTCCTCCGCCACCATAGCATCGCTATATCGGTCCAATATATGGAAGCCGTTCGGATTTTGGCAGCCTCACTGTGCATATTATCATGTTCGAAGTAGGCATCCATTATCCACAAAAAGGTCTCAACATCTTGAGTAATCCTTTCATCACGAAATTCTTTGGGTTTGGAAACCTCAATACATGTATCATGTGTAGTCACATGATAAGCAACCCCCGCCTCGGCAGTCTCATCAACCTGCTGTTTCAATTCTTCAAACTCTCTATGATGAGAAGAGAGAGCTTCAGTGAGCTCAAGTTTGAGGTTGTTCAAACCTTCTTTGTGAACTTTCTCAAGTTCAACAAGATTGTTCTTCACGTCATCCAAATCTTCAAGAGCTACAGATTCCAAGAGAACTGACATCCACATTTGCGCCTGGCCCACATGGCTTGACACCCACATGTGCGCCTGCCCTTAACCGCCCTAACCAAATTCTTGCACATGTGTTGCTGCTCAATTCTTGTTGTACCAAGGATCCTCACTATATCCTTGGGCAGTACTTACTCTACATGATCATTTTAAATAATCATGTTCTATGGTACCTAGGCTTGACACTTGGATGCCTCATACCTAATTATGGAATCTAAGGAATGAAAATTTTATTAGCTTAGGGTATTCATTGAAGTTACAATTCCACACAATCTTGAATTGGGGCATTTGAACAGCAAAGTGTATCTTAATACATAGAAATTGGCTAACACCCTTAAGCCAATATTCTCTAATATGCCCAATATTACGCAATATTGGGAATTGGGAAGCCTATGTACCCCAATACCCATTCTTAAAAATAAATATACTCTTCACTAGACGAGTACATTTTCTGGAATTTTACATATTTAGTGACATATTGTTCTCGTTTTGTATTTGTAATAGCTTTGTACTCTTATTTTCATTATATCCCTGATTGCTGATTGATTCCAAGTTTCTGGATGGTTCCTTGTATTACATTTATGTTGATTACTCTTTCTTAGATTGGTTACAAGTTTTATGCTTCTTTTTGTTGACTTTCACTTGGTAGACCATTGCCTATGAGTCCAAGTTAAGGGTTAGGCTTACCTACTGGCTAGTGTCGTAGGTTTCATCATGACCTAATAAATAGGGTCGTGAAAGGAAGGATGGAGATATGCTAATAACTTATGTTTTGAATTCTTATGCTTGTGTTGAACGCCATTACGAGCAATAAAGGGAAGACTCCTTGTTTGTAAAAATAGAATTAATGATCTAAACTTCGTTACTCATTCTTTTGGTACTTTTTTCTAAGCCATTTAATTATATATTCCTCCTTTGGTTATAAAACATACATCTCGCTGATCAAATGCTTTCATCATTTCTATCAGACACTTTGGTAGAATTTCAAAAAACACTGTAAAAAATATTTTTTTTTCAGTTCATTTTGATCAGTTTTTCCCTTCTTTTTTCAAAACCACTTGTCAGGAAAGCACATGAATGAGAATCCAGATTAGATAAAGGTCGTGAAAATAGTGTTTCTTTTAGAATTGAATCCAAACAATATGTTAGAATACTAGTCTTGTTTTGGATTATCAGAGAGAAAGAAACATGGAATATGTTGTGAACCAAAATGGCAACATGAGAATCTACTCATCCATTTAAGATTATTGAGTATATGGAAATGTTGAGAAGTTCTTTTTGGGACCCTGTCCCAATTACATATTAGTAAACTAAGTCTTGGAGTTAACACAAAAGAGTTACACATTGGAGAAATAAGTTTGTTCCTCTCTTCTTCTTCTAGTTTCTAAAAGCTTTTCATTCCAATTCTTATCTCTATTTTAGTTACTGATTATTTTAATATTTTCATTGTAAATAAGTTGTTTGAGTATTGTTATTACGATTCTATAGTTCTAATCACATTCCAATATATATATTAATATATTGAGGAATTTGGATGAATTATCATTTTGATTGGATAGAAATTTAATGTGGCAAATGATCATTGGCTAATGACATAAGAATGAAAAATTGCAATGTATATCATATCAATACAATTATTTCAATAGAGGTGAAGTGTCTCTATCATTGAATAAATCTTCAGCATCCCCTGATCAGGAAGCTAGCCATCAGTGTCATGCTGAGGAGAATTCTGATTCACACTCTCTTTTTCATGCCATTAAGCGTGACATGTCTATATGTTGTATCATTCTTTTATCTATGTAAGCTTATAGTGCCATGGAATCTTGAATCATATATTTCTCTCATTAATGAAGAGCAAATAACTTTACAAATTGCGGCTACAAAATGTTGTGATTGAGCATTACGTTTATTTCTCCTATCGGATTCTTGAATGGGTGTTTTCAACCCCAACACTATCGTTGGATGCATTTTACAACTATAAATACATGTGAATGATTTATTTTCTCTTGCCAACTAGATGAAATGTTTTATATCATAAGAGGCATTGGAGGAGCTAAAGGGAGGGAGAGGAGCGAAAGGGAAAAGGAAGAGAAAGAGTTTGCTAGTGGTCTTTGCCGGAGATGGGGTGGAGCATCGGTAGAAACAAGAGACACATCCAAAGGGAACGAGGACAGAGAGGGTGAAACGCAATTGTTTATCACCTTAGATGGGGATTAGTAGGGTGTTCCAGTGTGGAGCTTCATCAAAGTGAAAGTGGAGCGGCGGCGTAGGAGAGTAAGAGACAAAGGGAAGCGGGCGGTGCTTTTCTTTTGGGAAGAAGAAGCGTGTATTGATTTGAGGACGTGTTGTTAGGGTTATAAAAATGGAAAAAGAGTAGGATTTTATCACCGTAGGATTGAGAAGGCTCAACTTAATTTGGATCAAAATAGATCAAAATTGACAAGTTCTTGTGTAGGATTTGACTTCAAATTAAATAAAGAATTCTAGGATTGAAATAAATTTGAAAGAATAGGTTATGATTTAAATAAGTTGGAGGAAGATTAAAAAGATTGCTATTTAATTAATAAGATATGCTACACATTTTTAAATAAATGAATATAAATTTTCACATAAATAAATACATTTTCCACCTGAATAGACAACTATGCTTTGAAAAACAAAATAATTATTTTAAATTTAGCAATCGATAAATTTAATAATAATAATTTTGTAAATATGAATTACTAAAGCATATATAATATTTATATATAATTGTGAGCATATAACTGAAAAGATAAGTTTTAAAATATATTAATCGAATAGACATATAGAGATGGGTTATAACTCTGTCAAAATGGGTGTAAACTAGCGAAAGCAGACATAAACCAGTGAATCTACTGAATGCCATGATCTCATCCTAGTTTTCGAACTCTAACATGCTCTGTAAGACTCCAAATTTAAAGTGAGAACCCAAACTATGATCTACATGGAGTAGAAGTGTAGTATGAGTGCCAAAAATGGTACTCATGGTCGACTAAGATCAAAGATAAGACAAGTGTAAGAAAAAAGTAATAAGGAAAGTGTAGCATATATACTAAACATGAGATTACATAAAATACAAGCAATAAGGAGCATAAATAGGACACAAAACAATAAGGAACCAAGTCAAGAACATACATGGAATTCAAGCCGACAACCTAATCAGAATCAAACTAAGATACAAAGTCAACTACCCCTGGTCAGGAGGATTAACAGCCAAAATTCTAGAGAAAAATTCTATCAGCTAATCGATCAATAACAGCAGAGAACATAATATAATCAAACAATAACCTAGTCAGACTCCCATAAGCCTGGAAGCTAAAAACAATAGGCATAACTTCCCCCATATACTTAAGGGTGCAATAAAAAACAAGGATATTGGTGTAAAGCAATGTATACGAATGCAGAGTATGCAGTAGGACCATTAGTAACCAAGTGTAAACACCTACCTCCATCTTGTGAGACTCACGGCTAGATGGGCTCAAAGTGGAAATGGGAAGTTTGTGTACATTGCTTGGGCCTGAATCCGGGTCGGGCAATTTATCGACTACCTAATTAAGAAGACCAGAACTTTAATATGCAAATAGTAGGGATCAACTCTATAGAGAAATAAGAATAGCAAAAATCATGAATTAAAGAACGTCAACGCGTCCGCTAATCACTTTAAAACTAAGCATATCCCAGATGTGTGTGGTGTCTCAAGAAGAAAAAAGAGCATGTTAACGATGACTCATAAGTCTCAAACTCAATAAATCTAGTGATGCAACTGCTACGATTCCCATTAAAGCTTGTTTAGAATAAAAGTCAAGTGAAAATATTATTTCTCTATGAACAAAAATTTATAAGCCAAGATCATGCCATAAAATACGTGATGGTGAACAACATATGCAATACATGTCATCACCAACATTGTAATAAGGCACTTGCAATCAAATAAAAATAATTCTAATCAAACCATGTTATCAAGTAAGAAAGTACTTACTTGTCATCCAAATAGTCCTCAACATGACCCCGGGCCAAAATTAAAGTCAAAGATCAAAAGATCATAACTAGCCTACAACTAAAAACAAGCAAAGTGACCAGAAAAGTCTGAATATATAAAGGGGGAGAAAAACTCAACCGACGATGCCTTACCCCAATCATACTTCTCCTATCAATAACTAAGCACATCTAGTACTAACGTATGGCTACGATGAGCCACCATGGTGTTAAGCACCAATACAAGATGAACAACCCAATAAAAGCCCTATAGGGAACATATCACAACCACAAGGGCAATAAAATACTCTTTAGGGCATCAAATTCTCCAACATAGCCTAAGCCCATAAGAATCAAACCTAACAAGGATACATATTCAAATATACACAATAAATGAGGATGAAATATTAAACAAAGGATAAGGGGAAGCTCCAAAGTGAAAAGTTAAATTACCATATTGTTCTTTTACTAATTTGATTAATTATTTAATTAAATATAAACATTTTAATTACATAATGGTAGAATTTAAGTCTTTAAGTCCTTAAATAATTAAAATTATTATAATCATGATTTATGAGTACCTTGATATTGATTTTAGTTATGCTCATAATTCTCATAATGGAAGAATTTGAAAAGTTGTGATAGATAAAACAATGTATATATTGTCATCATTATATCATATCATATAATATAATATCATTCATATATTATTATTAAAAGTGGAAAAGTACAAAGTTCAAATTTAGATTACTATTTTACCCCTACATTCAATCATTATATTATAAAATATTTAATTAATTAACTATTAAATAGATAATCATATTGTAATATACTAAATCCTAAAACATAGAACGTATTTAATTAAATTACCATAATTTGTTCTTTTAAAAAACAATGCACTAATTTTCTTAGTTACTCTCAAAAGTTTAAGAGTATTAAGGGTTACTTTATATGGTTCAATTACATGGATTAGATTCAAAAGCAGGTGTAATGTATTCTTTCAAAATCAATGCATTGATTCTCGTAATTAATTTTAAAAAAATAAATAAGTAATTTGAAAAGTTACCTTTCATGTATAATTATTGATATGCTCAAATTACACCTCCCTAAATAAGCATGAACAATCGTTATCAAGTAAAGAACCAAACTGGTAGGTCGGGGTCAATCCCACGAGGAATATGGTTTAGACTTAACTTTAACCCACAACTATATTATCTTAGTCAAAGTATTTCCGAAACAAGTAAGTACAAAGAGGGGGGGGGGGGGAATTTTTGAAACAAATTCCTAAGATTATGTAATTATCAAGTAAGCAAGAGTTAACCTTGGTAATTATCAAGATGAGAAAGTAACTAGGGTGTATGTGTTCCCACAAGTTCATAACGCGATAATACTAGTAATAGAAATCCTATCCTAGTTTATTTCATGCAAAGTGATAAGTTATGTATCTTTACATCCTTGGTCCGACATCTAGAGAATTTCACCCTGCACCTTGTTCTAATTATGTGTGTATAATTTACTAACCCTTACCTTTACGTCATATTAGGCATCACATTGATGTATGACTTAGTTTTCACCCTCGCACCAATCGACACTAGACTATTATATAGTATTACATTAAATCTATGTTTAATTTTTTTCTTATTAACTACATCCTTGTTCCGGCAAGTAGCAACAAGGCAAGTTTTAACATTTACAATCGCGAAATAGACTTCTAACGAAGAAAATTATCAATGCATGCAAAACACTATTCGAAGATTGCTTAATTACTATTTATATGTTGTTAATCACTCATAAGTCCAAAACCCTAGTATGCATAAAGGACCAAAGATCCGGAATGTAAAAAGTGTAGAATGAGAAGCAAGATAACTAATAACTGACAAATAGAATCCTAAATCACATGCAATCTATATTATACATTATCTAAAAAGCCCAATCAAGAAAATAAATTGAAGCCTACATCAAAGGCTTCATGCGCGCTTGAAATCATTACAAAATGACTAATCCATTTCTGAAATGCCTCTAAATATAGTCACACTATCAATTTATTGACCAAAACACGATTGCATATGTTTAGACACTAGATTCTCAGTAAATGGAAATGGAACCAAACTTGAGCGAAATGGGAATGTGGTACCTATATTGAAAATATAAAATTGATTCCTTCAAACGGTCCTAAATATTACAAGGAACTTGTGCCCTGAAAATGGACTCAAATTCGACCATGGAAATGGGCAAAAACAACACATGCAATAAAACTACCATAAAACCTCAAGGATCATGCTTAGCAGCCCTTTCGGGTAGAAGTTTCCTCGGAATGATGACTTCCAAGATTCCCCAATTTCTCAATCATGTATCCACGCAAAAATCCGAACTAGCACAACTAAAATAATCTCAATACAAGCTCTATATCTCATGAAATTGCATTTTGAAAATGCGGGGCGAATTTAAATTTTTTAGATTTAAATAGAAGCAATCTGGTCACCAAAAGTCAAATCTGGACCTAAAAGCCTAAATTTTTGTAGCTAAACATCTGCACCAGCAATACCACACTTTGCTATTTTTTTAAAATCTCTGAACGAACCCTTAATATTAATTTAGGACCTAATTAACCAGATATGATGCCACACTAAATTCAGCAATCCAAACTTAATGAGGTCATTTAAACTTCTAACCAAGGTCATCTTAATGAAAAGTGAGTCGCACACTCAAGCTCCATTGTAATCCAAAATCAAGAAAGAGGCTTTAAACAAAATTGGAAACATTGGGATTCGTTTGAAAGGTTGTTCTTAACCAAACTCTACCTGCCAGAGCTAAGCGTTGAAATAATTCTCATGTAATCATGGTTATGAATAATGTTAAATGAAGTCAAACTTTGGCTTAAGATTCAATATTAAAATGCCTAACGACACAAACCTGCGCAAAAAGCGCTGAGCCCCAAACCAACCATGCTCTAAGCTTAAAATGGCCCTTTGGGAGGTGATTAAAACGTTAATATTGCATATCCAGACAATGTTCTTGAAATTTTATCAAAGTCAACCATTCATGTTTTAGCGGGTCAAAAATATGGGAACTTACATAAAACACAAAAGAACAATCCGACAACTAAAATATCACTCCCAGTAAGTCATAAATAACTTAACATTTCTAAAAAAATCTCTAAATGCCAAAAATATATGAAAATGGAAGAAATGTGTTAATTAAATTACGCTTTAAAACCACATTCTTCATTCTTTTTTTCTGTAATGTGTTGATTAAATTCAAAAGTTCATTTGATTTTCATAAAAAAATCACCAATGGCATTGTCTTTTGATCATTATACATGACATCAAAATTTATCTCCTTTTAACTCTTTACTCACTTGTACATTATTCTAACCACATTCTATGTGTCTTTCAATTACATCGTACCTTTTCAAACAAAAAAAAACTAGCCTTCTCCACAAATATTTTTCTATGTTTTCAATTTTTTACTACAACATTCCATAAAGTCATTGCGTCAACACTAGTTGATAATGGATATTATACATTGAAGTCTATCAAAACTAACTACATTTCTCAACAAAGAAACCTTCATATATAACATGTGGATTTCATGTAGTCAAGATTTTGTATGATTTTATATATAGTTGTGGTATCATTTTGAATCACTTAAGAAGTTTGATATAATTCTTATTGTGGAGGCACAACAAAGAGGACATAGAACGTAATCAGTGGATTAATTAGGGGTTTGAAAAAGTCGTACCAAAAAAATGTTATTGGCTTATTGTTATTGTGTTAATGAGTTTTTAATGATTTTATAAAAAGTTACCGAGTTACCAATTTAATTTTGATTTTTAATATTAGATAAATTGTTGACCCATTAAGTTTGTTCTAATTTACTCCTTTACCTTTATATAAATATAAAATATTGATATTTTTACCTTACTAATTACTATATTTGCCTTTATCCTTCAATTAACATTATTGTCCTAATTTTTATTATTTGTGTTGCACTTATATTGTTCTTGTTATCTTACATACTAATGTTTCTGTTTTATGTGGCACAAAATTATTGTAGAAATCGTATATCTATTTTATGAGCATTTTCTTATTAGTTAATTGAAATTCTAACCACTAAATAAAAAATTGATAAACCAAAAATAACAATAAAAAATATTGTATTAGTTAAGAATATTTAAAAACTAATAACCAATAATATATAAATTGAACCAAACCGATCTATGTACACCCTTATATTATGCAAAAAGTGACTAAAGATTTGAAGTGAATGATTCTAGACAACAACTATTTGTATTAGTTTTAGTTAGTTTTGTGTAAGAAACCTATAAAATGAAAATCAATATCTTCAATAAACAAGAATACCAAATATAACTTGAAGATATTAGTTAAATATCATAAAGATAAAAGCATGACTAACTTATAGCCAGTACAAACTCAAACTTAAGCAAATGCCAATTTACTTTATAGAATCCAAGAACCCAAAACATGCAATGGATCACATAGTAATAACATAAGTTCTTGTTCCATCAGTCACTATGACAAAAACATCATTGATGAGATCACTTGAGCTTCAATCGAAGCTTGAGAAAGAAAAAAAGCTGAAGAAATAGAAACGAGAAAGGAGAAAAATAACTTTTGTATTATTCAATGAAAGTGAGTAAAAGTACAATACTAACTAATTTTTTGTACAAAACTAACTAACTAACTAAATCTCAAACCATGCATAGTTGTTAACATCATAGCCAACTTTCAGAGTATTGCAATATGGTTGATCCTTGTCAAGTACTTGGTGAGCGCATCAACTAATTGTTCATGGTTGAGACATCATATTGAATATTAATGATCCAATCTTGCAAGTTGTTCCTTACAAATTGACAACCCACCTCTATATGTTTCATATGTTCATGGAATATAGGCTTCCCGGCTATATGAACTACTACTTGACTTTAACAATACAAAAATGTTGGATTAGTTGATGATAAGTGTGGTACAAAGAATGAAGACAAGTGACTAGTTGGCACGTGTTATTGCATTAGTGGTTGGAAAAGTCTTCATGTGAAAAGTGATTGTCCCATCTTAAGAGCTCATGGGAGGGAGAACAAACAAGCACAAGCAAGTGGTTCTAATGATGATGCTCCAAAGAAGAATCATTTCTAAGCTCTCTAATCTTGATTTGATCAAGAGATACCTCCAGATGTTGTTACCGGTATGTTGAAAGTATTTTCAACTAATGATTACAAATTGTTAGCCCCGATGCAACTTTGTCTTTTGTAACTCCTTTAGTGGCTATGGAATTGGATGTACTCACCGATGTGTAGATGAACTTTTTTTGCTTTCTACCTCAGTTAGTGATGCGGTAATAGATAAGAGAGTCTATAGGAGTGAAACGTTATTCCTAGAGGTCAATTTCTATAATACATAAAAGATAGAAAGATGATTGCAATGGGGTGCATGTATCACATTGTTAGGGTAAAAGATTTTGAACCGAGGTCCCTCCAATTGAGTCGGTCCCCCTTGTGAGGAAATTTTGTGAAGTCTTTCTTAATGACTTTCTTGATATTTCTCCCAAATGACAAATAGATTTTGACATTGATCTTATGCTGGATACTGACCCTATATCTATCCCTCCTTGTGGGATAGCTCCAATCAGGAATTGAAAGATCAACTTAAGGATTTGCTAGACAAGGGTTTCATTCAGCCAAACATATCTTTGTGGGGTGTTATGGTATTGTTTGTGAAAAATAAAGATGGGTACTTAAGAATGTGCATTGAGTATCGCCAATTGAATAAGATCACTATAAATAATAAGTATCCTCTTCCGAGAATTGATGACTTGTTAGATAAATTTCAAAGGAAAATAACTTTTCAAACATCAACCTTCGTTCATGCTTCCATCAAAGTAGTGTGAGAGAGATTGAAATTCAAAAAATGGATTTTTGAACTACGTATGGGAACTATAAGTCCCTTGTGATGTCCTTTTGACAAGCTAATGCCATGATGACATTCATGGACCTTATGAATAGAGTGTTTTGGAAATTTCTAGAAATGTTCTTCATTGTGTTTAACGATGATATCTTGGTACATTCTAGAAGTGAGGATGATCACATGAAGCATTTGAGAATTGAATAAAAAACCCCAAAATATCACCAAGTGTTCTCAAATTTCAATAAGTCTACATTTTGGTTGAAATCGTTGACATTCCTAGGTCACATAGTGTAAAGAAAGGGTATAGAGGTTGATCCAAAAAAGACAGACTCCTTCAAGAATTTTTGTAGAACATTATCACCAACAAATATTAAAACTTTTTTGAGCTTAGTCGACTATTATAGGAGATTTGATAAGGATTCTCCTCTATTGCTTCTCCTTTGATAGCCCGAACCAAAAAGAAAGCTAACTTTGAGTGGAAGGAAGCTTGTGAGAAATGCTTTAAAGGATTTAAGAAAAAGCTTACCTCTTCTCCGATGTTGACTTTACAAAGGGAAATGAAAAGTTTGTCGTGTATTCTGACTCATCCCTAGTAGGTTTGGGTTGTTTTCTCATGAAACATGGTAATATGATATCTTATGCCTCAAGGCAACTCAATTTCCATGATAATAATAATTCGACACATGATCTTGAGCTAGCGGAACTACAATTGCTTTATCCACGTCGTGGACTTGCCGCCTTTGGACTTCTTGTTTTGCCCATTTATAGAGGCAATCCAAGAAATATAACATCAAGTCATTACTTGTTATACTCAAAATCTAGAGGGGCAACTTTGTGAACTCTTTCACATAGTACCGAATAGAAGAAGTTTGTTTTAACTACCTCGGCTTCCGATGAGCCTCATGGACAATTTTATGTGGATATGACTATCACTTAAGCTCCTCGTTGAACTGCTCTCAATCATCATTAAGACTAACCCCCCTGTCCATCTCAGACTTTTTCCTCCGCCACCACAACATCGTTGTATCGGTCCAATACATGGCAGCCGTTCGGATTTTGGCAGCCTCAGTGTGCATATAAACATGTTCAAAGTAGGGATCCATTTGCCACAAAAAGTTCTCAACATCTTGAGTAATCCTTTCATCACGAAATTCTTTGGGTTTGGACACCTAATACATGTATCATGTGCAGTCACGGGAGAATCAACCCCCGCCTCTACAGTCTCATCAACCTGCCATTCCGTGTCTTCAAACTCTCTATGTTGAGAAGAGAGAGCTTCAGTGAGTTCAAGTTTGAGGTTGGTCAAACCTTCTTTGTGAACTTTCTCAAGTTCAACAAGATTGTTCTTCACGTCATCCAAACCTTCAAGAGCTACAGATTCCAAGAGAATTGTCACCCACATAATTTGACACCCA
The DNA here is from genome assembly GCF_036512215.1 of Solanum lycopersicum. Classification (NCBI taxonomy): domain Eukaryota; kingdom Viridiplantae; phylum Streptophyta; class Magnoliopsida; order Solanales; family Solanaceae; genus Solanum; species Solanum lycopersicum. The sequence goes on along the minus strand of NC_090801.1, from coordinate 40,046,613 downwards.
CATGTGCTCCTGACCCACATGGCTTGACACCCACATGTGCTCCTGACCCACATGGCTTGACACCCACATGTGCTCCTGACCCACATGGATTGAAACCCACATGTGCGCCTGCCCCTAACCGCTCTAACCAAATTCTTGCACATGTGCTTGCACATGGGTTGCACATGTGTTTGCTGCTCATTTCTTGTTGTCCTAAGGATCCTCACTATATCCTTGGCCACTGCTTACTCTACATGTTCATTTTAAATAATCATGTTCGATGGTACCTAGGCTTGACATTTGGATGACTCATACCTAATTGTGGAATCTAAGGAATGAAAATTTTATTAGCTTAGGGTCTTCATTGAGGTTACAATTCCTAAACAGGCTTGAATTGGGGCATTTGAACAGCAAAGTATATCTGAATACATAGAAATTGGCTAACATCCTTAAGCCAATATTCTCTAATATGCACAATATTACGCAATATTAAGCATTGGGATGTCTATGTACCCAAATACCCATTCTTAAAAATAAATAGACTCTTCACTAGATGAGTGCATTTTCAGGAATTTTACATATTTAGTGACATATTGTTCTCGTTTTGTATTTGTAATAGCTTTGTACTCTTATTTTCATTATATCCCTGATTGCTGATTGATTCCATGTTTTGGGATGCTTCCTTGTATTACATTTATGTTGATTACTCTTTCTTAGCTTGGTTACAATTTTTATGCTTCTTTTTGTTGACTTTCCCTTGGTAGACCATTTCCTATGACTTTAAGTTTAGGGTTAGGCTTACCTACTGGTTGGTGTCGTAGGTTTCATCATGACCTAATAAATAGGGTCGTGAAAGGAAGGATAAGTTATGTTTTGAATTCTTATGCTTGTGTTGAATGCCATTAAGAGCAATAAAGGGAAGACTACTTGTTTGTAAAAATAGAATTAACGATCTAAACTTCGTTACTTATTCTTTTGACACTTTTTTCTAAACCATTTAATTATATCTTCCTCCTTTGTTTATAAAACATACATCTCGCTGATCAAATGCTTTCATAATTTTTATCAGACACTTTGGTAGAATTTCAAAAAACACAATAGAAAATAATTTTTTCAGTTCATTTTGATCAGTTTTCCCCTTCTTTTTTCAAATCCACTTGTCAGGAAAGCACATGAATGAGAATCCTGATTAGATAAAGGTCGTGAAAATAGTGTTTCTATTAGGATTGAATCCAAACGATATGTTAGAATACTAGTCTTGTTTTGGATTATCAGAGAGAAAGAAACATGAATTATGTTGTGAACCAAATTGGAAAAAAAGGAATCTAGTCATCCATTTAAGATTATTGAGTATATTGAAATGTTGAGAAGTTCTATTTGGGACCCAGTCCCAATTATAAATAAGTAAAATAAGTCTCCTAGTTAATACAAAAGAGTTACACATTGGAGAAATGTGTTTGTTCCTCTCTTCTTCTTCTAGTGTCTAAAAGCTTTTCATTCCAATTCTTATCTCTATCTTAGTTACTTATTATTTCAATATTTCCATTGTAAATAAGTTGTTTGAGTATTGTTAGTAGTATTCTATAGTTCTAATCAAATTCCAATATACTTATTAATATATTGAGGAATTTGGGTGAATTATAATTTTGATAGGATAGAAATTCAATGTGGCAAATAATCATTGACTAATGACATAAGAATGAAAAATTGCAATGTATATAATATCAATACAATTCTCTCAATAGAGGTGAAGTGTCTCAATCATTGAATAACTCTTATCTTGTTGAAATTATAATTCACCCAAATTCCTCCCTATATTAAAAAAAATATTGGTATGTCATTACAACTTTAGAATCATGATTGCAATACTCAAAAAATAATGGAAATAATGAAATAATAAGTAACAAAGATAGAGATAAGAATTGGGATTAAAACTTTTAGACTTTTGAAGAACAAGAGAGGAGCAAACATTTTTCTTCAACATGAATAATTCTTTTGTGTTAACTCCAATACCTATTTAACCAATTGATAATTGGGTATGTATCCCAAACAAAACACTCCAACATTTTAATCTGCCCAATTATCTTAAGTGGACAGTCTCATGCGCCCCTCCAACATTAGGCCCTCATGTAGTCAATTTAGCTCACAATATACTTCATGAATCTAATTAGAGTTGTCAATATGGGTTGGCCAACCTCATCTGGGCTAACTCATACACAGTTTGAAATTTGACGGGGCAGGCCATGCTAGACCATTTATTGTGTGGGCTAGAAAATGGTTGGCCCAACCCAAAAATGTGGGCTACATGCTTTGCTGAAACAATTCTCTTTTTTTAAAATTTAAATTATAATTTGAAAATATTATCATAAATAACGACAAAACAATCACACAGTGTTAACGTTACTACTTGTTAATCAAATACTCAATAAAATTATCTTTATAATACTTATTAAGATTGATTTCAAGTAAAAGCATAAATATCTAAATATAAATATTAATCTAATTATTTTCTAATGATCATAATAAAACACAAAATATATGACAATATTCCATAGGGTATGGCCTATGATGTGATTCGTTAGAAATATATTGGGAATTTTTATTTTACGTAGTAGATCTTTTATAAAAACAATTTGTATTTAAATTATAATATTCCAAACTTAACAAGATTTTGAGTTTATACTCTTGTTAATTTTAATACTTTTTTATATTTTTATTTTTTAATTAATTTTTTTTGGCCCACCGACTGGCCCTTATCCATATTTCTCAAGGCCAAAAAGTTGGCACACTTATTGAGGTCGGGCAAAAAAATTCCTTTTCTCAAATGGTTTCCGAAAATTGTAGCCTAACCCTATCAAATTACGAGTTAGGCTAGCCCATCCCAACAAGCCTATACCATATTTACAACTGTAGCTCTAATGATCCCATGATACCAAATAAGATTTGCCTTCTAACATGTCGTTTCGATTCAATCCTAAAAGATATACCATGTGGCTTTTCTCTAATGTAAATTCTTAACAATTTGCTTTTCCTCACACAAGGATTTAAAAATTTAAAGGAAATGCTTTCCGAATGAACTAAAAAGACAAATATATTCTACTATATTATTGAAATTCTACCAAAGGAGCTTGTTAGAATTATGAAAGCAGATGATATCTGAGATGCAAGTCGTATAATCAAAGGAGGAAAGATATTTAAATGCCTTAGAAAGGGCCAAAAGAGTAAGTTAGACAATCTAGATCATTATTCTTTCTTTGTGATTTTTACAAAGAAGTAGTATTCCCTTTATTTCTTTTAATAGAGTTGAATACAAGCGTCAACGGTCAAAACATTAGTTTATCATCACCTTGATGAGTGTTATTTTCACTAATCTGTAGACTTTTCGTTCAACAATTAATGTCCTCAATGCCTATTTATGTCTTATTTTGATGATTTGTTGGTGTTTTGCAGGTATAAAATCTAAAGGATAAGGCAAGGATGAATCTAAAAAAAAAGGATAAACATTGAAAATAGTGTAAACTCTAAGATTGTTATCTCCTAAAAGGGTGGATTGCCCAAAAAGTCATACCTCACCCAAAGTGATTATGTATGTTTGATCATATTTAAGGCAGCTTTGCAAGCTAAAGTGGAAACGTTAATTTACGGAACTTATTGGGCGAGTTTGATGTTCCATTGCCGAAAATGATAGACTTTTAAGTTAAATTGAAGGCTCAATGGGTGAACAAGATTGTAATCGCTCAGTCGTCGAATGTCAAAGGCCAAATCGATTGACTTCACCAACTGAGGTTCAAATAGCCTAAAGCTTCAAGCAAATGAAGGGCGATCTCAACAGAAAATGGTGATCCACTGAACGGAAACGTGAGCTTGATAAATGTTGCCGATCAGGTCGCGTATGGAATTTCTCACTAATCTTTTGGGAAACTATAAATAGTTCAAAGGATAGAGAAAATGGATCTTGAATTTGATCTTTTGAAGAATTCATCTATCAGATTTTTATTGAGTTTTTGAACTTTTTGCCCTTTCTCTTAGTTTAAGGGTTTTTGCGAAACTTTTCTAATTCATAATTGATTGTTGAGATTGAAGTGAATGCTGAAAATTATTTGTTTATCATCAACACATTAATTTCTACAACTTCGTTGGTATAATTTTTTTTTCTTATTATGATGTTGTGCTAAAACCCCAAATCTAAGGGTCTAATTATGGGGTTGGGTGTTTATTTAATTTTGTAGGTCGTGTATCTTGCTCTATTGTACTATTGTACACTTATGGATTCGAGTTATTTAGCATGAGATTAATTCATGGCTTAAGTTTGAAAACTTAATACTAGTTTAGATCTTTGATTGATGCTTGAAGAGATCAACTGAAATGGGTAGATAATTTGATGCATGGAATTTACTTTTGATTGTTGTAGTTTACCCGATGAAGAAATTTTGGTTCAATTCTAATTGTCATATCTTCTTGAAAGAGAGATTTTTGTAAGGTGTTAGTTTGATTTGTTTTTACATAGATGAGAGAGAATCCAGGTCTTACAACATATCGACTCCATAAAGGATAAGAACAAACCCTTACTCTACGGATAGTAGGAATTAACTCCATAAAGGACCACTAGTAGCCAAAATTATACCCAAAAGAAATCGAAGCACTGGCTAGTCATAAAATATGAGCACATACCACAAGCCTCTAATGTCCCAAGTAGAAAAGGAGCACGTCAACAACATTTCTTAAATATTAAAATTAATAAATCTAGTGATCCATGTAGTACATTCTTGTTAAATCCAATGTAGAATAAAAGTAGAGTGAAAACACTACTTCTCAATGTCAATGATGAGCCAATGCACGAGCTAGGATCGTACCAAAATACATGTGATAATGAAAACATAAGGCACTAGAAATAAAAAAATGTAAGTCCAATCAAATCATGATACCACGGGGAGAAGTACTAACATGGGACAAACCTGCGTCCAAACACAGCCTCGGGCCCAACAACAAAATGCAACATCAAAGAACCATAGCAAGCCTGTGAAGGTACCAAGCAAAGCTACTGAGTCAATCAAAGAGGGGGGGGGGGGAACTCAAGGGATGACACCTTACCACACTCGTACTACTCTAGTATATGACTAAGCACAACAAGTTCCAACCAATGTCTACGATGATCCACTAAAGTATAAAGAACCAACACAGGATAAACAACCCAATACAAGCCCTAGGGGAAGAAATTCTCATGAAATCTTCCCTCCTTGCCTTCAATTGCATCAAAAAATAACTTGTAAACTTTATGATAACCGTCTCTCATCAATTATTCATCTTATTTATTTTTTTTGGATTCTTGGATCTTCCGAGCCCTTCCTCATGCGGCAAATTCATTATACCAATGTTAGCGAATCAGATTCTTCAAAAGAAGAGTCTGCCGGGAAGCAAATCTAGTTTCCAAACAAGTTAGAATATTAGTGGAAGCTCTTCCTTTGACATAGGAATAACTAGCAAAAGAAGAGATTATGCTAAGATTCTGATTTATTTGGAAAATATATTTGCTGCCCCTACATACTCTTCTTTTGAAGAATCTGATTCGCTAACATTGGTATATTGTATTTGTGGCATGGCTTAGAGTAGAACATGAGTGGGTCTTCCTTGCCAACCTTCAATTCTAGAAGTAAGTACGTATAAGATGACCCTCCAACATACATCGCAGGGAAAGACCCCTCCAGTAGCGCACTTTATGGAGAAAGGCTTCCATCAGTAGGCACGTATTTACAAAACTTGGGATCTTTCATTCCTAAAGCATTTCCCTATAAACAAATTCTTTCTTCTCCTCTTTAAAGCCTGGATCTGGACTTCTTTTTCCCGACTTGAATCACAGTTTAATCACACTAATTCAGATCCTAACAATGGTAAGAGAGATAGGAGTAGGGACGGGGAACAAATGTCACCAACAACACTTGAAGTCTCGGATCTTTGAATAGACACAAAGTGATACTCTTCCTGCGCCCCAAGAGAGTATTTGTTCAAAGAGTTTGCAATGAATTTTTCCCCATATAAGGGATAAGGGAAAGAGAGATCCGAGACCCAAAAAGCCAATAAAAAGAATTTCCCTCTCCGTGTAGGTGACCAACTGAATTACATCCACCCTCTCACTTTGTTAAAGCTTCCTTTTTAGACCTCTCACGGGAAACGTTTAATTTAAATACATATGAGACTACAAAAGTAAATGAGACTTCATTCCCAAGAGCAATAAATGAAAGAGAAAATACCCATTTATTCATCTGAACCAAAAAAGAGCTAAGACAAGAAGTCACGAAGCTCTCTTCTTTATTAATGGTAGCAACTAGTTTGAGCTCAATGTCAGCAGAATTTCTAAGCACTATTATTTCCTTATCATTGGATAACTCTTTAAAAAAATAGAGTCAACCCATGCGCCTTTCGCGGGAAGAGAAAAAATTATTTCTCTGGATCCTGGTATGAATTCAAAAAAACATTTACCCATCGCCTTCTTCATCTGTAGAGCTTTCTCTTGTTCACAACAAAGAGAGAGGATTCGTTCAAGTAAGCTAATCACATAACCCTTTCTAGGGTAGCTGCACTATAAGATGTCATCACTCTCTTTTTCTCCCTGAATCCTTGAAGAAGAGCAAACAATTGATATTTCCTAGTCCTTTAAAACCAGTCTTTATAAACGTAGAAAAGACTTTGGCTACAATTCAATCTCGAAAGCCCGAACTTCATTAAAGGGGGCTGACTCTTTCACTTCTACATGAACCATGCGCTCCTTTTTCGATTCTTCTTCTATATAAGTGAATAGATCTTTGTGATTCAATCGATTTGATTCTCATTCTTACCCTCAGAAAACTCCCTTTAAGGACAGAATCACACCCCAACCTCGTTCTTTTGTATTATTTGTTTGTTGGAATAGATAATATACATATATGATCCGATGCATATGTTGGTAAGGACTACGTAGAGTTGAACATAGAATGCTTAGCTAAAATGGAAATGTAAAATGATCTCGGAAATACAATTTTCCTTTTCTTAAAAGAGAAGAAAACAAAATAGATACACTTTATGGATTATTGTTGATGTAATCATAAAAAGTGATTTTTTCAGGGCAGGATAAACTTTGATTTTTGACTAACACAACACCAACTCTTCAATAGATATCTTGCTAGAAATCCATCCTTTAAGGTACAGAAGCTGCATCTACTTTAAATGACAATTTCTCACCTTCAGCCTTTATACTATATTACATCAAATAGATGCGATGGTACAAATATTGGCCTAAACGAGCTTTTATGAATCATCTCAGCTCAAATTATGGTCCAATTTGAACCCATCCCAATAACGAACACCTTTCTACAGCAAGGTGAGGCTCTACTCTTCCCCTAGAATCCACTTCGGGTCGGAGGAACAACTAGTCAAAATTCTTGAGCAGCCGAGATAATGAACAATGAATATTTGAAACAATTCCTGCCTCACCCTTAGATGAGAGGGAAGGTCTATTTGACTCAAATTCTGGAACTTATCTTGAAATCTATACCAGTTAATGATGCGATGGGGGAAGTTTTTCTTTTTTCATCAATGCTGGCCTAGTCAAGGCTCATCTATGCCCAATCCCGATGGGCCTTCGATTTTCCCCTGCCCTATCTTTCTAATCCACTGTCTTCCCTAGTCCTTAAAAGCCCTAAAAATCCATCCTCAGAACCGCAATATCTATGAAGATGCCCTTCAACTACGAGATAGAGCTTTTATAGTTTCTCTGCTTCCAAACCCGAGGCTGGGTCACCCCCTTCAATTCAAACATCAGAAATAAGCTCCATACTGGAATTATCTGGTTGAGGAATCGGGTTTGGCGCTTGAATGAACCACTCTTCACCCGATGGATGAGAGTAGAATTGATTAACTGCACGAGTTATGTCATCCATGAGAAGATACCTAAAGTGTAAGGTGATCTTCAATGTCGTAGTTTTAGTATAGAAATGCGCTAGTAAACTATAGAGAAATCAGTGGAGATGAGAGAGATAAGAGTGTCAATAATTCTGTTAGGATGCTCAAAGAGTGCTTTCAAGAAGATGGAGAAGGAGAGAATGCACTTACAGCCTCTCTCATATTACCTGCCAAGAAATGACATAGATAGTAGAAAATCATTCCAATCAAGAAGGGGGGGGGGGGGGAAGACAAGGTACTCAATGGGGATAAGTGATCCATCCCCCTAGGTAGAAAAAGTAACAGATTGCTCACTTTTTGGAGGTCACGTCCATCCTTCTTGGGCATGGGGACGATGTTCAAAATCCAATAAGTATTATCTACTACCTTAATGAAATCAATATAATAGTAACAAGACAGATGAAGAGAGGATAACGTAGACAAGAATCAACCTCTTCTCGATGAGGTTTTGATCCATCACAGAATCCAAAAAGTAGTTTTGCAGTGAGATGGTCTCGGCTTTTTGTTATAAAAATCAGGTGATCACTTTATCCAATATTGTAAGTGTAAGCAATGTCTTGGTGATAATTAGTCAGGTAGAAGAGAGTCCCAGCAAGCTGGTTCCGTTTTAATAGTAACATGGTTCCTATCACTCATAGATTCCCTTCACCAAGTCATGTCCATCATTGAAGGCCTAAGGAAGAGACTATTCATGTGCGGTTGATTCTCGACCGAAGCAAAAAATAACTACCAACTGCGAGATAAGAGAGAAAGCAAGTCGAGAACTTTGAACTTCATAACTGGACAAAATGTCTTCCTGTAATTCCTTGAATGAGAGTGAGCGTGCTTCTTCAATGTCGTAGTCTTAGTCTAAGAATGAGCTAGTAAACTGTAGGGAAATCACTGGAGAAGTTCCTGCCAAAGGCTGAGATGTTCAGTCGACTACCTCCCCCTTTTTAGGGGTCCCGACCCCTACGAGTAAGTAGAAAAGGGAGGAGAAAAGAGGCCATGGTGAACCGTCATAATTAGTGAAGAAGTGTAAGCTTCACTGTCCGAAAATATGGAGTACTGACCACAATGAGGGACAGGCCCTGAAGTGAAGAATGGGAACGAGCCAAATCAGTGTGTTTTGATTTCTGGCCTTGCATCGACCGAGGAATTGACCATAGAATAAATGGAAGCTGATGTCCAAGTTCCCTCCTCCCCCCGATAGGTACATCTCACACCTATGGGCCGCTATTAGTATCGAAGAAGACACTTAGAACTATATGGATAAACAAACCCACCCGGTGGGCTGCCGAGCTACAAGTACTACGACACAGGAGCGAGATTCTCTAAGAAGCCATGCTTGTGGGTTTCCACGAGGGCCCACTTGGAGACTTGGGATGTCAGTAGGAAATTCGAAGGTTGCAACAAATCGGATAGCCAAAGAGAATCAACTAGTATAGTTCTGATTTGAGTAGGCTCATAATTAAGAAATACCCTAACTCTTGCAGATGACGTTCCGATTTGTCCGTCGGTAGTTGAATGTATTGCTATAGTTTGATTCATGATTGCATTTGCAAATCTTATCCATAGGCTTTAGCGGACGTTTTTCATTCTTCATCCCGTCCTTAGTAGCCTTTCTAAAGTCAACTTAACCGCTTAACTTTTGAAAGGCGCTAAATGGGCCTTCAACCTTAAGCCTTTATTTATAATAAAAGAAAATTAGATATTTGTATATAGAATTATCCAGATCGTCTAAAGAATAAACATAATATCCTTTGTTCTGAAGGCCTAGCGAGTTCCATTCACAACTACAAAGGCGATATAACTCGGTCGAAGGCATGTTATTCTAAAACCTAGCCTAAGACAATAAGTGTCAAACATAAGCAGGTTAAACATGCTAATCTATACTACCAAAGAGGCTAAAAGCCTACATTAAAGATCTCAACACCCACAAAAGACCCAAAGCTCAAACGAAATAAAGAAAAGATAGAACGAATAACATGGTAATAATACTAAACAAATATATACAATTCTAATTCACATGAAGCATATACTATACATTATATAAAAATTCTAATCAAGAAAATACACCAAAGTCTACCTCAAAGTCGATAACACATGCTCTAAATCCATTGTCAACTTATGCACTTATGAAATACCTTTAAACACCGCGATGCTGTTAAATTATTGATTACAACATCATTACAAACTATATACACTATATTTGCAATATTTGGAAATATACCCAAAATAGATCTGTAAAAAAGGTCTGAAACAACCCAATAAACTTGTGCCCTCAAAATGGGATTAATCCAAGCTCTGAAATGTTCTAAAATTGAACATGCAATAAAATCACCATTAAAGCTCAAAATAAAAATAGGCATCCCCTTCAGGGCAAAAAATATCTCATTAATAATAACTTCCAAACTTCCCTGATCACTCCAACACGTAGACATGAAAATCCTTGAACCTACACAACTATAATCATCCCAATCGGAATACCATAACTCCAGAAATCACGAATAGAAAATGAGGGTTGAAGATGCAAAATTGGTATTTAAATAGAAGCAATGTAGTCTTTGTAAGTTAAACACAACCGTTAAAAGTCTTTATTAGCAATACTAGATTTTTGTTATTTTCCAAAATCTTTGAACGGACCATCAAGATTACTTCTAGACCTAATGAAAATAAACCAGATATTCTATCCCTCTAAATCTGGCAAAGCAGGTTCAACGGAACCATCAAAACAACAATATGAGGTTGTCTTATTGAAAACTGGGTCCCATAACCAAGCTGCATTTTAAGTCAAAATCAACAAAAAGGCTCAGAATGATATTGAAAGCCTTGGGAACTCTACAAAGGGTTGTTTATATGCAAACTCAATATTATGAAGCAAACAATACTAATGAAAATTCTCATCAGAGCCTGTTTACCAAAATTATTGAATGAAGTCAAAATTTGGCTTAAGCTTCAAAGTAAAAATGCCTAACAACACAAACACACACCAGAATCCTCGCGTAACCTAAAATGTCCCTTTTGCAGCCAATGAAACTGTTAGAATTGCATTCTATTGTCGTATTCATGAAATTTTAATGAAATAAACCATTCAAGTTTCAAAGGCTCCAAACATGAAAACTTGCACAAACCAAAAATAAACTACCCAACAACTAAATTATCAGTCTTCGCAAAACATAAATGACTTTGGATCTTAACATGAAAGCTCTAAAGGTTGAAAAGATTGAAAAATGGAGGAAATGTCTTGAATGATCATTACGCATTATCCACTACTAAAAGGTATTTATTCTTTAAAATTTGAAGAAGAGTTATATCCTTAAGGCATAAAATGACGAGGATATCAGTTTGTCATGCTACGACAAACTCACAGACACGCTCGTGATCCGAACAACACTAATTTAGAATAAAGTCTTAGAATAAGATCCTAAAGTCCACTTCACAACACCAGAACTTCTCCAATTCTTTTTTGTGATCCAACTTGCTTGCATTAGAATCATATTTCCCTAAAAATGCCATATTCATTTGAGAAACCTAACGTCACTGATAAGAATACTCACCTTAGCAAAATCTAACATCTTCTTGAAATCAAAAGTGTTTATTGATCCTTAGATATCCTTGACATCTCCAACACCATCTGAAACGTGCCTACAATCCCATAAAACCCAAACCTTGGGAGAATTACATGCTTCACCTAAGCATCGAGAAGTAAGATCTTCCATAACAAAGAACGAAGCCCCAAGGTAAAGACAAAAATCCATTCTTGATACTCAAAATCTAACAAATCCAGTTGAGACACAATCTTTTAAACCTATATACACTAATCCAAAAGACTATAATTTTGTGAACGACATGATTGCATAGAGCCCATCTCCAATGACCTACTCCAAGCAATGTAACTTTTAAATAAAACTTACACCTTGAGTGTACAAGATACTCTCCACCACAAATCCTAACTAACCACTCCAGTTTAATGGAAATCAAAATGTTAGACATCGTATCAACATAGTCATATGGACAATAGTGGCCCAAGGATGCCAACTCCCATAACAAACCACAAAATCTATCAACCAAGATGAAATAATACCATATCCTAAACAAGAACTATGAAACACTTTGAAAATCCAAGATGTGTTTTAGAGCCTAACATAAGTGTCATAAGGTTTAGACACCGTTTTAAGGTCCATTTTAATGAATATAATTCATTTAGGAAGTCTATAAATCAAAACTTCCAAGATTGTCCATGACATTTGGAAACTAGTTCAAGGAGGTACTAGCATGACTTAGCCTATTTGACTAGCTTTTAGGTGTCAGAAGTTCATGAAATTCGGTGGAAGGGTGAACAACTTGTGTGAGGATTGATTGATGGTTGAAACGTCCTTGTATGACTCCCCCAGGACCAACTAAGGACCCTTGAGGAGGACCCTTGCATTTTGGGGTCAAAGACTGCCTGGGCAGTATGCACCATGAAGGGAAGTGATGGAGCGTGTGTGGATCGATGGGGCGTCGATGCCATCCATCAAACAACACTTAGAAATTTTGGCTAATAGTTCATCTGTACAAGTCTCTCAACTTACTTACGAATGTGTAGCACAGAAGGTGGTACAGGTTGTCGACTCACACACGAACCGTTGGTCGAGGTCTCATCTGTGAGAGCGTGACTTCTCTGTACGTTTTAAATTAGGTCCAATTAATTAATTAAGGGGTTAGGTAGTTATTTAGGGGTTAGGAGACACGTAATTAAGTTAATTAATACCCCATATAAAGACCCAACCTCATTAAACTAATCTAAGCTCTCATAACTCAAAAACCCAAACACTCTTCTTTCTCTCTTCCCTTTCTCTAGTGAGGAACTCCATTGAAGAACAAGCTAGGGGAGGGTTTGAGGGATGAAAAGAGTCAAGATTCATCAATTAGTAAGTTATGTGATCTATTTCACCTTTGAGACCTCTTTCCTCAAAGGGTTCCATTAAATTGATTTCCAAAGTTGAGTTTTCAAGCGGGTTTCATCCAATCTCAAAATTGATTTTATGAATTGATTTGCTTATGACTTATTATGATGTTATGAATATATTAACATATATTATAATTAATTATGATATATCTTGATGGGTTGTTCTAGTTTGTAGAATATGACCTTCACCCTTTAACCCTAGGTTATGATCTTGATATGAATTGTTTAATGTTGGTTCGATTGACTTGATTATTGATTGAATTACTACTGGATGATTTTATTTTATCATTATTAATAGATTAGGATTAATTATTGTCCTATCATGCTAGTTCTTGAGAAGTTGATCTAGGTTATGAAGTATGTTGTGAATTGACCTAAGTATCTTATTTTAAGCTATGAACTATTGATGAATCGTGATATTGCGATGCAATTGGCCTTGTTATCATATTGGTTATTGTTGTGTGATGATATTTGTTTTATAGAAAAAGTATATATTTTCGAAAAAGAGTTTGTTTTGTTTTTCGAGATATTTTCGACTTTTTAGGAGTCGCCACTTAATTTTGAGAAAATTAAGAAAACTTGTTTTCAAATAACTAAACAGGAAATCGTTTGAAAAATTTTAAGGGTTCGGGATTCCTATTAGTGTCTTAGGAAGTTGTTAAAAGCACCTAAGACACTCCGCTAACTATGGTTTTCCGGCAATTAACTACTTGACTATTTTATCTTAAAGTTGGCGAATCTTTTTTGTTTTTGAACTTATTAAAAATTTACTTAGGCAAATTTTACGGATTTTGTAATATTTATTATTTTTAAGATTCCGTTAAAGTTAGACTTTTTAAACTTTAACTCTAAGCAACTTTCAAATTTAAACGTGTATCGTTTTAATGTTTCAATTTTTAGTTTTAAGTTTGATAAAGCAAAAGGCGTTTCGAAGGGGGTTTGGAGTTTTCTAATCCTAAACTAACGACATTCAAAACCAAATGTAAACGAGTAGCAAATAGAGATAGAGAGAGAGAGATTCGGGTCCAAGTTTTCGGGTTCTGTTCACCTTGACCGAAACTTGGACCCACCTGCTTTTGGGTGTTTGACCCATTTTTGTACCTGTCCTAATCTAAACATATAAAAAGATTTACGAAAAAAGAAAATAAAACAACAAGGTCTTATGCCCATTACAAATGAAAATACAAAGGACACAAATAAATAAAAATCTTCTAATCCATTCTTCGAGTTCTTCAATCTTCGCGATTCCAAATTTTCCCATCTGTCTTGATGATTTGACTCGAGAATAAGAATTTCGAGCCTTTACGGCACTTTCTAATACCTATAGAAAGGAAAGAGCCCAAAATAGACTCGAGCAGATATTTCACATGCAACAAAGTAGAAATGAATTAGTGTGTGAGCGATAATGCAAACGTGATACTTCAAATGGCAAAACGCACAAATAAAAATAAAAAATAAAAAAAAACTTATAATCAGCCCAAGGAAACATCAAGTTTTAAAGTTAATCAAATTTAATAAGCAAACCCACGCCTTAACGGTAACACCTTAAACTCGTCAGTCGCTAAACAAACTTATCGCTAAATTAATAATAAACAAGCATGGATTATCGACTTTTGACACATGAAAATTCTGATTAATTGCCAAGACTAAATGGGGATACACACATCCAAAGACTCTATGGGAACAATACTATGAACATGGAGGGATAACAAAAAGGCATATCAAGAAGCAGTGAAGGGAAAAGCATACATTTGTCACTATCCCACACATATTTAACTCAGGTTAAGAGTAAAACAGAACAAGAATAATCCGTCTAACTCCTAATGACGAACAGAAATGAATGAATCATGCAACGCTGTGAGGAGAATTATATGAATAAGAGAGGGAGTTGGACAGTAACTTGATTCCGCAGAGGAAAACTACGCTACTCATTTGACGTTACAAGTCAGAACACCTCCCGAATTTCGAACAATCAACAAACTCGGTAGCCAAAAAACAATACAAGAAAAAAGATTGTAGTGATACCATGACGAACTCAGAAAAAACAGAGATCAACACAAGACCAGCATGCATAATATCACAAAATCACAACGCGCACTACGTCTCGGAATCGAGCAAACAACAGATATGCTATTTTTCTATTCACGACAACACATGCCATATACCTAACATTCAAATACTAAACATACTTGATCTAAAATAAAAAAAAGAAAGCCATATTTGATTAACAACAATGCGTACAAACACATAAATTAATAACTCAAGCGAACGCCAGCCACAACAAAGAATCATCGCGTCGAAGACGACATAGATAAAGAGTGTTTGGAGAGGAGAAACATTACCTGTTCCTGGCGACGAATTGGGATGCGGCGAGAAGACGATACACCTTCCACGACTCGAGCGCGGCCTTGACGATTCCCACGAGCAGAAATAGGGTAATGGAAAGCAGAAAACCAAACAAATCTAAACCCAAAATCTTCCCAACTGTTCTTTGCATTGAAAAAAAATCTATTCCCGAAAATCCAACTGCTCTTCTACACGGACAGGACAGAAAGAAATCTTTTCGAAATTTTCCCAAAAATCTCCAACCCAAAAGAACTAACCCAGTTCTCCCGAGATTAACAGAAAGAAATCGAGAGAAATTTTCCTCTTCCCACAAATATTCTCACCACCCCCCGAATCCAACCTTTTTTTTTAGTAATGACCCTTGAGGTGGGTCAGGGGCTTTGCAACACCCCCAGGCCTTAACATTTCATAAAATCAAAAATTACAAGAAGGGGGACATAAACCTTACCTTCTATGATTTGGTAGGTATGTAATTGACTTATCTTAAAGATTAGTCAATTCAACCTTATACAGAATGATGCACATCTAAAGAAAAATAATACCTAGAGAGGACTCCTCTCTTAATACATTTTCTCAGAAAGCATAAACTAGGGAGACTCTCCCTTTACAAGAATGATGAAAAACATAAACCTATTCTATTAACTATAATAGTCAATGAATAAGTTTGATATACATTTTGCTTTGACAATCCTCTGTAAAAGATTGTTTAAGGAGGGTGTTTGATTCTCTTTACTTTCCTTCTTCTAAAGTTTTGAATGCCCATCTTCTCCAATATGTAGCTTCCTCTAATTGTTCCTTTTAATTGTCTTGTTGTGTAGAAATGTTGAGGAATGTCGATGTTGTGACTCCATTTGGCTAGCAAATCTGATGTGCTGTTTGCTTCTCTTTATATGTGTTGACATTGAAAGTGATGTAATTTCTTGGTTATTTGGTGAATGTGTTGTACATATTGTTGACATCTCCAAGGAATTTGTATTGTGTTGCTAATCCATTTTGACAACAATTCTGAATCAACCTCCAATACAATGTCTTTGTAACCGTGTTGTCGCACCACTCAAGCCCATATACTGCTGCTTTTAAATCTGCAATATTGTTAGTACCAAAACCAAAAGGTGAAGCAAATGCAAATATTATACTACCTTGATTATCCCTTAGGATTCCACCACCTCCAATCTTACCATTTTCTTGTAAACAACTACCATCTGTATTGAGTATGTATCTGCCTATTGTTGGTTTGATCCATCTTACCATAAAGATCTTATATTGTTGTTTACATTGATCTATGAAATTGATCAAATGGCCCCAACTATACTGCCATGGTATGTTAGGATACTCCAATTTAATAATCTGCATTGTATCTTTAAAAATACCATATTGAACTATGTATATGCTAGATTGCTTCCCTCCATATTTGACAGCACACCTATTTTTCCATAAATTCCAACAAATAATGTCAGGTAAAGTATGAATAAGCAATTTGTGTACCTCATTGTTTGTTTGCAGACTCCTCCAATATAATAGCTGGCTTCTCATATTTGTATTAACATGAACTGCTCCAACTGTAGATGCATGCTTTTTCCATATATAATTAGCAAAATTGCCAGCAAGCAATATATGATTTATATCATCCTTGCCTTTGTTATAACAACAGTAACAATCAACTATATCCCTACCCAATCTCTGCAATATCTCATTAGTAGGTAGTTTGCCCTTTAAAGCTCTCCACATAAAGAAAGATATTTTAAAGGGAATGTGTTTATGTCAAATAATATTATTAATAGGATCATGACTTCTTTTCTTTCTAATAACCTTCCAGGCTGATGAAACAGTAAATTTACCAGTTTCATCTGGTATCCATATGGCAGTGTCTTCCTTTCCTTCATTATAATTGAATACAGTCTGAAGAATGATAGGAATCAATAATGGTGGAACATGCTGTCTAATTAAACTCTCATTCCATTTACCATCTATCCAAAAATCAGCTAATCTACTGTTGTTTAAGCTAGAAATATGATCACAGTGATTGGCTAGAGAATCATTTTCTAACCAATTATCCCACCAAAAGCTGCAAGTTCCTGAATGGATACTCCATTTAATAAGAGATTCAACCTTGTTCCTATTTTTAGTTAAATATCTCCAAACAATAGAATCCCCAGAATCATATTTTTTTGCCACAGGATTGGCTCTTTGACAGTATTTGTCTTTTAAGAATTGACTCCACAAAGATTTTTTGGTTCTAAATTCCCACCACTATTTGTATTGAAAAGCAGTACAAACATCTTCCAATAGCCTTACACCAATACCTCCTTCATTAATGGGATAAGCAAGATTTTCCCAAGAAGACCAATGATATTTCTTCCTATCCTTATTAGTACCCCAAAAGAAATCAGCAATAACCTTCTTAATACATTTTAGAGTAGTCTTAGGAGGAGAAATAGCTGCAAGAGTATGAACTGGAATAGATTGCAATACATGTTTAACCAAAGTGACTTTGCCCCCAAAGTTTAACATCTTTGCTTGCCATTCCAAGATTCTTTTGATCACTTTTTCTACCACTCCGGAATAATAGATAATTCTTTGCCTTCCTATATAAATAATGGACACCCCAGATAGTTGATAGGACTCTCCTTCCTATCAAAACCAGTAGCTCTTTCAATATTATCAATAATAACATGATTAGTGTTGGAAGTCACCATAAAGAAACTCTTATCTTTATTCACTTTCTGACCAGATACCCTTTCATACTCTTCAATAGTCTTCATTATCAGGTGAAGAGAATTACTATCAGTGGAAGTAAAAATAATTATGTCATCTGCAAAGCTAAGATGATTTATTTGAGGCCCATTGCTTTCTATATGAAATCCTCTATACATATTTTTTTGGTAAAGAAGATTAAGTTGTCTTGAAAGAACCTCAGCCCCTAAAATAAATAGTGCTGGAGACAAGGGGTCTCCTTGCTTTAGTCCTTTCTTAGACTGAAAAAATCCATGTCTCTTACCATTGATAACCACAGAATACCAATTATTGCTCATAATCCTCCAAATTCTGTCTATAAATACTTCACTGAAGCCCATTTTCCTTAAAACTATACAAATATATGTCCAAGAAACTCTGTCATAAGCTTTAACCATATCAAGCTTGATAACCACATTACTTCCTTCTTTGGGTAATTTCATGCCATGGATAATTTCTTGAGCCAACATAATATTCTCAGAAATGCTCCTACCCTTGACAAAATCAGATTGATTATCTGATACCATAAAAGGTAAAATTGATGATAATCTAGTACTCAGGATTTTTGAAATGATCTTATTAATGAAGTTACTAAGGCTGATAGGTCTATAATCCTTTAATCTGTTAGGATGTTCCACTTTAGGTAGTAAAACTAGGCAAGCATGAGACATATACCTAGGCATAATGTTACCTGTATAAAAAGACTTAATAAAAGCCATAAGATCATCTTTAATAATTCCAAAACACATTTGATAAAATTTGCCTCCAAATCCATCAGGGCCAAGGGAAGAATTAGGATTCATACTCATAATAATCCTTTTCACTTCATCCTCTATAGGTATCTTGTCTAACTCATCATTTTGTTCTTGAGTGGTCCTATGATTGATACATTGTTATATTTCTTCCTGTATCTTATCATTATTAGCAGAAAAAATCCCTTTATAGTAATCACAGGCTTCTTTGGCAATTTTCTCTTCCCCTTGAATCCATGCTCCACTATCATCCATAAGCTTATTAATGTACATTCTCTTTCTTTTGCCTCTAATCACAGCATGGAAATATTTAGTGTTTGCATCCCCCTCTCTTAACCAATGTAACTGAGTTTTTTGCTGCAATATCTTATATTCCCATTTCAAATACTTAATATAATGAGCATTAACATCATTCAACTTTTCACTATTTTCTATACTGTCATTCATAATCATATTTTGTTCAACCTATTTCACCTCATCCTCATACTGTTTTACTTTTTCAAAAATATCTCCATACCCTGTTTTGACCAATCTCTTAGAGTTTTTTTTAACCTCTTTAATTTTGCATGAAAAATCCACATAGGATTTCCAACCACTTTCCTTTTCCAGCACTTTTCAACTGTTGCTAAGAAAGTATCACTATCAGTCCAATAATTGAGAAACTTAAAATATCTAATAACATTGGCAAGATTATCACTTACTTCCATCAGTAAAGGACAGTGATCAGAACCTACTGATGGAAGATGAGTTATGCTAGAATGAGGCATTTTTTCTAGCCACTGATTATTAATCATACCCCTGTCCAGCCTTTTCCAAATCCTTGCACCATCATTTCTATGATTGCACCATGTAAACTTCTGACCATTATAGCCCATATCAACCCAACCACAAGTTTCAATAATGTTAATGAATTCTAGACTCTTAGTGATATTATAATCTCTACCACCCAATTTCTCATTTGAGGAGGCTATAACATTGAAATCCCCAATAATACACCAAGGATACCTAGTGTCAGACCACTGCAACATACTATCCCACAAAGGTTTTCTCAACTGATCCTTACACTTACCATATACATAGGTCATAAGAAACTTCTCACTGCAATTTTCATGGCTCACCTCACAGGTAATATGTTGTTGATCACACTCCAAAATATCACAGATTACTTCATTAGACCAAAATAACCAAATTTTGTTATTTGGATTACTATGACCTTGATTCATGAGCAGCTTCATTCTATAAGAATCTACTTGAGACTGGTTAGAAAAAGGTTCCAAAATAGCCAACATAGACAAATTATGTAATTTTCTTAGATTAATCAACCTTTCTAGAGCACCAAAGGTATTAATGCTTCTAGCATTCCAACAAATCAACTTAATCATTAGTTTCCTTTACTTCTAGCTCTAGTATTAGGCTTACTAGTACTAGGATTTTTAATAGATTTAGACAGTTTCCTTCCCCTAGGTGACAGACCTTGTTTGCCAGTAAATTCAAGTATTTCATCAACATTAGAAGTACTAAGTAAAAGGCCTTTTTGAATTTGATCAGAATTGGTGATTTCCTCCCCTGGTTCAATGCCATCCCCTAAAGAATGAGTATCAACATCATACTCATCTTCAGAATCTGGCTCCCTATACTCATCAAAATTGTCTTGGTGATCAATAGGGGTTTTACCAGTATTAGAAGGATTTTTATTTTTATTAGAAAAATTAACCTGTTGATTAGGAAGCTGAATTTTATCTGGGGGTTCGTTATCAACATTGCTACAAGAACCCTGTTCAACTATTTTATTTTTCCCTTTATCATTTCTATCATGATAAAAAAATTATCCACCTGACCACATCCAACCTCACCTCCTTCAGCTACACCAACAGTATCAATATAAGGGGCTGCAGGAGAGCGGAGCATTGAGTCAATTCCTGAGTTTTTTCTTGTTTCTTGTTGATAAACTGTATGTTCAGTCATAGAACCTTGTACTTCCTTTCTTTTTTGTTTATTCCTGTGTTCTCTATGTACCTAAATTTCTTCAACATCTGTTTGACTTTGTTCTTGCCTTTGCTGAGTGTATGCCTCCATTCCATCTCCAGTAGTATTATATTCCTGCACTTCAAGATCAATATATGTATTCTTGGTAGGAATTGAAACCATACCTGTTTGTGGCTGTTGTTGAAGAACAACAGTCTTGTCATTGCTAAATCTAACTTGTTGATTACCACTCCTTCTTTTTTGTGTTTGCCATTCTTCTTGGATCACTTGATGTTGATTATCAACCTGATGGTGTCTTTGTTGATTGTACTCAGCATCACCTCTACCATTGTCCTTATCAATATTAATCTGCAATTCTGCATTAATATTTTGAGCAGTACCTTTCCTAGGCTTATTTTTTTCCATCTCTTTTCTTTTTTTACTATCCTCATCTCTTTTTTTTAACTATACAATTAATTTCTTTATGCCCATGATGCTTGCAGTAATAACAATAGTCAGGAATAGTATCATACTCAATCTTTTGCCACCTCCCATCTGTTATATCTTCCCCAATGTACCCCATCCAAATATGAGGGGGTCTTTCTTTAGTTAAATCAACCTGTACTTTAACTCTAGCTTGGCTCCCTCTAGTTTTATTAATGGAGGCAGAATCAAGGTATAATACTCTACCTATAGGGGACAGTAAGGTGGTGATAAACTCTTTGTTGTAGCAATGCAAAGGTAATTCAGGTAAAGAGATCCAGATGGGCACCAAGGGTGTTTCTTCCTCAGGTTTGAAAGTTGGTGTCCATGCTTGGATTCTCATAACTTGGCCAGCTATAGTCATTCTTTGCTTAGTCCATACCATATTATACTCTAATTCATTATCCAAGTCTATATACACATGCCTAGAATTAAAATGAGCTATTTTAACACCACCTGACAATTGAGTTTGAAGTATGAAATTCTTTCTAATCAAATCAACTCTTGGCATGGTGTAAATGAATTTCCCAATCAATGTAAATTTACAAGTAGATGCTAAGTCTTTAACCAATTCATCCTTAACATATAACACAGCAGGAAGCCCTTGTTTAGAGGTAACCTCAGGTTCTGTTAATTTTATACTAACACCCTTTTTAGCTTGATTTTGTCTAAGTCTATCTGCATATGTTTGAACAATTGTATAGGGAGCAGGCTCTGGTATATGATCCTTCTTATTGAAGATATTATTAGGATATTGATCATTCATCTCAATCATCTTCCTAGGGACAGGTCGATCGAAATTGCTAGATACTTTAGGAAAGTTATTATGATAATCATGTTCAGCAGTAGTTCTATCAACTTCTTTCAACAAACCATCATTCTTAGAATTAGGTAAAGAAGTGTTACCTTGACCATTATCAGATCTAATGGCCAATTCAGACGAGGGGATAGCAGGATGACTATTTTTGGCGAGATGAACAGCCTCCCTTGAATCTTGAATTCTTCTAGGTCTTTGGAATTGCTGTGTTATCTCTTTTTCCTTGTTCAAATTAGGAATACTTTGAGGATATTGTACAGGTCGATGACCTTGTTGTTGTTGCACATCACGATTTCGCTGTTCTTGCTGCGCAATACCAGTTTCTCCTTCATGTTGATAGTCTACATTTTGACCTTCAATTCCAACCCCAATTTGCTGAATATTAGAATCGTGAACTGGAGATATATCCCCAATATCTGATTCTTGTCTATTACCCGCCGAATGACCTGGGGTTTGGATCGATTTCACCGCTACTTGCGCCGACTGTTGCGATGCGATTTTTCCAATTTCCATCTGTTCCTCTATTCTACGAATTGTGTCTCCTTGACTGCTAATATTGTGCCCTTTACTTAAATTGTGACGAGATGCATCGATTTCTGCCTCTACAGTCGCTTGTGAGGAGGTAGACAACAACTCATGTGCCACTTCTTGAGATTTTGATTAAACTATAGGATTCCCAGTTCCTAAAGGTGGATCTGGGGGCCTAAATTGCTCGTCCGCTGGATTTCCAGCCATCATAACACACAATTATCCAAGAAATTAGCCGATTAGCTAACTTGTGCGATGAACACCTTGAGAAATTGTAGAGAGAGAAATAATGCCAATCGAGTATGGGTCTTTTTGGGCTGCTTAAATTTAAACAAAAAGAGGCCTGAAAAGATTGTTGAATCCAACCTATTAACTAAAGAAAGACGGGGTTTAAATAGAAGAAAGCCATTTCGGGTTTCGAGGGGAGCGGGTAAGACGATTTCAGCCCATTTCGAATTCGAAATTCGCAATTATCCGCATCTGAAGGAATATGCCACTTTGATGCCAAGATTCCCAACGGAATCGAGTTGAGGTGGAGGGACGATATTATTCCATCGTCCCTTTGCCCTTGCATGTCTAGAATCCGCATCTCAAGGACGGATCCGTGTCGTTTTGCACTGCAAGTCGAACGAAAAGGGAGACGTCGGAGAGGCTTTAGAGGTCCTTTGGGTGATCTCGTTCTTCCACGCGCTAGATAGAGGGGGAAAGAGGTGGGGAGAGACGCGTGGTCGACATGAGAACGCGTGGGGATTTCTGTTGGGAATCGCGTCTTCGTCGTGGAAATTTGGACGAGGAAGAAAGGAAGAACGAGGGGGGGGGGAGTCGTGTGAGTTTCTGCTGGGAGTCTGGGGTCGCGTCTGTTTTCTGGGAAATTTTTATGGGTTTCGCGTCTGGGGTTTGGGAGAGAGTGTGGGGGTTTGAGGGAGAGAGCGTGGGGAGAGATGCGAAACTGTGAAGCGCGGGGGGGAGAGGGGTCGCTTGAGGCTTCTGTTTTTGACATTTTTTCTGGGGATTTTCGCGTGGTGTTGGGGGTGTTGGGGGGGGGGAAGAAGAAAGTGGGATTTGGGTCGGACGGGCGGGTCAAAAAAGGTTGGGCCGGGTAGGAGATTTAAGGGATTTGGGTTGGGTTTAAAATTAAAGGGGCGTTGGGCTGGTTTTAGAAAGAAGTGGGCTGAGATTAAGTTGTTGGGTTGGAACGGGGGAATTGGGCTTCAGAATTGGGTTGGTAAGTTGGGAGAAGACCCAAAATGGTTCTAAGGGAAAAAGAGTTAAGTTTAATGAATGGTCAATTGATTTAAAGTAAGACGAATTTGGCGTAAATTCATTAACGAGCTTACTTACCTAGTAATAAAATTTTAAAAATAGTGACTCATAATTTTAAACTAAGATGGAATGATTATCAAAATCGAAATATTTTGGGATGATTTTTGAATATACACAAGATATATCGTCTATATACACAACTATGTAAAAATTATATCGTTATGTTTTCGCAAAATTATAAAACTAATTAATTTAAATTATTTGGAAAATTTAGGAAGCTCGATAATTAATTTACGCCGACGTGGGTCTAAATTGGGTGTCAACAACTGCCCCTCATTTTACTCCGGATTGATGCAAGCAATTCGAGGAAAATGATTTTGACCAAACCAATTTTGACCAACCCCATTCATTTTTTAAAGGAAGGAATTGACAAAGGGTTTAGGAGTTATGGCCGAACCTTTGAAACAGGTTTCCTACATATCTCAAGCTATATAAGAATTCCGGCCACTTGTAGTTCGATAAGCTCGATTTATCGCACAATCTTGAAAGAATCTAAAGCCACCTCGATACCAAATTATGAAGGTATCGAGATGCTTGAGAATAGAATTCGAGAGCGAATGTCGGAACACAGCCGATTTTTATACATTGAATTCGCCTACATATCCTTAAACTTTCGGAATCAGGCTATGTGTAGTTCGACTCGAACGGTGGAAACGAAGATCTATTATGCTAGATAACATTTGGTTTAGGACAAGCGACAAATTAACGAGTATGAAAAGGAGGCTTGTAACCTCTTTGCCATGAATGTGGCGCGCTTCACACCATAATTAAGAACTTACACGGACATAATTTCCAAAGCTCTTGGCGTATTGTCACTCGGATTGGAAACTTTCTTCTGATAAATCAAAACTTCCGGATGCGAGACTGTAACTGACAGGACTAAAGAAAGACCCGCATGCCTCCAGAGGGTGGTTCGATTGTGGTGGAAGTCGCTCCTCTGCTCGCGTCCTGAGAGTTTGACATTCCTCTTAGGACTGTGTCCCAGAACGCTGCTAAGAAAAGATCCACGTTGTGCTGCATCCTTTTTGATGTCGTCCGCACCTGTGGTTTTTGGAGAATTCATCCTCTTGGATGCTCTCGACAAAGACTGAGATAAAATCGTCATCTTAAAAAATGCAATTAGGATGGGAGACAGTGTTTTTTTACCATGTCGACACCTCATTGTTCTCCTCAATATTCGACGTTGACTCGATCGGTCTGACGTCAAGCAAATAAAGCTTATGCCTTGTGTTTTGCAATATAATCTTCAATGTACTCTATACTTGATGTCGAAATAAATAAATAAATGTTGATGTGATATTGGTGTCTCTTTTGTTGTCATCTTCGATGCTCTTCTTGATGTTTATTTTTATCAAAAAATAAAAGATGCAGTTGAGGCCGATGGATAAATATTGTACTTGGGATACACAATTTCCGTTTCTTTATCCGCGTATGTCCTCTTGCGGGGCATGAATATCTTCCCGCGATACGTAAATTCCCACGAGTCATGAAATCTTCTCGCAATGTTCGAATTTCAATGAGGCATGAAATCTTTTCGCGATGCACAAATTTCAACGAGGCATGGAATCTTTTCGCGATTCACAAATTTCAACGAGGCATGGATCCTTCTCGTGGTGCATAAATTTCAGCGAGGTACAAAGTCTTCTCACGATATATAAGTTTTCAGCGAAGTATGAAATCTTCTCGTCGTGCATAAATTCAAGCGAGGTATGAAGTCTTCTCGCGATATATAAATTTGACGAGGCATCAAATCTTCTCGTCATGCATAAATTCCAGTGAGGTATGAAGTCTTCTCGCGATATATAAATTTGACGAGGCATGAAATCTTCTCGTCGTGCATAAATTCAAAACTCGCGATGCATGATTTTCCACAATGCATGATTTTTCTGCGATGCATGATTTTCAAGTGTATAACTTCCGCGATGCATGAATTTTTGGCAACACATGATTCTCCGCATTGCATGAATATTTATATCGTCTGTGTTGATAATAACGGAAAAACGACCTCCAAATAATAAACCGACTTGATCAATAATAACAAATAGTAATAAAATAACAATCTCTTCTAGGGTAATGCATCGTCTTGATTATCTTGTTTTGATAACGTAGTGCAAATAGCGTCCTCTACAGAAATCGTAAAATCCTCGTTGAGATTCCTGTTTGATTCACCTTTGAATCTTGCTAGACACCATGTAAACTTCATATTGTTGGGAATGTCTTGAAATGAACAAATGCATTCCCAAGCATCTTGACACGAACGAGATGAACAGCCTCCTGCTTTCAGTAAAATCAGTGGTTTTGGAGATAGTTTTCTCCTCTTTGGGAGCTCTCCATAACGAGCAATCTAGCTCAATAATTATCCAACTGTAACGAGGTGGATGACTCGATAATAGTCCAACTGTAACGAGGTGGATGGCTCGATATTATTCCAACTGTAACGAGGTGGATGGTTCGATAATATTCCAACTGTAACGAGGTGGATAGCTCGATAATATTCCAACTGTAACGAGGTGGATGCTCGATAATATTCCAACTGTAACGAGGTGGATGCTCGATAATATTCCAACTGTAACGAGGTTTATGGCTCAATAATATTCCAACTGTAACGAGGTGGATGCTCGATAATATTCCTACTGTAACATTTGGTTTCCCGATAATATTCCAACTGTAACGAGGTGGATGGCTTGATAATATTCCAACTGTAACGAGGTGGATGCTCGATAATATTCCAACTGTAACGAGGTGGATGCTTGATTATATTCCAACTGTAACGAGGTGGATTCTTGATAATATTCAAACTGTAACGAGGTTGATGCTCGATAATATTCCAATTGTAACGAGGTAGATGCTCGATAATATTCCAACTGTAACGAGGTAGATGCTCGATAATATTTCAACTGTAACGGGGTGGATGCTCGATAATATTCCAAATGTAACGAGGTGGATGACTCGATAATATTCCAACTGTAACGAGGTGGATGATCGATAATATTCCATCTGATTCATAAAATAGAAACCTGCAATGGAAAAGCACATATACGAACCACTTATGGGGTGGATCGCCCAACAAGCTATATGTTAAAGTCTTTGATTAGCCAATCAAAACACATAATCCACTTATGGGGTGGATACCCAATAAATAAGAATTATGACTCTGACATATTCAAGAAACAAAGTACACCGAAATTACTACGCGACAAACATACTAAAACTAAATTGACGTTTATGCATGTCGCGACTATGGTTATGTTCTTTAAACGAAAGAATTATCGAGGTGAATGACTTAATTCATTCACATGAAAAATAAAGACACCCTCGTCTTCCTTGACAAACTCAGCAGAATTTGAGTTTGTTGCAGTCATTTTAATCATTTTTTTAAAACCTGTAACAATTCGATAATTTTGACTGTCAAGGAGATATTGGTCACCATTATCTTTCTGATGTGATGGACTCGGCAAATTCCCTTGCAACACTTCTACGTTAGTGTCACTTTGATCGTCTTCAAAATTTGATGTCGCTTTAATATACGACTTTTGACTTTATCAATGCTATCACCTGCAAAGCTCGACACCAAATGTTAGTATCGATGATGAAGTAAAGAATAAAAGTAAAGTTGAAGAACTAAGTAAAGTCGTTTGGCTTATCCAGATTAGCCTATGATGAATCCAACGATAGCTTTTATCATGACTCATGACTAGCAATCCTCCTGCACTTTGTTTCTAGCAACTTTGAAAGAATCTATCAGTGTTCGGTCTTAATATTCCTGCAAGATAAAAAGAAACTTGTTTATCACTTGAGGCAATACAAAGAAATAGAGATAAAATTAGATGGGAGATTTTCTAGGTTTTGTTGATGAGTCCACGATGGGTGCAATGACGCCTTTTTTCATTCTTGATAGCTATTTTTGTGACTTCAAAGTTCCTGCATCCAAAGAAAAATTGTTAGTTTGAAGGACTGATCTGTGTTGGTCTTGTCTCCATGCTCCTTCTTGCAGTTGACTTACACGCTCGCCCATTCTTTATATGACATATTTTGATGGAATTCTTGAGGACTCTCCTCAAAAAAAATTGTCCCGGTCTAAAATATGTAAGAACTCTCATAATTTGCTTTGTTAATTCTAAGGTTGCTCATTCTTGAATCTTGAGGCCCTCCTCAAAATTTGTCCCAGTTTACTTCAATAAGCAACAAATGACATTTGTGGAATTTTTGATATCATTTCAAAAATTCTGTCCCAATTTCAAACTAGACTTTCGTATTTTTGAGATGCACCCAAAGCTAGTCTCAGTAGAATTTTGATCTTCCGTTTTGACTTTTTAATGAAGTCCAACTTCAAATGAAATTTTGAGATCTTCTTGAATATTCTGTCCTAGTTTCCATTATGAAGAGGAATGGAAATCTTACTGGGTATATGACCGAGCCGTTGTGGCGCCTACGTATCCCATTGGAGCAGGAATCAGGTCAATCGTAGTTCCCCTCTCAAGGATTAACCAAAATAAGTTTTGATAAAGAAATGACCGAGGCCGACATAGGCCGCCTACATATCTCATTCTTGAGAAATCAGGTCGAACGTAGTTCAAAAAATAAATGTGCAATACATTTTCAAAAGAAAGGTAACAAAACTTCATATGCAAAATTTTGGCCAATGTTGGGCATTTTTCTTCTCGAATGAACATCTTCAAATGACTCAGTTCAGAAATGTCTTGTACTCACTCTTGAGCATCCAATATGTCATCCATTCAGGTGGTTCCCTCAATATTGATCAAGTTGTTGTTGATCATGTTTTGTATCTTGTGCTTCAGAGTTGAACAATTCTTTGTGTCATGTCCAACGGCTCCTGAATGATAAGCACATCTGCGGTCAGCTCTGTAATATTTTCCCAAAGGATTGGCTGGTCTTCCTTCTATAGGATAGAGCATACCCATTTCTTTAAACCTTTCATAAAGTTGAGTTTGAGATTCCCTTAATGGTGTAAATACCTTAGGCGCCTTCCTAAATTTAGGGCGAGGAATTTTTTCTTGATTGACACTATGGTTTTGATATTTCCTTTGAGAAGCTGGCCTCATACAGGTAGTCGTGACCATACTTACCTCCTCCACTTTTCCTTTTGATTTATCCATATCACTAATTATAGTAGATTTTCCATTAGATCGCAATGCGGTGAATTTGGTGAGCATTCCACTCTTGAAACCATCTTCCAAAGCTTCTCCCACTTTGACAATCTCGACAAACTTTTGTCCCATCATACACAACATTTTTTCATAGTACTCAGGCTCTTGAGTACGAATGAACATTTTAGTGATCTCACGTTCAGACATGGGAGATTGAACTCTTGCGGCCTCTTTTCTCCTACGAAGAGCGTACTCTCGATAATTTTCTGTAGACTTCTATTTGATCTTCTCCAAGTAGTAACGATCTAGGGCATCTTCTATGTTATGTCCCAATCTTTCTATGAAATCCTTTGCGAGTGCATTCCAACTTTTCCATTGTTTCAGATCTTATGATGTAAGCCACGCCAGAGCTTCTCCACTTAGACTTCGACTGAAGAGACGCATCAATAATACTTCATTTTTGCCAACTCCAACGAGTTGATCACAATAAACTTTTAGATGTGCTAGAGGATTTACTGTTCAGTTAAAAGTGACAAACTTTGGCACTTTGAACCCTTCCAGGAGGTCGAGATTCGGATGGATACATAAATCCATATAGCTCAATCCATCGACTTCGGAAATACAGTGCAACTCCTTAATGGCTTTCCTGATTTCCTCTTTCATATTCAGCTTGACTACCTCTTATTTTTACCTCCACTCTCTCTTCTGTTCCTTATAGTGATCAAGCTCGGAACAGTTGGCATAAGGTTCATTTGAAGTTTGGATTTGGGAAGTAGTCTTTTGAGGTATGGGTGGAACAATGGAAGGATTCTGGGTATTTTGAGTGGCTTGATAATTTTGGGGGAAAGTTTGACGATCGGCATTTTTGTTTTGAAGATGGGGGAAGGTTTGAGCATTGTTCGTATTTTTGTTTTGAAGATGGTGGAAGATTTGAGCATTGTTTGTATTTTGGTTTTGAGAGAGATGGAGGATTTGAAGGTTAGTATTTTGAGGATGTTGTGGGGCTTGACACGATGTGGCGTGACGGGGATTGGGGGTAGTTAAGTCAATGGCTGGAGGATTTTGAGTAGGGTTAGAGAGAAGGTTTTGAACCTGTTCCGTGCTTGGTGGAGGAAAGTGGAGTGGAGGTCTTCCATCTCTTGAAGGGTTGAAGGATGAAATTGGATTAGACAAATTTTGCATTCTTTGTATTTCGACCCTCATTTCGGCAATCTGTTGCATCAACTGCATAATAAATTCATTTTTATCAGCGGCGGCGGGTTGAGCCACGAGAACATCATTCATATCAATCTCATCATTGTTACCCCCCATTGTCGTCTTTTCTTTTTGCATATTTGATCGGGTAAGGAATCTTTAGGGGCCTTAGACCTTGTGAAATACGGATGATAACCCAACACAGATCAGTTTTAAATACCTCACAAATGAAAAAAAACTCAAAAGACCAGTA
Organism: Solanum lycopersicum; assembly: GCF_036512215.1. NCBI lineage: Eukaryota > Viridiplantae > Streptophyta > Magnoliopsida > Solanales > Solanaceae > Solanum > Solanum lycopersicum. The sequence continues at coordinate 40,016,264 of NC_090801.1, read as the reverse complement.
TGTTAGTGCTAGGAGGCGGTAAATAATGCAAGATATCACATACAGGTGTAAACACATAGACTTGCTTTATTCGGACATAAACTTGCTCATTAATATAGAGAAACCAATATAAAGAAATTGTTAAATATACAGGAATTTGTCTACTTGATTTTGGGATTAGTGAATAAAAATGTCGACTTGAGTCGAGACAAAGTTGGCGGTATCTTTCATTACCGTACTTTGATTTTTGAATGAGATGTAACTCTAATTTCCTTGTAAGAGTCGAAAAGGATAAAATTTCTCAAAATTCTTCCGATTTGAAAGAAAAAATGAAGTTCAATATATATATATATATATATATATATGTATATATATATATTCGAAGAGTATTTGGACACAGTTTTGATAATTACTTGATATTTGTGCTTAGGGTATCTAAAAGTATTTGAAGAAGAGTGAGCTAGAATATCTCCAGATAAAACAACATATTCATATAAGCAGTTATAACACATAAACAAATATTGCGCGTTCTAAACAAATATGTGACCCTTTTCTGCCAAGGGTGGGCTTAGCGATTTGAGAGATGTATACGTCATTAGAAATATTTCATTGCCCCAGAATTCAAATTTACAAATTTCATGAATAAAACTTAATGGGGATACATAATAGGGAAAGGTATACAAAATAATCAGTCTCACGCAGGGGTACGACCCTAATCTAATCCTTACCCCCTGAGACAATGATTTTCTCGAACACCGTATACATCCTTCAAATTTAAACACATAAGTATGACCGTCCATTTAGGTCGTGGGCCCTTTTGGACTCAAGGTGGTCTTCTAATTGGCCCAACACGCCATGGGTATTGGGTCATCTTAGGCAAATGCACTATTTTCGGGATTTAATTTAGCTCTATCCTAGGTTTACAAGAATTGTTTTCAAATAGACGGTTACCCGAGTCGGACAAACACTGGGGTGGAGCTATCGAACAACGTCGGATAGCCGCGTAACTTCCGTTTCCTAATGCAATCTATTTGCCGTTTGGCGGAAGTTATGCCATGAAAAATACAATTTCTTGAAAGTTAGAATAACTTAAACAAATAAACAGTTATTTACAAATAGTCAAATAAAGTTAGTCTTTAAGGTTAGAATCCTCCGTCCCCAGTGGAGTGGCCATTCTGTTTTATTGAAAAAGTATATATTTTCGAAAAAGAGTGTGTTTTGTTTTTCGAGATATTTTCGACTTTTTAGGAGTCGCCATTTAATTTTGAGATAATTAAGAAAACTTGTTTTCAAATAATTAAAAAGGAAATCGTTTGAAAACTTTTAAAGGTTCGGGATTCCTATTAGTGTCTTAGGAAGGTGTTAAAAGCACCTAAGACACTCTGCTAACTACGGTTTTCCGGCGATTAACTACCTGACTATTTTATCTTTACGTTTGCGAATCTTTTTTGTTTTTGAACTTATTAAAAATTTACTTCGGCAAATTTTACGGATTTTGTAATATTTATTATTTTTAAGATTCCGTTAAAGTTAGACCTTTTAAACTTTAACTCCAAGCAACTTTCAAATTTAAACCTCTATCGTTTTAAAGTTTCAATTTTTAGTTTTAAGTTTGATAAAGCAAAAGGTGTTTTGAAGGGGGTTTGGAGTTTTCTAATCCTAAACTAACGACATTCAAAACAAAACGTAAACAAGTAGCAAATACTAATAGAGAGAGAGAGAGATTTGGGTCCAAGTTTTCGGGTTTTGTTTGCCTTGACCGAAATTTGGACCCACCTGCTTTTGGGTGTTTGACCCATTTTTGTACCTATCCTAATCTAAACATATAAAAATAAATGCGGAAAAAAGAAAATAAAACAACAAGGGCTTATGCCCATTACAAATGAAAATACAAAGGACACAAATAAATAAAAATCTTCTAATCCATTCTTTGAGTTCTTCAATCTTCGCGATTCCAAATTTGCCCGTCTGTCTTGATGATTTGACTCGAGAATACGAATTTCGAGCCTTTACAGCTCTTTCGAATACATATAGAAAGGACAGAGCCCAAAATGGACTCGAGGGGATTTTTCACATGCAACAAAGTAGAAAGGAATTAGTGTGTGAGCGATAATGCAAACGTGATACTTCAAATGGCAAAACGCACAAATAAGAATAAAAAATAATAATAAAAAAAACTTATAAGAAGCCCAAGGAAAAATCAAGTTTTAAAGTTAATAAAAGTTAATAAGCAAACCCACGCTTGAACGGTAACACCTTAAACTCGTCAGTCGCTAGACAAACTTATCGCTAAACTAATAATAAACAAGCATGGATTATAGACTTTTGACACATGAAAATTCTGATTAATTTCAAAGACTAAATGGGGATACACACATCCAAAGACTCTACTTGGAACAATACTATGAACATGGAGGGATAAACAAAAGGCATATAAAGAAGCAGTGAAGGGAAAAGCATACATTTGTCACTACCCCACACATATTTAACTCAGGTTAAGATTAAAAAAGAACAAGAATAATCCGTCTAACCCCTAATAACGAACAGAAATGAATGAATCATGCAACGGTGTGAGGAGAATTATATGAATAATAGAGGGAGTTGGACAGTAACTTGATTACGCAGAGGAAAACTACGCTACTCATTCGACGTTACAAGTCGGAACACCTCCCGAATTTCGAACAATCAACAAACTCGGTAGCCAAAAAACAATACAAGAAAAACGATTGCAGTGATACCATGAGGAACTCAGAAAAAATTGAGATCAACACAAGACCAGCATGCATAATATCACAAAATCACAACGCGCACTACCTCTCGGAATCGAGCAAACAACAGATATGCTATTTTTCTATTCACGACAACACAGTCCATATACCTAACATTAAAATACTCAACATAATTGATCCAAAATAAAATAAAGACAGCCATATTTGATTAATAGAAATACGTACGAACACTTAAATTAATAACTCAAGCGAACGCCATCCATAACAAAGAATCATTGCGTCGAAGATGACATAGATAAAGAGTGTTTGGAGAGGTGAAACATTACGTGTTCATGGCGATGAACTGGGATGCGGCGATCAGACGATACGACCTTCCACGACTCGAGCGCGACCTTGATGATTCCTACGAGCAGAAACAGGGTAACAGAAAGCTGAAAACCAAACAAATCTAAACCCAAAATCTTCCCAACCGTTCATTGCGTTGAAAAAAAATCTATTCCCGAAAATCCAACTGCTCTTCTACACGGACAGGATAGAAAGAAATATTTTCGAAATTTTCCCAAAAAATCTCCAACCCAAAAGAACTAACCCAGTTCTCCCGAGATGAACAGAAAGAAATCGAGAGAAATTTTCCTCTTCCCAAAAAAATTCTCACCACCCCCCGAATCCAAACTATTAACTGAAGAAAGACAGGGTTTAAATAGCATAAATCCATTTTGGATTTCGAGGGGAGCGGGTAAGACGATTTCAGCCCATTTCAAATTCGAAATTTGAAATTATCCGCATCTGAAGGATATGCCACTTTGATGCCAAGATTTCCAACGGAATCGAGTTAAGGTGGAGGGACGAGATTATTCCATCATCCCTTTGCCCTTGCGTGTCTCTAATCCGCAATGTAAGGACGGATCCGTGTCGTTTTGCACTGCAAGTCGTATGAAAAAGGGAGACGTCGCAGAGGCTGCAGAGGTCCATTGGGTGATCTCGTTCTTCCATGCGCTAGAGAGAGAGGGAGAGGTGGGGGAGAGATGCGTGGTCGAGACGAGAACGGGTGGGGATTTCTGTTGGGAATCGCCTCTTCGTCCTGGAAATTTGGACGAGGCAGAAAGGAAGAACGAGGGGGGGTCGCGTGAGTTTCTGCTGGGAGTCTGGGGTCACGTCTGTTTTCTGGGAATTTTTTTTTCGGTTTTGCGTCTGGGGTTTGGGAGAGAGCATGGGGGGTTTGAGGGAGAGACTGTGGGGAGAGACGGGAAACTGGGAAGCGCGGGGGGAGAGGGCTCGCGTGAGGATTCTGTTTTTGACGTTTTTTCTGGGGATTTTCGTGTGGTGGAGGGGGTGTTGGGGGGGAAGAAGAAAGTGGGATTTGGGTCGGACAGGCGGGTCAAAAAAGGTTGGGTCGGGTAGGAGATTTAAGGGATATGGGTTGGGTTTAAAATTAAAGGGGCGTTGGGCCGGTTTTAGGAAAAAAGTGGGCTGGGATTAAAGGTGTTGGGTTGGAATGGGGGAATTGGGCCTCAGAATTGGGTTGGTAAGTTTGGAGAAGACCCAAAATGGTTCTAAGGGAAAAAGAGTTAAGTTTAATGAATGGTCAATTGATTTAAAGTAAGACGAATTCGGCATAAATTCATTAACGAGCTTACATACATAGTAATAAAATTTTAAAAATAGTGACTCATAATTTTAAATTAAGATGGAATGATTATCAAAATCGAAATATTTTTGGATGATTTTCGAATATGCACAAGATATATCTGCTATATACACAACTATGTAAACATTATATCGTTATATTTTCGTAAAATTATAAAACTAATTAATTTAAATTATTTGAAAAATTTAGGAAGCTTGATAATTAATTTACGCCGACGTGGGTAATAATTGGGTGGCAACAATACTAATACCCTGTTAGGTTGAATTAAGGGTTTATAGTAAGACCCTTATGATGAATTATCAAGGAGACTTGGTAAGTCTAATGATCCCTATGTTTTACTTCAAATTATGGTTAATTGTGATTAAGTCATAATGTGGTATTATAGTATGCCTTGTATTAGGATTGATAGGTTGGAATGATGCTTAATTGTAATGTCTTGACTATGATTTTTGAGGTGTTGTCTAAGATGTAAATGTTATAAGGATGGTGAATGTTTTACCAATGTGACTTATTATGCAGTTATATCTAAATGTACTAACCTCACTTATATGAATTATGACGAAGGGATTATACTCAGGCAATTCTTATTGAGCTGTGATGATGAATATATAAGGGTTAGACCCTATGACCTACAATAAGTTATGATGATTAATTAAGACAATAAATACATTTCAAAAAGGGACTTACTTTAGCACCGAGAGAACTTTACTATGGGAGGTGATGAGTTCCCATAGAGGAAGATTCACCGTATAGTTCCATATGTGGTGTTGACTCCCCAATAAGGGATACTCATCCAATGGATTCCCATAAAATAAGGTCCCAATTTCCAAGTGGTATGTAGAGCGATTATACCTATCTCTTAGTTTTTAAACTATTTTGCCCCCATAGGAAGACTAGCTAGTGGATCTACCTAGAAAGTTATGTTTATGTTTGTTTTTACTTTGGCCGGTAGACCACCTTCCTTCGGTGTAAGGTTTCACAACACTGGATTCCTCACTTATATCTTATGGTGTATGTCAGTTAAGTCAGGTGTTCCCTAAACTGAAAAGAAGTAATGAAGTACAAATCAACTAGGGTGACTTAAGAGGTTTGACTTAGCTTAGGTAAGGGTATGGGACTATATCTATGCCTTGCACTAGTTTGCCTTGAGGGACGCGTTAGGAGGTTGTTCTTATGTATGAATATGCATATGTAGATATGTGATATGTATATGATGAACATGCACTTTGTTGACACTACAATCACTTATGAATGTGTGTGGGTCAATATTGTCAAAGTAAGATGATATGTACTTTTAAGTACCATGTTATGTAAGTAGAATGTTAGTTATGATACATGTTGGGTTACTTGTTTGGGCAAGGTTATGGAGATTTGCTTAGTCGTTGCACTTTTTGACTTGATAGGGGTTGTAGTTAATTGTCTTGCTTTGGTTATGTTGAAATGTAATCGAATTCATGCTTGTTACTATTATGACTTGATGATAGAGTTACTTGACTATATATTCAACCATATGATATGTATATTGACTTTACTAGACTTAATGTTGTTGTTCTTCTGATGTACATGCCTATGACTAAATTAACATGTCCTATTGGTTTGTATGGTCTTGTTGAATGTGCATAAAGGTTTTTAATGAATAGTGCATAATCATTCAAATGTCCCTTTTCTTTGCATGATTTAAAAGTATGTGTGCATATGATCTCATACATAGTACAAATGGTGTACTAACCCCATTTTCTTCCTTTTCCCCAACATTTTAGGTTCCGGTCGTTAAAGCATCTTAGAGATGACATTGAAGAAGACTTGTAATTTCTCAATCATCCAAGTGGGTAGGTCCTCACTTTCCGAGGGTGATGCCAATATCTAGCTTATGAAATTGTTTTAGTTGTAAGACTCTTATGTTCTTTCTCTCTTACATTGATGTATGAGCTATGTCCAAATTGATATAATCTTGTTAGATGGTTATGAGTTGAGACACTCTTTAAAGATTATGTTCTATCTTTAATATATACTTATGTGCAATAAAAGTAGAAGACTATGTAATCTTACTATACGAAGAGTCTATGTATACTCGATATGAATATACTATGTGTATGTAGAGGTCTATGTAAACCTCACTGTAGAAGTAATGAAAAGTTTTAAATTTTTTCGCATTTTAACCTTTGAATGTAATGATGTATGCTAAGAAGCTAGTATTAGTCCTTAAAGAGATTAACGACGCCAGTTATGTCTATGTGGTGCTCTCAAGATGTGACAATCCAAATCACGGATTCCACGAATCACTTTAACCCCATCATGAAGATGAACCTTCTTAATAAATTTCCATTTCCAACAATATCTTGAATCGTAAGTCATTGATGAGATTTACCACTCTTAATTCAAATCACAAACCAATATCCAGAACTATCTATAACGCCACTGAGAAACAATTAAAGTAGCAACTAGATACAACAAAGAATCATACCTCCAATCTTTGGCTAGCCATAACCAAACTAAAGAACCACTAAATTAAGAAATACCCAAAAAGATAAAATGAGAAACACAACATCACCTTCGAGAATCCACAAAGGCAAAAAAATAAATTGGCCAACTAGGAATACCACAAAACTACAAAAGACTAAACTACCACTCACACAACTAGCAATCCCCAAGCTACTACTAAAAAGGACGACATACAACTAAGGCAACCTCCTAAACAAACTAGGCCCCGCAATACATAAATCTCAACTAGGAAAAACTGGTACAAACACTAATCAACCAATATTGGAATCATAGTCAAAACACATAATAAAAGTTGTTAAAAAGTAGCCAGTAATCCCAAGATCGCCAACACAACAAAACAACCAAGGCAAAGGCGCGGTGAGCTACTCAACTATTGCTCCTATTCTAAGAAACATGGCCTAGTAAATCAACTATTAAAAAAACAAAAAAAGAGGCAAATCACATACAAATTCCTCCAATGAAGATATCATAACAAGCCAAATAAACCCGAATAGGAATAAAAAACCCCAAATCTCACAGAATAGTAACAAAATGATAAGACCCACAAAATTACATCCAAAGAAGGAATACATGGATCCTCAGCCTTTGAGTGGCTTAGAAAAACATAGAATGGATCAAGACCGACATTAACTTGAGCACTTGAATTAGAACCAACAACACCAAAGACACAACCAATAACTAAAGGTATCATCAATCAACAAATTGACATAGCTAAAAACCTCTCATCATTGTCCAATGTTTGGGACAAAATCTAAATCGGATTACATGATCTCCATATATAGAAAATAATCCATACACTATGTGTTGAGGAATATAATATGCTGGCAATTCCTGGGAGATCAACTTCCACCTGGGTAACTCGTTAACTAGTTTTCAAACTCTCCATAATTGTGGAAACCCCTAAAGTAGAAACTTGACATTAAGGATGTGATGAGATATCCTGCCTACCTCTGTTAAGCTAGGAACCACCCCTACCCATCTAAACTGGAGTTTTTGATAATCTCTTACATAGTGTCCTACTTCACCATACTCATATCATTAATCACCAAGTGTAACCTACTATAAACACCTAATTGGAGTAATGTGAGACCCAACAATGGCAGGTCTAAGATGGTCACCATGAGAAATATGACCAGAGAATTTACTTCCATAGTACCACTACCTACCTCATATCCCCCTAGAACTTGAGATGTCGCACCATAGGCCTGATAGGTCAAGAAGAGACATGACCCTCACTAAGCTGATACCCACCTAGAAGTGGAATGTTATCATTATTGTACTGATTGTGAGGCCTCGTACCACTCTCTCTGTAAGACTCAATTTATACCTGCTCCATATCCCTCACATGGCTAACAACCTAGATGAATGTAAATCTCGTTAATATCAGATTTTCCTATGTCAACCTTAGTGGCAAGGCTAACCTTTTGATGAACCCCTAACTAAAATCTCAATCTGAAGAAAACAATGTTAGAGTAAGCCTATCCTACTCTAAAATCACATGATATACCCAAAATACTCAACGAGCCCTACTAGGGACTATACAACCCAAGTCTATCCTGAGAAGCACTCACTGCATTAGGAACCACACATGTCTGTGGTGTACCCTTGAAAAATCCCAAACCTCCTAGTACTGAATCGTGAGGAATCGAGGTAGTAATGATTATGTTTGATCTTGGGCTAACCCCAAACTCTCTAAATGATGAAGAATTACTCTGATTCAATGTTTATTCCCAACTAAGGCCTTCTAACCTTACCAAGTACTGAGACTGTGATGGAATATGTTGATGCTCCTTCCATATGCAGTGAGTACCTTGTTCTATCAATCTAAGAAAGTCCAGATTCTAATGAATCTATTTTAGAGGTTAATTGAAGCAAAAATAAATAATCAGTTAATGATGGAATAAACTCCCAATGATACAATACAGACGTCCCCTCACAAATTAGTAGGACTCTAATACACATTTACTCTCAAACAAATGATGTCAGCAAACCTATAACTCTAATACCAATTTGTCACAATCCAATTTCTTGGGTCATGATGGAGCCTGCTACACCCAACAAATAGGTAACTCTAACCATGAGCTTAGAGTCACAGGGAACAAGATACCAAGCGAGAGTTTATAACAAGAAGCATAAAATTATAACTATGCAAACAAAGGGAAATCAACAGAAATGTAATAAAAGGAACAATCCATTAGTCAGTAATCAAGTTTAATCAAAATAAGAGTACAAGGATGTTACAAATAAAATAAGTGTAGGTTGTATTCGAATAAAATACAAATACTAATTATCTCTCCCCATTTTTTGGCTAAATTAAGTTTGCAACGACGTGGCAACTCTTTTATTATTCTTCAGAGTATGGTTCATAAATAAAGAAGACAATCAAGAAGAAAAAATCAATACAAATATATAGGAGAAACACTATTTTAATTACTTATTTACCAAAATAAATACAAATAATTAATTAAAAAGACAAGACAAATTAAATTTAAACCTACGACTATCCCTCTTGGATCAAAGCCTGACTTATTAATCGGAAGATAAATTAGAGCTTTTAATTTTCTGCTCGAGTCAAATTACATCATTTACGAAAGGGCCTATCTACCGCTACCCCCTTTTAAGTTCCTTTAGTATTAATATCCTAAAATGAACTAAGAAAATAATAAAACTAGACGTCTTAAAAGGCATCTTGTGTCGCAGCATAATTTCCAAGAGATATTGGACTAACTAAATGGTAGATTTTAGACTTACACAAATACTTAGCAGGTAAAGTCTCAAATTCGCCTCTAATTTAGTAATTTGGCATGCTTGAAAACACAAATAATTAGTGAAGGATCATTATAGAGTTGTGCAGCATACATAATCGAACATATATAAGTCATAGTGTAAAAACTTGAATAACGTGGAAGCAATGTTCGAAAATGACTTCACATATCGATCACGTAGTTAAATATAATAACAATTAATAATCGAAATTTCCAAAAAATCACTTCACATATCAATCAAAAGATATTTAAAGGTGAACCATATCCAATACTAGGGAGAAGGAAAAGAAATCTAAGCTGGGTACGTCCCTCAAAGTTGATATAAATTTATGCATAAACAATACTTAAATTAATACTATACTATATCAAATAATTAATAACATTCTAGTAATAATTACAAACCAATTATGTAGATAAGTTATTAAGCAACACGAAACTTGATATGAAAACTTGAAGTCCAATCTTGTAAAGTAGTCCAAATGAAGAAACTTCTTAGAGTAATATGTCAGAATGTCTATTGCTTTTGAGAGTATGCTCAAGTGAGAAAGTAAAAGTGTGTTCTCATGTCAAGATCATTAAAAAGTTTCCAAAGGAAGAGTTATAGAGCATGATGATATAGAAAATAGTATAGTCAATCATAGACTTAACGAGAGGAATCCGGAGAAAATCTATCAATAAACAAGCTTATCGTTATTAAGATGAACAAATCAGTCCAAGACAAAAATTAGATTAGTGTAACTATAGATAGATTAAGAAGTATAACCATAATAAATCTATTACACATGTTATATTTTGCCATCGATAGAACAAGTAAATCAAATTCTTATGAATATAAACCAATAAAGCATAATTAAGGAATCGAAAGCATTGAAATTTACCAAAATCATATACATTTAAAACTCAAAATTAATAAAAAAGAAATAACATTAATAGTCTTCCAAATAGGTTGTTAAAGTTAAAAGAAAAGAATTAAGCTAATTAAAGTGACCAAAGAGTACTCAAATATCAAGATCTTCACATAATCATTCTTTTATAGGTGACAACCTTACCACAAGTTAAATTCTAGAATTATTCTAAATCAAACAATTCCACGAAGTTAAATTGAAGTGTGG